>NW_026693571.1:0-395000 GCF_021218885.2 Marmota monax
TTTAGGTTTAGGTTTAGGTCCAGGTTTATCATGAGGGTTAGGTTTATGGTTAGGGTTATGGGTAGGTTTTGATCTAGTGTTAGGGCTTGGGTTAAGTTGAGGATTAGGGCTAGGGTTAGGGTTAGAGTTAGTCCTTGGGTTAGTGTTATGATTAGGTTAAGGTTTAGGGTATGGTTTAGAGCTAGGGATATTATTAGTGTCAGATTCAGGATTATGGTTTGGGTTAGGTTACTGCTTAAGTTTAGGGCTCAAATGAGCTTTGGGTTTTGTGTTAGGGTTCTGGATATGGTTAGGTTTAGGGTTCAGGTTAAGTTTAGGGTAATAGATATGTTTAGGGTTAGTAATAGTTTTAGGGTTATCCTAAGGTTAGCATTAGGGTATGGTATGGTTAGGGTAATGGATAAGATTACAGCTAGGTTTAGGGCTATGGTTATGGTTAGGATTAGGGCTAGGGAAAGCTTTAGGGTTAGGGCAAGTTTGGGGGTTATGGTCAGGTTTAGGGTAAGGGTTAGGGCTAGGGTTAGATTTATGGTTAGAGTTAAAGGTAGTGTTAAATCTCTGATTAGTGCTTGTTTGGGGGCTAAATTTGGGCTAGAATTAGTTCTAGGGTCTGTGTTAGGGTTAGGCCTAGTATTAGGCTTAGGTTTAGGTTTAGGGGAAGGGATGGTATTATAGCTAGGTTTAGGGCTAGGTAGAAAATCACAATTATGGCAAGAATAGGGGATATGGTAGTGTCTGGTTTAGGGTTATGATTAGGGACAGATTTAGGGTTAGGTTTACTGCTAGGTCTAGTGTAAGGATTAGGTTTAGAGTAAGGGTCAGGTTTATAGCTAGGTGTATTATTAGGGTTAGGGTCAGGTTTAGGGTTTAGTTTAGGTTAGGATTTAGGGTTAGGGCTTGAATTAGCATTAGGTTAGAGTTAAGGTAATGAGACTGTTAGGTTTAGGGTTTAGGTTAGGTTTAGGGTAAATGATAGGGTTAGAGTTAGCAATAGGGTCAGGGTTAGGAATAGGGTTAGCATTATGTTAAGGGTTATGATTAGGATAATGGATAGGGTTAGAGCTAGAGTTAGGGCTAGGGTTATGGTTACTATTAGGCCTAGAGTTAGGGTTAGGTTTTGGGTTTGGGTATGGTTTAGGGTTTGAGCTAGGGTTAGTTCGCACTAGGGTGGGGTTTAGGTTTAGGATTATGTCTATGTTAGAGTTAGAGTTAGGGTCTGAATTACTGTTAATGTTAGGGCTATGGTTATCATTTGGTTCAGGGTATTGGATAGGGTTAATTTCAGGTTAGGTTATGGTTAGGATTAGGGTTAGTTTTAAGGTAATGGTTAGGGTTTGAGCTACTGTTAGGTTAGGGTTAGGGTTTGGGTAATGGATAGGTTTAGGGGTTGCAATAGGGTTAGAGTTTGGCCTAGGGTTAGTGTTAAGTGTAGGGTTAGGGCTAGTTTTAGGATTATTTTCAGGGTTATGGCCAGTGTTAGGGTGAGGTTTAGGCTTAGGGTTAGGGTAAGATTTAGAGTTAGGTTTAGATCTAGATTGAGGGCTAGGGTGAAGGTTAGGTCTCGGTTTGGGCTAGGGTTAGGGTTAGGTTTTGGGTTATGATAAGTGATAGGTGTAGAACTATTAATCAAACTAGGTTGAGAGTTATAGCCTTAGGCCTAGAGTTAGGGTTACAATTAAGGTTAGGGTTACAATTAAGGTTAGGGCTAAATTAGGGCTAGGATTAGGGCTAGGGTTAGTGTTAGGGTTAGGGCTAGTTTTAGGTCTAGGATTTGTTTTAGGGTTAGAGTAGGGTAATGTATGTTACAGCTAAATTTAGGGCTAAGACGAAAGTTAAAATTAGGGTTATGGCTAGGGTTAAGTTTAGGGTTAAGATTAAAGCTAGTGTTAGGCCTAGTATTAGGGCTACAGTTTGTGTTAGGGTTAGGGCTCTCATTAGTACTAGGTTTAATATCAGGTCTGGGTTATGATTAGTGAAATTTTTAGAGATAGGTTTATGGCTAGGTATAGTGTAAGGGTTAAAATAAGTGTGAGGGACAGCTTTAGAGCTAGGGGTATTATTATGGTCAGGGTCATGGTTATGGTTTGTTTTAGGTTAAGGTTGAGGGTTCGGGCTCAAATTAGCATTAGGGTTAAGGTTATAGTTAGGGTAATGGGTATGGTTAGCTTTAGGGTTCAGGTTATTTTTATCGTAATGTATAGGTTAGGGTTAGGGATAGTGCTAGAGTTAGTTTTGGGGTTAGCATTAGGTTTAGGGTTAGGGTTAAGGTAATGGATAGTGTTAGAGCTAGGGTTAGGGCTAGAATTATGTTTAAGGTTAGGTGTAGGTTTAGGATTATGTTTAAAGATGGTGCAAGGGTTAAAGTTAGGTTTAGGTTTAGGGTAAGGGTTAGGGCTAGGTTTAGGGTTACTTTTAGTGTTAAAGATATGGTTGGGTCTCAGATTAGGGCTAGGTTTTGGGTTATGTTAGGGAAAGTGTTAGAGATACAGCTAATGTAAGATCTAGGGTTATGATTAGGGCTAGTTTTAGAGTTACCTTTATGGGTAAGTCTAGTTTTAGGTAAAGTTTAGGTTTAGGGTGATGTTTTGAACTAAGGTTTTTGTTAGGGTCAGAGTCAGGATCAGGGTTCATTTTAGGGTTAGGGATGGGACTCGAATTAGGGGTAGGCTTAGGGCCAGATGAGGGGTAAGGATTTGGTTTAGGTTAAGGTTTAGGGTTAGTGCTATGGCTCAGTTTTGTTTTTGGGCTAAGGCTAAAGTAAAGAGTAGTTAGCATTAGTGTTATTGCTAGTAATAGTGTAAGTTTAGGCTTAGGGGTAGATTTACAGTTATGATTAATTCTAGGTTTAGGGCTATGGCAATAGTTAGGGCTAAGTTTAGGGCTAGTGTTTGGGTTATGATCAGGCATAGGGTTAGAACTAGGAATAGGGCTAGGGTGAGAATTAGAGTTAGTCTTAGGGCTACGGTTAGGGTTAGGTTTAGAGGAAGGGATACCTATTTGATTTTCACCTCCATTTTCATTTACCCATATAGGAAAAAATGAGGTGAAACCTTAAAATACAAAGTGTTCATGATAACGAACCATTGATTCGAGAAGGCTAGATAAAAGATGAATCCTGCCCAGTATCAAAGAAATTTGAACAAAACTATCTCTCACCCTAACATTACCTCTAACCCTAGCCCTAGCCCTATCCTTAAACCTAACCCTAACCCTAACCTGATTAGAGAACCCTTGTTCCTAGAAGTCCCGCACTTGGCGAGCCTTGTGGGGTAAGCTAAGTAATGAATCATGCACAGCATCAATCAAACCTGACCATATAATTATGGGAGGTATTTCAGTACATATATATTTCCCTGTTTTCTCCTAAAGAGCCCTTGGATATAGTTGATTTTGCATGCTTAAGCTTAGGCCTACACTCACAAGGGGCATACCAGAGCCCCTACAGAGAACTGATGGAGTGTGTGAGGTTTCAAGGAACACAAACCCTGTTTGATTTTCAGCTCCTTTAACTTTCACGTATAGGTCAAAATGAAGTGAAATCTTAAAATAAAAATTGATCCTGACAGCAAACCTTTGAATGGAGAAGGCCTAAACCTGTAGAACAGAGAAAATCTAGCTAAAAGATAAATCCTGCCAAGTATCAAAGAATTTTGAATAAAACTAACTCTAACCCTAACACTAGCTCTAACCCTAACCTTTCCCCTAACCCTAACATTTTTATGGATCCTATGACCATAGAAGTTCCAAACCTGGGCAGCCTAGAAGGGCAAGCTAAGTGATGAATGCTGTGCAGTATCAAAGAAATCTGACCAAATAATTGATGGAGTATATCAATACATGCATTTTCCCCTGTTATTTCCTAAAGGACTCTTGGATTAAGTTGTTTTTGCATGTGTCAGCTTAGGCCTACTTTCACAAGAACAAACCAGAGATTGCCCACAGAGAATTGATGGAGTGTGAAGTTTCAAGCAGCTAGCACCAATGCTGTTTGATTTCCAGCTGCATTTCTTTTACCTGTATAGGACAAATGAATTGAAAATTTAAAATACAAACTGTTCCTTACAGAGAACCATTGAACATAGGAGGCGCAAACATATGCAGTATAATAAGGATAGGAGAAAAAATGAATCCTGCCAGTATCAAAGAAATTTGAACAAAACTAACTCTAACCCTAATACTAGCTCTAATAGTAGCCCTAACATTAACCTTAACACAAACCCTAACCTGTTTTGAAAAATGGTGACCCTAGAAGTCCCAAGCTTGGGGAGCCTAGTGGGCTAAGCTATCAGATGAATCCTATGCAGTATCAAAGAAATATGACCAAATAATTGGGGTGGTATTTCAGTTCATGCATATTTCTCTGTTTTCTGCAAAAGGGCTCTCGGATAAAGTTGTTTTTGCCATCTTCATCTTAAGGCTACTTTCACAAGCAACAAAGCAGAGAGTTCCCACAGAGAACTGATTTAGTGTCTGAATTTTTAAGCAGCTAGCACCAACCCGGTTTGATTTCAACCTCCATTTTCATTTACCTATATGGGTCAATATGAAGTGAAACCTTAAAATACAGAGTGCTCCTGATAGCGAACCATAGAAACAAGAAGGCCCAAACCTGGGGAGCATATTAAGGCTAGGTAAAAGATGACTCCTTCCAAGTATCAAAGAAATTTGAAAAAAAACTAACTCTCACCCTAACACTACATCTAACCCTTGCCCTTAACCTAAACTTAACACTAACCCTAACCTGATTAGAGAACCATTGATCCTAGAAGTCCCACACTTGGAGAGCTTTGTGGGGCAAGCTAAATAATGAATCCTATGCAGTATCAAACAAATCTGACCAAATAATTATGGGAGGAATTTCAGTGCATGCATATTTCCCTGCTTTCTCCTAAAGGGCTCTCAGATAAAGTTGTTTGGGCATGCTTCAGCTTAGGCCTACACTCACAAGGAACATATCACAGTGTCCCCACAAAGAATTGAGGGTGTATGTGCAGTTTCAAGCAACTAGCATAAACCCTGTTTGATTTCCAGGTCTATTTCCATTTACTCATATAGGTCAAAATGAAGTAAAATGAAAATATTAACTGTTCCTGACACCAAACAGTTGGACAAAAATACCTAAACCTGGGGAACAGAGTAAGGTTTGTTAAAGATGAATCCTGGATTGTATCAAATAAATTTTAATTAAGTAACTCTAACATTATCTCTACCTCTAAACCTAGCCCTAATTCTAACCCTAAACTTTAACATAGCCCTATCTCTAACTATAACTTTAACCCTAATTTTAACTGTAACCATTGCCCAATCCCTATCTCTAACTCTATCCATTACCATAACCCTAACCCTAACCCTAATGGTAACCATAGCCCTAACCTTAACCTTACCCTATACCTGCTCTAACCCTAACCCTGTCCTAGACCTAAACCTAGCTCAAACCCTAACACTTACCCTAAACCTACCCCTAACCCTAAGCCTAACCCTAACCCTAACTCTAACTCTAGCCCTAATCCTAACCCTAAACCTAGCCCCAACCCTAGCTGTAATCGTATCCATTACCCTAAACATAAGCCTAAATCAAATGCTAAAAAATAGAACTAAACCTAACCATATAGCTATTCCTAATGCTATTCAAAACCCTAAACCTAACCTGAACCCTAAATCTAACCCAATCCATTACCCAAAACCTAATGTTAATTTGAGCTTTAACCCTAGACCTTAACCTAAACCAATCCCTACTCTGGCCCTGACCCTAATAATATACCTAGCTCTGTACCTGACCTTTACCTAAACCTAACCCTTATGTTAGACCTAGCCATAAACTAAACCTAAAACTATCCTTAACCATAATACTAAACCTGACATTAGGCCTAGCCCTAATCCTAGCCCTATCCTTAACACAAACCCTCATTCTAGCCCTAAACATAGCCTTAATCCTAAACTGTACCATAACCCTAGCCCTAACCCTAAGTATAATCAAGGCCCTAGCCCTAAACCTAGCTATAACCCCATTTTCCCCTAATTCTAAACCCAACCCTTACCCTAATATTAACCGTAACTCTAGACCTAACGCAAGGCCTAACCCTAACACTAACCCTAGTGCTAATCCTAGCCCTAATATTGTTCAAACCCTAAACCTACTCCTAACCCTAGCTCAAAGAATAACTCTACATTTAGACCTAGCCCTATTTTTAGTTCTAACCCTAGAGTTACCATAACTCTGACACTAGCCTTAAACTTACCTCTAATCCTAACCCTAGCCCTAAACCTAAAACTAATATAACAATAAATCTTAAGCCTAAACCTCAACCTACCACTATCCCTAACACTATTGCTAATCCTAAAGCTGTCCCTAACTTTAGCCCTAGCTCTAAAACAAAACTAAGCCATAGCAATAACCTAAACCCTAGACATGACCTTAGCACTATCCCTAATCTTTACCCTAACCCTAACACAAACCTTAACCCTACACCTAGCCTTAACCCTAGCCCTAATTCAAGTCCTATCCCTAACACTAAAGTTAACATTGATCCTGTCTCTGACCCTAACACTAACCCTATCTCTAATCATCACCCTGAACCTAAACCTAACCCTAACACTAGACCTAGTCTTAACGCTAATCCTAAAATTATACCTATTTGTAACCCTAGATCTTACATTAGACATAGTGCTACACCACCCATAACCTACCCAAAACCTAGCCCTAATCCGAGCCCTCACCCTAGCTTTAATACTAACCCTAACCCTAACTCAGGCCTTAACACTTAACCTAAACCTAACCCTATACCTATACCTGTCCTAACCTAAAACCTAACCTGAACCATAGCCCTAATCTTAACCCTAAACCTAACCCTAACCCTAGCTAGAATCCTATCCATTACCCTAATCATAACTCTAACTGAATTCTAATCTAAGGCCTAACCCTAATCATAGCCTTAACCTAACCTTAACCCAAGCCCTAAATGCAGTTCTAATCCTATTCATTACCCTAACCATGACTTAACCAGAACCATAGTCCTAATTTGAACCATAACCTAGCCCTAACCCTAGCTTGAATACTATCCATTACCCTAATTGTAACACTAACCAAATTCTAACCCAAGGCCTAACCCTAATCATAGCCATAATGTAAGCATAAACCTAGCCAAAACTGTAGCTCTAATCCTATCCATTAGCCTAACCATAACCCTAACCAAATTCTATCCCTAGTCCTAATCCTTACTCTATCATTAACCCTAACACTATCCATCACCCTAAAACTAACCTGAATCCTAAACCTAACCATAACCATTACACTAACCCTAAACCTAACCCTAATGCTAATTTAAGCCCAAATTAAAAATGTGAACCTCAACCATACCCTAACCCTGAGTCTGACCCTAATAATATGCTAGCTGTAAACCTGACCCCAACAGTCAACCTCACTGTTACAGTAGACCTAGCCATAAACCTAACCGTAAAACTATTCCTAACCATAACCCTAGACCTGTCATTAGCCCTAGCCCTAAACCTAACACAAACCCTAGCTCTAATCTTAGCTCTAAGCCTAGCCTTAATTATAATCCTAATCTTAACCCTATCTCTAACCTTAATCTTATCTTTTCCTTAACCCTAAACCTAGCTGTAACATCATACCTTACCTAACCCTATCGCTAGCCCTAACACTAGCCCTAAACCTAGGCCTAAACCTAACATTAACCCTAGCACTATTCCTAGCCCTAATTTAGCCTAACCCTAAACCTAACCCTTGCCCTAGCCCTATGACTAAGTCTCATTGTCATCCTAGCCCTAGTCCTAGTTCTAAACCTATCCCTTACCATAAACCAAAACCTAGCCCTATCCCTAGACCCAACCCAAGCCCTAACTTTCATCTCAGCCCTAAACATGGATCTAACACTAACATCAAGCATGAACCTCACCCTAACACTAGCCCTAACCCAAATACTAATTGGAAAAATAGCCCTAACCCTACCCTAGCCCTAAAACAAACCAAGCCAAAACAATAACCCTAACCCTTAACCTAAACCAAACACTAACCCTACACCTAGACCTAAACCTAGCTTTAATTTGAGCTCTAACCTTAACCCTAGAAATAACCCTGTCTCTGACTCGGACCTTATCACTAAACCTAGCCCTAATGCTAACCCTAAAACTAGCTCTAATTGGCAACCTAGTTCTTATATTAGTCATAGCCCTAATGGTAACACAAATACTAGCCCTAATCCGAAACTAAACCCTAGTTTAAACCCTAACCCTAACCCTAACCATAGCCCTAAACCTAACCCTAACACAAACCCTAACCCCATCTCTAAAACATCACTTACCTTAAGCCAAACCCTCACCCTAATGCTACCATAGTCCTAACCCTAATCCTTAGGCTACCCCAAACTCTAAATATATTACTAGTTCTAACCCTGGCCCTCATTCTAGCTCCATCCCTAACCCAAATCCAAACCCTTACCCTGAACCTTATTTTGACCCTAACATTAATCCTAGGTGTGATCCTGACACCAATGTTAAATGGAACCTTAACAGTACCCCTACCTGTAAATCTATACCTAAACCTAACCATAATAATAACACTGGACCAAACTTAATCATAAACAGAGTCATAAATCTAGCCCTAGCCCTAAACAAAAACCTAGCACTAGCCCTAACAATAACCCTTAATCTAATGCAAAGACTAACCCTATCCTTAGACCCAATGCTACTCCTAATTCTGGCCCTAACCCTAAACCTAACTCTAACCCAAACAGTGACCCTTACCATAACCCAAACCCTAGCGCTAAACCTTATGCTAACCCAAAACCTAACCCTAACATTAGACTTATCCATAAACCTAACCCTAAAACTAGTCATAAACATAATCCTAGCTCATACATTACCCATAGCCCTAATGCTAGCCATAAACCTCCCTCAATATCTAGCCATTATCCTAGCCTTAAACCTAGCCCTAATTGTATTCCTAACTCAAATCCTAGACCTAACCCTAACCCTAACCCTTGCCCTAGCCCTAACCCTACATCTAATGCTAACACTTACCCTAAACCTAACCCTAATATTAACCCCAGGCCTAACCCTATACTAGCCAAATACCAAACTTAAACCTAGCCCTAAACTTAGCTCTAACCCTATCCATTACCCTAAAGATAAGCCTAACTTAAATGCTAACTCTAGGACTAACGCTAACCCTATCCCTAACACTAACCTTTGTCATTACTCTAACCTAACTTGAACCCTAAATCTAACCCTATCCATTACCCTACCCTAACCCTAACACTAAATCAAGCCTTAACCCTAAACCTTAACCAAAACCAAACTCTACCCAGACCTTGACCCTAATAATATACCTAGCTCTAAACCTGACCTTTATCCTAAACCTGACTCTTACACTAGATCTAGTCACAACCTAACCTCAAAACTAACCCTAACCATATACCCAGACCTGACATTAGTCCTAGCTTAATACAAGCCTTAACCCTAATACAAACCCTTGCCCTCAACCTAGCCTTAATCCTAACCTGAACCCTAAACCTAGCCCTAAGCCTGATTTTAACCCACATTTTAGCCCTGAATCTAGATATAACCCCTCCTTTCCCCTAACTCTAACCCTAACCCTTACCATAACATTAACCCTAACTCTAGTTCTAACCATAGGCCTAACCCTAACACTAACCCTAGTGCGAATCCTAGCCCAAATTTATCCCTAACCCTAGCCCTAACCCTAGGCCTAAAACTAACTCTAACACTTGCCGTAGCCCTATTTATATTTCTAACCCTATCAGTTATCATAAACCTAACACAAGCCCTAACCTTAGCCCTAATCCTAGCCCCAGACCAAACCCTAGACCTAACCATAACTCTAATTCTAACCATAACCCTAAGCTTAAACCTCACCCTACCACTGGACCTAACACTATCGCTAATCCTAAAAGTAGCCCTAATCCTAGCCTTAGCCCTAAGACAAAACAGAGCCATTTCCCTAACCTTACACCTCAACCTAAACTGTAACCCTACACCTTGCCATAACCTCCTGACTCTAATTTGAGTCCTAGGCCTAAAACTAACCCTGACCCTGACTTATATCCTAACACTAACCTTAGCTATAAATATCACACTAACCCTAAGATAATGTTAACACTAGACCTAGGCCAAACACTAACCCTAAATTTAACCCAAATAATAACCCTAGATCTTACATTAGACATAGACCTAACCCTAGCCCTACCTAATCTAATTCTTAGCCCTAATTTGAGATTTAACATTAGCTTTAACCCTAACCCTAACCCTAACTCTAAACACAATCCTAAACCTGGCCTTGATACTAACCATAATCCTATCCTGAAACCTACCTCTAATCCAATCCATTACCTTAACCCTAACCCTAATCCTAATGCTAACCCTAGTATAAACCTAACCCTATCTAAAACCCTAACCCTCTCCATTACCCTAACCTAATCTGAACCCTAAACCTAACCAAATCGATTACCCTAACTCTAAACCTAACCCTAACACTAATTTGAACCCTAACACTAAACCTTAACCTAAACAAACCCTAACCCTCACCCTGACCCTAACAATACCCTAGTTCTAAAAGTGACCCTATCCCTCAACCAAATCCTTACACTATACCTAGCCATAAAACTAAATCTGAAACTTTCCCTAACGATAACTTTAGACCTCATATTAGCCCTAACCCAAATATAGGCCTAATCCTAACACAAACTCTAGCCCTCATCCTAGTCCTAAACCTAGCCTTAATCCTAACCTGAACTCTCACCCTAGCTCTATCCATAATTTTAAGTCTCACCCTAGCCCATCCCTTCCCCTAAAACCAACCCTAAACATAACACTAACACTAACCCTAAACATAGCCCTAACCATAGGCCTAAACCTAACACTAAACCTACTGCTAATCCTAGCCCTAATTTAATGCTAACCCTAAGTGAACTCCTAACCCTAGTCCTAAGACTAACTCTAACTTTCATCCTAGCCCTATTTCTAACCCTATCCATTACTGTAACCCTAACATTAGCCCTAAACTTAGCCCTAAACCCAGGCATAGACATAACCCTAGATCTAACCATAAGTCTAAATCTAACCCTTTCCTTAAGCCTAAATTTCACCATACCACTAGCTGAACACTATTGCTAATCCTACAACTAGTTCTAACCTTAGCCCTGGCCCTAAGACAAAACCAAGCCATTGCTCTAACCCTGAACCTTAACCTAAATCAAACCCTTACCCTACAACTAGCCATAACACTAGCTCAAATAGGAGTCCTAGGACTAAAACTAACCCTGACCTAGACTCATATCCAAACACTAACCCTAGCTCTAAATATCATCCTAAACCTAAAGCTAATGCTAACACTAGACCTCGCCCAAACCCTAACCCTAAAACTAACCCTGATCATAACCCTAGTTCTTACATTACTCATAGCCCTAACCCTAGCTCTAACCCTAACACAAAAATAGCCCTAATCTGAGCCCTAACACTAGATTTAACTCTAAACCTAACCCTAACCCGAGCCCTAAACCTAACCCTAACACTAGCCCTAACCCTAGCTCTAACCCTATCCCTTAACCTAAGCCAAACCCCTATCCACAAAGCTAATCTTAGTCCTAATCCTAATCCTTCACCTAAACCAGAAACTAACCCTATTACTAGACCTAACCTAGCCCTCATTCTAGCTCTAACCCCAACCCAAAACCTAACCCTAACTTTCACCCTTATTCTGATCCTAACACTAATTATAGGTCTAAACCTGACCCTTACCCTAAACTGAACTCTGAATCTAGCCTTACCACTAAACTTTTACCTAAACCTAAGCCTAACACTAGCCCTAGCCCTAAACCTAATGCTAAATCTAGTGATAACTCTAGCCCTAGCCATAAACAGAAACTTAGTCCTAGCCCTAACAATAACCCTTCACCTAAACCAAACACTAACACTACCCCTAACCTAACCCTAGTCCTAATTTGGCTTTCACCCTAACACTAACTCTAACCTGAACACTGACACTGACACTAACAATAAACCTAGCTATAAATCTGATCCTAAACCAAAGTATAAACCTAACACTAGACCTAGCCATAACCCTATCCCTAAAACTACCACAATTAGAACCCTAGATTTTATATTACCCATAGCACTAACCTTAGGCCTAAATGTAACACAAAACCTAGTCCTAATCAGAGGCCTAAACCTACCCTAAGCATAACCCTTACTCTAACCCTAGACCTACCCTAACCCTAACCCTCAACTTAGACCTAAACCTAGCTCAAATCCTAAACCTTAGCCTAAACAAAACCCTAGCCCTATCACTAAAAATAACCCTAACCCTAGTCCTAATCCTAACCTTAACCCTATCCCTAACCCTAACAATTACCCTAACTCTAACCCTTACCCTAATGATAAACCCAGCCCTAACCCTAACCAAAACCCTAATCCAAACCATAAACCTAATCCTTGCCATCACCCTCACCCTAACTCAAAACCTAACCCTTACCGTAAACCCAATAGTAAAGCTAGCCCTAAAACTAAACTGAACCCTAAAGATAACCTTACATCTAATCCAATCTATTACCCTAAACCTGCTTCAGTCTAGCTGAGCAAAATAACCGGGGGTGACAAGCAACTTGTGAAAGTTGAAACAGCGGGAGCAGCTTTATTGTAGGACAGCAGAGGTATTTATACCTAACTCATTATACACAGCTTGTTTCAATTAACATCATCTAGATACATTAATTAGTCATTAAGGAATCCTCATCATCTTAATAATTACACAGCTTTACTTAATTAACATCATCTAGATAGAGCATTCAGTCATTAAGGAATCTCTATCATCTTAATGGCTTCCTGGTGTTACTTCTCAAACCACTCCTCCCGGCAAAGTGCCAGGTGCCATCTTGACTTGTCTGTCGCCCTAAACATCTTCCCCTTTTGTTTAATTAAACAACAAATATTTGGCTTAGGGTCCGTGCCTGTTTTATGTTGTCCAATACTACATATGGTTCTTAACCATCATTGGATGGTGTGACCTCAAATCGTCAGCCTCCTGTCTTAGGTTGGTACCATTTTAATTGGATCTTACCCGTCTTTGACTACTGGCCCAACACATTCAGCCATACTTGTGGATAATGACCATAGTGGTTTTTACACAAACACCATAAATAATCTGCTACAAGCAGAAGGGGAGAATACAAAATGCCATGATACCAAGTCAGTTGATGACTCCAAGTAAGAATCCCTTGGAAAAATTGTATCACAGATGACACCATCAGCAAAGGTACCCTGGCACCATTACAATTTGTTGTCTCAATAGATATCACAGTCCAGGTAAATTACAGTCCAGGTAAGTTCTGCAGGCAGCTAGCTTAAGCTGTAGCAGCAGAAACAGCAACATCTATGATGATTCAAAATCTTGTCTGGTTCTCAGCAACACTGGAAATCCCTCCATCCTCGTCCTCACTGGCACTGGGACGAAGGCAGGAACTCTGGCAATGATGGCTAAAGAAAAATCCTGTAGCATTTAAGCAGGCACTAAGAAAACAACCTTCTGAACAATTTAGTACATTATCTCAAGGTTTTTTACATTTGAAACAGGTCTTAATGGTGATCATTATTCATTAGCCTCCAGGTGTGGGAGAAACATTGTAGTTATTGACATTGGAAATGACCAAATTCAGGGGTGCTGAGCACGGGGAGGGGGGAGGGGGGGTGGGGGGGGTGGGGGGGTGGGGAAGGGCCACTGGCTGGAAAGGCCCCTGTGCCTGTGAACAGCTCACGCACGCGGAAGCCGCCGCACTGCTTCACACACCCTCTGGTGATGAAAAGTATTTAATAGTAGCCTTTTGTTGCAACTTTTCCCTGATAGTCCTTCCTCCTCTGAACTTTCTTCCTCTTTCTTACTAGAGTTCCTGGGCTTTTATCAATGTATGACCTATCTGTTCTTGGTTCCACTGGGGTGCCTCCTTCTCTTAGCAATTTAGTTAACACCACTTCCATGTTTTCGTAACAAAGACAATACAACACACCAAGACACTACAAGACACAAACATACTGTATCAATCCTGTCCATTTTCCTGAGATGGCCATCCTTCTTCTCACCCTATCTGCTTCCAGGGATGAGCAGCTTTGCTCCCATCCCATCTATCTCCAGGGACAGGCAGCCTACCTTGTCACTCACCCCCGAGCATCCCTGGGCTCCCCATATGGGCCACCATCTGCCACAGTCTGGCTGGGCAAAATAACCGGGGGGTGACAAGCAACTTGTGAAAGTTGAAACAGCGGGAGCCACTTTATTGTAGGGCAGCAGAGGTATTTATACCTAACTCATTATACACAGCTTGTTTCAATTAACATCATCTAGATACATCAATTAGTCATTATGGAATCCTCATCATCTTAATAATTACACACAGCTTAACTTAAATAACATCATCTAGATACAACAGTCAGTCATTAAGGAATCTCCATCATCTTAATGGATCGCTGGCATTACTTCTCAAACCAATCCTACTGGCAAAGTGCCAGGTACCATCTTGACTTGTCTGTGGCCCTCAACATAAACCTAAACATAAATCTAATGAAAACCCTAGCCCTAACCCTAAACCTAAACCTGACCATTACTATAAACCTAACACTAGACCTAACACTAAATCTAACACTCAACCTAGAACTAACCCTAAATCAAAACCTTATGTTTATCATAAATCTAATTATAACTCTACTCTAAGCTAGGGTTACTAGCTCTAATCCGATCTCTAACCTTAAATCTAGCCCTAATCCTAACCATAACCCTAGCTCTAACCCTATATATTACACCTATGATAACCCTATTCCTAATGCTAACCCTAGGCCTAACCCTAACCCTATCGCAAACCCTAAATATCACCATTACCCTAAACCTACATTGAACCCTAAAACTAACCCTATCCATTACCCTAAACCTAACTTTAACCCTAGATCTAACCCTTACTTCAAATCTTAACCTAAGCCTATGCATCAGCCTAACACTAACACTACACCTAATCCTAATACTAATTTTATACCTAGCCCTAACCCTAAGCCTAAGACTAAAACAAAATTGAGCAATAGCCCTAACCTTAATCCTTAACTTAATCTAAACCCTAACACATAACCAGACATAACCGTAGCCCTAACCTTAAACTAACCCTTACCCTGAATCATATCCTAACACTCACCCTAGATCTAAATGCCACCCTAAACTTAAATAGAACCCTAACAGTGACCCCAGCCTTAGTTGGAGTCTTAACCCTAACCTTAAAACTAACCCTTACCCAACCCATATCCTAATAGTCACCCTAGCTCTAAACATTCCCCCAACGTAAACGGAACCCTAACAGTAATCCTAGCTCTTATTTGAGACCTAATCCTAACCCTAAAACTAAACACTGTCCCTGATTCATATCCTAACTCTATCTCTAGCTATAAATATCACCTTAACTTTAAACCTAACCATAACACTAGACCTACCCCTAACCCCAACTCTAATTTTAAACCTAGTTCTTACATTAGCCATTGCCCTAACCCTAGTCCTAACCCTAGTCCTAACCCTAACACAAAAACTAGCCCTAATCCGAGACCTAAACCTAGATTTAACCCTAACCTGAATCCTAAAATTAGCCCTAACCCTAGCTCTAACCCTATCCCTTATTGCAAGTGAAACCCTAACCCTAATGGTTACCCTAGACCTATTCTTAATCATTTAGCACTAACCCTCAGCCTAAACATAATATAAAACCTAGAGCTAATCCTAAGCCTTAACCTAGCCCTAAGTGTAACCCTATCCCTAACCCTACCCTAACCAAATTTAACCCTAACCTTAGTCTGAACTCTAGCTCAAAGCCTAATCCTTATCGTAAACATAAACCTAGAACTATCCCTACCTCTAACTCGAACCCTAGCCCTGACCCTAAACTTAATCCTAGCCCTAACCCAGCTCTAAACATACCCATTACCCTAACCCTAAACCTAATGGTAACCCTAGCATTAACCCTAACCATAACCCTTAACCTAAACAGAAAAATAACAGTAGAACTAACCCTAAACCTAACATTCATTATAATCTAACCATAGCTCAAAAACTAACCCTTACCATAAACCTAAACATCCATAGCCCGAACCCTAACCATAAAATTAAATATAACCCTATCCCTAACCCTAAACCTATATCTCACCGTATTCATTATCCTAACCCTAATGCTAACCAAAACAATAACCCTAGCCCTAACCCTAACCCTAATCTAAACCTACTATAATCCTATCCCTGGACCTAAGCCTGAACCTAATCCTTGCTCTAGCCCTAAACACAGCTCATAAAATAACCCTTATGCTAAACATAATCCTAACCATAACTCTAGTTCTAATCCTCACATTAACCCAAACTCAAGACCTAATCCTAACCATAACACTATCTCTAATTTTAGCTCTAACTCTATCCATTACCATAACAATAACCTTTACTCTAATGCTAACCCTAGGCCTAAACTTAACTCAAGACCTAATCCTAACTATAACCCTACCCCTAAACTTCAATCTAATTGTACCCATTACTCTAAACTTAAACCTTACCCTAATGCTAATCCTAGGCCTAACACTATCCCTATCACTAACCCAAACCCTATCAATTACCCTAAACCTAACATGAACCCTAAATCTAACCCTATCATTAAAATAACCCTAACCCTTATGCTGATTCAAGCTCTAATCCTAAACTCAAACCTAAACCAAACCTTAACCTTGACTCTGACCCTAATAACTCCCCTAGCTCTAAACCTGAACCTACACTAAACTTCACTCTTACACTAGACCTAGCCAATAACCTAAAACTATCCTTAAAATAACCCTAGACCTGAAATTAACCCTAGACAAAATCCTAGCCCTAACTCTGACAAAAATCCTAGCCCTTATCCTATCCCTAAACGTACCCTTAGTCATAACCCTAACCCTAGCCCTAATCTTAGACCTAACTTAGCCCTATTCCTAACCCTAACCCTAACTGTAGAACTAAGACTAAGTCTAACTCTCACCCTAACCATAAAACTAGTTCTAACCCTATCTCTTACCAGAACTGTAAACCTAGGCCTAACCCTACCCCTTTCCTTAGCCCTAGCCCTAACCCTAGATCTAACCCTAACTCTAAATTTAACCCTAATGCTAATCCTAAACCTGAACCTTACACTATCTAGACCTTACTCTAACACTAACGCTACCCCTAAAACTAGCCCTAACTCTACCCCTAGACCTAATACAAAACAGAGACTTAGCCCCAACCCTAAACCTTAACCTAAACCAAACCCTAAACCTACACCTAGACCTAACCCTAGCCCTAATTTGAGTTTTCAGAAGAACCCTAAAACTTACCCTAACCCTGATTCTGATGTTAAAAATAACCCTGGCTTTAAACATCACCCTAAACATAATTCTAAACATAACACTAGACCTAGACCTAACCCTAACCCTAAACCTAAAACTAGTGCTAATTGTAACCCTAGTACTTACATTAGCTGTAACCCTAACCCTAGCCCTAATTTAACCCAAAACCTAGCACTAAACTGAGCCCTAACCAGAGCTTTAACCCTAATTCTAACCTTAACCCTAACCTTAGCACTAATAATAATCATAACCTTAGCTCTAACCCTAAATCTAAATCTAATTTTTATCCTAACCATAACCCTAACCCTAATGCTAACCCTAGGTCTAAACTTAACCTTATCCCTAATCCTAACCCTGTCCATTACCCTAAATCTAACCTGAAACCTAAACATAACCCTATCATTATCCTAATCCGAAAGTTATGCTAACTTGAGCCCTCAATTTAAAAGTTAACCTATCCCAAACACTAATTGCAACCCTGACTCTAAAAATACCCTTAGCTCTAAACCTGAACCTAACCCTAAACCTAACCCTTACACTAGACATAGCCATAATCCTAACCCATAATGATCTTTAACTATAATGTTGAACCTGAAATTAGCCCTAGACCTAATCCTAGCCCTAAACCTAGCCTTATTCCTAACCCAAACAATAGCCTGAGCTTTAACCGTAATGCTAACCCTCACCCTAGACCTAAACGTAGCTAAAACCCCATCCCTTACCCTAAACCTAACAATAACCCTAAACCTAACCATAACCCTAAACCTAAGTCTAACCCTAAACCTAAACCTAACACTAGCCCTAACCCTAGGCCTAATACTACAACTAAGCCTACTGCTAATGCCAGCCCTAATTTAGTCCTATATTAATTCTAACCCTAGCCCTAAGACTAAATTTAACTTTTTCCCTATCCCTATCCCTAGTTCTATCCTTAGCCCTAGCCCTAACCCTAGATCTAAACCTAACTCTAAGTCTAAACCTAACTCCAAATTTAACCATAACCTAAAGTCCTAAACCAAAACCTAACATTAGCAATAAAATTAATGCTAATCCTAAAACTTGCCCTAACCCTAGCCCTAGCAATAAAAGAAAACCAAGCCATATCCCTGACCCTAACCCATAACCTAAAACAAAGCTTAACCCTACACATAGCCCTAATACTAACTCTAATACTAACCCTGACACTGACACTGACCCTAACATTAATCCTAGGTCTAAACATCACCCTAACCTTAAAATAACCCTAACTAGAGACCTAGCCTTAACCCTTACCCTAAACTAGCCCTAATCGTAGCCCTAGTTCATACATTAGTCATTTTCATAACACTAGCCCTAATCCTAACACAATTCCTACCCTTAATCTGAGCCCTAACCCTAGCTTTAACCCTAATCTTAACCCTAACACTGGCCCTAACCCTAACCCTAACCCTAGCCATACCCTAAATATAATCCTTTCTCTTAGCCTATGCAAAACCCTAAACCAAATGCTAACCCTAGTCCTAACCCTAATCCTTAGCCTAAATTAACCGCTAACCATTTTACTAGTCCTAACCCCAGCACTCATTCTAGGTCTAACTCTAACCCTGACTCTTATACTGATCCTAACAGTAACCCTAGGTCTAAACCTGACCCTAACCCCAAACCAAACCCTAACACTAGCCCTACTGGTAACCCTATATCTATACCTATCCCTAACACTAGACCTAGACAAAAAGCTAATCCTAAATATAGATATAAGTCTAGCACTAGACTTAAACAAAAACCTAACTCTAGCCCGAACAATAAACTTTAACCTAAAACAAACACTTATCTTACAACTAGACCTAACACTAATCTTAATTCTGGCTCTAATTTTAACCCTAACCCGATCCTGAACACTGACACTGACCCTAACACTAAACCTAGCTCTAAAGCTGACCCTAACCTAAAACCTAGTCCTAACACTAGACCTAGCCATAACCATAACCCTAATAATAGCCCCATGTATAACCCTAGATCTCACATTACTCATAGTCCTAACAGTAGCACTCAACCTAACACAAAACCTAGCCCTAATTCTAGGCGTAAACTTAACCCTAAGTATAACCCTAACCCTAAACCTAGTCCTAACACTAACCCTAGCCTTAGACCTTTCCCTAGCTCAAAGCCAAACCCTTACCCTAAACATAAACCTAGTCCTAACCTAAACCGTAACCCTAAATTTACCTCTAATTCTAACCTTAATCCTAGCCCGAACTTTAGCTCTAACCCTATCAATTACCCTAACCCTAAGTCTAGCCTTTATTATAACCCTATCCCTAACACTAAACCTAACCCTAAACATAAAAGTAAACCTAGACCTAACCCTGCACCTAACCATCACCATAGCCCTAACTCTAGTTGAAACATTAAGCCTTACACTAAACCTAATAGAACACTAGCCCTAACCCATACCCTAACCCTAACCCTAACCCTAAATCTAACATTATCCACTACCCTAAACCTAAAGCTAAACCTAAGGAAAACTCTAGCCATAACCTTAACTCTAAACCAAACCCTAACCATAAACATAACCCTATACCTAAACTTAAATCTAACCCTCAATTTAGTCTTAACACTAGCTCAAACACTAACTCTTACCCTAGTCTAACCATAACCATAGGCCTAAACCTAACACTTACCCTAAACCAAACCCTAGCCCTATCCATAAACCTAACCCTCATCCTAGACTTAATCCAAACCATAACCTAGCCCTAACTTGAGCTCTAAATCTATCCATTCCACTAAACATAATGCTAAACCTAATGCTAATCCTAACCCTACCGCTAAACCTAACCCATCCATTACCTAAAACTTAACTGAAACCTAAAATTAACCCTATCCATTAACCTAACCCTAAGCCTAACCCTAGCACTATTTCAAGCCCTAACCTGAAACTTTAATCTAAACCAAATGCTAACCCTGACCCTAACCCTAATAATACCCCCAGCTCTAATTTGACCCTTACAATAAATGTAACCCTTACACTAGACCTACCATAAACTAACCCTAAAACTTTCCCTAACCATAACTCTAGATCTGACATTAGCCCTAGTCCTAGCCATAGACCTAACACTTACAGAAACCCTAGCCCTAAACGTAGCCTTAATCCTAAACCAAACACTAACCTTCGCCCTAATCTTAATTCTAACCATCATCATAGCCCTAAAGCCAGCTATATGCCACCCATTCCCCTAAAATTAACCCTAACCCCAATGCCAAATGGAAACCTATCCCTAACCCTAGGCCTAAACCTAACATTAATGCCAGCCCTATTCCTAACCCTAATTTAGCTGTAACCCTAACCCTAACACTAAGCCTAGTCCTAAGTCTAACTCTAAGTCTTGTTCTAGCCGTATCCCTAGTTTTATCCCTATCCTTTATCATAAACCTAGCCCAAGCCCTAACCCTAGCCCTAGATCTAACCCTAAATCTAAATCTAACCCTAACCCTAAGCCTAAACCTCACCATAACACTAGTCCTAAACCTTAAACTAATCCAAAATACAGCCCTAACACTAGCCCTAGCAATAAAAAAGTCATAGCCCTAACCCTAACCCTTAGCTTAAACCAAACCCTAACCCTAAAACTAGCCCTAACTTAAGCCCGAATTTGAGTCCTACCCCTAACCCTAAAACTAACCCTGACCCTGACTCTGACCCTAACACTTAACCTAGCTCTAAATATCACCCTAACCCTAAACCTATGCTTTGAATGCTTCAGCGTAGGGCTACATTCACAAGGAACAAGTCAGAGAGTGCCCACAGAGAACTGATTGAGTGTGTGAAGTTTCAAGAAGCTAATGACAACTCTGTTTGTTATCCAGCTCCATTTCCAATTACCCATGTAAGTCAAGATAAAGTGAAACCTTAAACCACAAAGTGTTTCTGACAGCCAACCTTGAACTGAGAAGGCCCAAACCTGGAGAACATAGTAAGGCTATGTAAAAAATGAATCCTGCCTGGTATCAAAGAAATTTGAATAAAACTAACTCTAAACCTAACCCTAGCTCTAAACTTAACCCTAACCCAAAGCTGTTTAGAGAACCTTTGGTTATAGAATTCCCAAACTTGGGGTGCCTAGTAGGGAAAGGTAACAGATGAATCCTGCCCAGTATAAAAAAAATCTGACAAAATAATTGGGGGGGGGGTGATTCAGTACATGCCTATTTCCCCTGTTTTTTCCTAAAGTTCTCTTGGGTAATGTTCTTTTGCATCCCATAGCTTTGGAAAACTTTACAAGGAAGAAACCAGAGAGTGCCCACAGGAAACTGATTGAGTGTGTGAAATTTCAAGTAGCTAGCACCAACCCTATGTGATTTCCAGCTCCATTTCTATTTACCCATATAGGTTCAAATGAAGTGAAACCTTAAAACCAAACTGTTTCTGACAGTGAACCTTGAACAAAGAAGTCCCAAAACTGGTAAACATTTTAAGGCTAGGTAAAAGATGAATCCTGCCCAGTATCAATGAAATTTGACCAAAACTAATTCTAACCCTATCACTCACTCTAACACTTGCCCAAACCCTAACCCTAATACTAACCATAACTTGTTTAGAGAACCTCTCATCATAGAAGTCCCAAACTTTTGGAGACTAGTGGGGCAAGCTAACAGATATTTCCTGTGCAGTATCAAAGAAATCTGACCAAATGATTGGGGGAGGTAGTTCAGTACATGCATATTTTCCTGTTGTCTCCTAAAGTGCTCTTGGATAAAGTTGTTTTTGTATGCTTCAGCTTTGGGATAATTTCACAAGGAAGAACTCAGAGAGTACCGAAAGAGAATTGATTGAGTATGTGAAGTTTCAAACAGCTAGCACAAACACTGTTGGATTTCGAGCTCCATTTCCATTTACCATAGAGGTCAAAATGAAGTGTACCCTTAAAATATACACTGATACTGACATTGAGCAATTGAATTGAGAAGGTCCAAACCTGGTGTTCATAAGAAGGGTAAGGAAAAGATGAATACTGCCCAGTATCAAATAAATTTGAAAAAATCAAACTGTATCTCTAACACTAGATCTGACTTTATCCCTAACCCTAACCCTAAGCTGTTTTGAGAACCTATGATCATAGAAGTCCCAAAATTGTGTATCCAAGTGGGGCAAGCTAGCAGATTAATCCTTCAGAGTATCAAAGAAATATGAACAAATAATTGGGGGAGGTATTTCAGTATATTCATATTTCCCTCTTTTCTCCCAAACTTCTCTCAGATAAACTTGCTTTGCAAGCTTCAGCTTAGGGCTACATTCACAAGGAACAAACCAGAGAGTGCCCACAGAGAACTGATTGAGTGTGTGAAGTTTGAAGCATCTAGCACAAGCCCTATTTGATTTCTAGCTCAAATTCCATTTACCCATATAGGTCAAAATGAAGTGAAACCTTAAAATAAAAACTGTTCCTGAAGCGAACCATTGAACTGAAAATAGTAGGGCTAGTTAAAGATGAATCTTGCCAAGTATGAAAGAAATTTTAACAAAACTAACTGTAATCCTAACATGAGCTCTAACCATAGCCCTAACCCTAAACCTAACCCTAACCTGTATAGAGAACATTTGATCATAGAATTCCCAAACTTGTGGGAGTCTAGTAAGGCAAGCTAACAGATAAATCCCAGTATAAAAAATCTTACCAAATAATTAGGGGTGGTAGTTCAGTACCTGCATATTTTCTTGTTTTTTTTGTAAAGTGCTCTTGGATAATGTCTTTTACATGTCTCAGCTTTGGAAAACTTTCACTAGGAAGGAACCAGAGAGTGCCCACAGAGAACAGATTGTGCGAAGTTTCAAGCAGCTAGCACTAACCCTGTTTGATTCCAAGCTCCATTTCCATTCACATCTATAGGCCATAATGAAGTGAAATCTAAAAATTCCAATTGTTACTGAAAGTGAACCATTGAATCTTGAAGACCCAAACCTGGGTAACTTACTAAGGCTAGGTCAAGGATGAATTCTGTACAGTATCAAAGTAATATGACCAAAAAAAAAAAAAAAATCAAAGTTCTTTCAGTACATGGGAATTCTACTTGCTCCTAAAGCACTTGAAAAAAAAATCTGTTTCTTTCTACTTCAGCTGAGGGCTACTTCCACAGAAAACAAACCTGAGAATGCTCACTGAGAACTGATTGAGTCTGTAAAGTTTCAAGCAGCTAGCAAAAACCCTGTTTGATTTCCAGCTCCATTTCTATTTACTCATATAGGTCAAATTGAAATTAAAAAAAAAAAAACTTTAAATACAAACGGTTTTTTTACAGTGAACCATTGAATCAAGGTCCAAATCTGTGGAAAATAGTAAGGCTACATAAAAGATTAACCTTTCCCAGTATCAAAGAAATTTGAACAAAACTAACTCTTACCCTAAGACTAGCTCTAAACCTAGCTCTAACCCTAACCCTAAATCTAAAGTACCCTGTTTAGACAACCTTTGTCATAAAAGTTCCAAATGTGGGGATTCTAGTAGGTCAAGCTAACAGATGAATCCTGCCCAGTATCCAAAATATTTGACTAAGTAATTGGGGGAGGTATTTCCGTACAATTTTATTGCCTGTTTCCTCCTAACTGCAGTCTGATAAAGTTTCTTTGCATGCTTCAGCTTGGGGAAACTTTCACAAGGAAGAAACCAGACAGTTACCACAGATTACTGATTGAGTTTGTGAAGTTTTAAGCCCCTAGTATCTACCCTGTTTGACTTCCAGCTCCATTTTTATTTATCCATATAGGTCAACATAGAGTGAAATCTTAAAATACAAACTGTTCCTGACAGTGATCTGCTGAACCAAGAAGGCCCAAACCTGGGTAACAAAGTAATGCTAGGTCAAAGATAAACCCTGCCCAGTATCAAAGATATTTGAACAAAAGTAACTCTAATCCTAACATTTTCTCAAACCCTAGTCCTAACACTAACCCTATCCTATTTAGAGAGCCTTTGGTCATATACATCCCAAACTTGTTGAGTCTAGTGGGGAAAAATAACAGAAGATCACAGTGCAGGATCAAAAAGTTTGATCAAATAATTGATTGAGGTAGTTCAGTCCATGCATATTTCCCTGTTTTATTCTAAAGTGTTTTTAGATAAAGTTGTTTTTGTATGCTTCAGCTTAGGCTACTTACACAAGGAAGAAATCAGAGAGAGCACAGAGAGACCTGATTGAGTGTGTGAAGTTTGTAACAGCTAGCACCACCCCTATTTGAATCTTGAGCTCCATTTCCATTTACCATATAGGTCAAAATGAAGTGAAACCTCAAAATACAAACTATTACATTCAGAGAACCATTGAACTGAGAAAACCCAAACCTGGGGACAATAGTAAGGCTAGGTAAAAGATGAATCCTGCCCAGTACAAAGAAATTTGAACAAAACTAACTCTAAATCTAACACTAGGTCTAAACCTAGCCCTAACCCTAACTGTAAACTTAACCGTAACCTGTTTAGATAACTTTTGATCATAAAAGTCCCAAATTTGTGAAGCCTAGTGAGGCAAGCTAAGAGATGAATCATGCACAGTATCAAGAAATTTGAACAAATAATTGTGGGAGGTAATTCATTACATGCTTATTTCCCTGTTGTCCCCTGAAGTGCTCTTGGGTAAAGTGGTTTTTGCATGCTTCTTCTTTAGCCTATGTTCAATAGAAAGTAAGCAGAGAGTGCCCACAGAGAACTAATTGAGTGTGTGATGAACCAAGCAGCTAGTACCAACCCTTTTTGATTTCCAGCTTCATTGTCATTCACACCTATAGGCCATTATAAAGTGACACCTAAAAATTAATTCAAACTGTTCCTGACAGTGAACCATTGAAATTAAAGGCCCCATATTGGGGATCGTACTAAGGCTAGGTAAAGCATGAATCCTGTACTGTATCAAAGTAATTTGACCAAAAATATTGAAGCTTGCTCCTCAAGCACTCACAGGTGAAGCTATTTCTTTCTATTTCAAATTAGGGCTACTTCCTCAAGAAACAAACGAGAGAATGCACACTGAGAACTGATTGAGTGTGTGAAGTTTCAAGCAAACTTTCAAACCTACCCTGTTTGATTTCAAGCTCAATTTTCATTTACCCATATAGTTCAAAATTAAGTGAAACTTTAAAATACAAACTGTTCCTGACAGTAAACCACTGAATCCAGAATTCCCAAAGCTGGTGAGCATAGTAAGGCTAAGAAAAAGATGAATCCAGCACAGTATCAAAGAGATTTGAACAAAAATAACTCTAACACTAGCTCTAAACCTAACCCTAACCCTAACTGTAACACTAACTCTTACCTGTATAGAGAAGCAATGATTCTAGAAGTCCCAAACTTGGGAAGTCTAGTGGGGAAAGCTAAAAGTTGAATACTGAGCAGTAGCAAAGAAATCTGATCAAATCATTCAGAGACTTATTTTAGTACATACATATTTCTCTGTTTTCTCCTTAAGAGGTCTCAGATACAGTTTCTTTTGCATGCTTCAGCTTTAGCCTACCTTCAAAAGAAATAAACTAGAGTGTACCCACTGAGAACTGATTGTGTGAAGTTTCAAGCACCTTCTACCAACACTGTTTGATTCCCAGCTCAATTTTCATTCACATCAATAAGCCATAATGAAAGGAAACCTTAAAATACAACTGTTCCTGACAGAGAACCATTGAACTGACAAGGCCCAAACCTGTGGAGCATAGTAAAGCTAAGTAAAAGATGAATCCTGCCCAGTATCATAAAAATTTAAAGAAAACTAGGGCCACATTGGCACTCTCCCCACAGACAGAAGGCTCTGCCACATGGTTGCTCTCGGTGCAGACAGAAGTCTCCTCTGTGCATTCACTCAAGGCTCAGATGGAAGTCTTGGCCTCGTGTGGGCTCTGGGCTCAGAGGGAAGTCTCAGCTGGGTGGGTGCTCTTGGTGCAGAGGGTAGGCAGCACAGAACACAGAGGCTTTGCTTAGGGGTCACCAGACCAAGCTCTGGACTTGGCACAAGGTCACCCCAGAACTATCCAATTCACCAAACACCCTACACAGGCAACAGATGGAATCCATCTTTCAAAACCTAACTCAACATATATCAGTGGGCATGGCTACCAGCTCAGTTCTGTGGCTGCTCAGGTACCTGGTTTCCAACTCCCCTACCTCCAGCTATGAAAACTCAATATTTTTCTCACAAGCTTTTTGTGGGGCATAGCTATCAAGATGGAACAGCAAATGTACAGGCACCTGGTTTTCAACTCAGAGACTAAGAATAGGGAGGCTACCGGTAGAAGCTCAAACCCTCTCACACTGGCTACCTCCATCACCTGGAGCACAGAGACTCTAGCTAGGAATAGACAACTACAACTACTACAAGAAAAGAAAACAGAGTTCTGAGATACTTTTTTTTTCTTTCTTACTTTTCTTTTCTCATTCTTTTCATCCATTCTCCTCTACCCTTCTCGCTCTTGTCCTCACAACCTCAACATATGTGAAACCAAGAACGTTGCATGAAATTAGACTTTAAGAACTGAATCCAGTGCTGGTTTTGATCCTCAGCACCATATACAAATAAAGATGTTCTGTCCTCCAAAAAGTAAAAAAATAAATATTAAAAAATTCTCTCTCTCTCTCTCTCTCTCTCTCTCTCTCTATCTCTCTCTCTCTCTCTCTCTCAAAAGATAGAACTGAATCATCAGAATAGTAAAATATAGAGGGATTTCATAGGCCCGACCTCACCTCCCTTCAATTTCTCTTATATTCTTTCTCTCTCTTTTATCTTTCCTTGTTATTTTCTTCCTCTTTTTTTTCCTCCCTCTATCCCACTTTCAACCTCCTAACTTTTATTATTTATACATAGGATAATTTTATGAATACAGATAAGGAATTTAAATTTATACATTCTTCCATAAATTACCCCTGACTATTCATTAGAGTTCTCCTCCAATTTGCTAAGATAGATTAATCTCATACCCTCACTCCTTTTCCCCTTAACATATTATCCAACCTCTGACCATCTGTTCTCTGTATACCACCAGAAATGATATGCTTTTATGAAACTAATGACTATATTCTAAATAATAATTGAAGCCAACATTTGTAGACATAGAGTCTACATATAAATGTATTTATAATGATTAAGCTTAGGCTTTGGGTTAGGTTTAGATTTAGAGTTAGGTTTTGATCTATGCTTAGGGCTAGGTCTAAGGAGAGGGCAAGGGTTAGGACTAGGGTTAGGGCTGGGTTTGGGGTTATGGTAAGGGATAGGGTTAGAGCTAGTGATAGGGCTAGTGTGAGAGTTACAGTTAGTCTTAGGGCTAGAGTTAGTGTTATGGTTAGGGATAGGGCTAAATTAGGGCTAGGGTTAGTGTTAGGTTTATGCCTTGGCTTAGGGATAGAGTTAGGGTTACGTGTAGGGTTAGATTTAGAGTTAGGTTTAGATCTAGGGTTTGAGCTAGGGCTAAGGATAGGGGTAGGGTTAGTGGTAAGTTCAGGGCTAGGTTTAGGGTGATGGTAAGGGATAGGGTTGGAACTTGATATAGGGCTAGGGTGAGAGTTAGAGTTAGTCTTAGGGCAAGTGTTAGGGTAGTGTTATGGATAGGGCTAAATAAGGCCTGGGATTAGGGCTAGGGTTAGTGTTAGGGTTAGTTTTAGGTTTAGGGCTAGGGTTAGTTTTATGTTTAGGGTTAAGTTTAGGTTTAGTGTAAGGGATGGGATTGGAGCTAGTTTTAGGGCTAAGGTGAGGGTAAGAATTAGGGTTAGGGTTAGGGTTAGGTTTATGATTATGGCGAGGTTTATGGCTAGGATGTGGGCTAAGGTTTGTGTTAGTGTTATGACTAGGATTAGAGTTAGGGCTAATATCAGGTCTAGGGTTACAGTTAGGGATAGTTTTAGGATTAGGTTTATAGCTAGGTCTCTTCTAAGGGTTAGGTTTATGGTTAGGGTCAGATTGAAAGCCAGGGTTATTATTAGGTTTAGGGTCATGTTTAGGGTTTTTGTTAGGTTAAGGTTTTGATTTAGGGCTAGAATTAGCATTATTTTTTAAGGATAGGGTGATGGTACTTTTAGGTTTAGGGTTCAGGTTAAGTGTAGGCTAATGGATAGGGTTAGGGTTAGGGATAGATTTAGGTTTTGGCCTAGGGTTAGCATAAGGTTTAGTGTTATCATTAGGGTAATGGATAGTTTAGAGCTAGGGTTCGGGCTAGGGTTATGCTAAGGTTTAGGTCTAGGGTTAGGCTTAGGTTTAGGGTTAAGACTATGGTTAAGGTTAGGATTAGCTTTAGGGTTAAAGCTAAGGTAATGCTTGGTTTAGGGCTAGGTTTTGTGATAGGTTAGGGCTACAGCAAATGTAAGAACTTGCTATGACTTGGCCAAGTTTTATGGTTAATATTAAGGCTAGGTATAGTTTTAGGGCTGGTTTAGTGTTAGGGTGATGTTTATGCTAGGATTAGTGTTAGTGTCAGGGTCAGTGTTCAGGTTAGGGTTATGGTTAGGGTTAAAGCCAGAATTAGGTCTAGGGTTAGGTCTAGGGGATGGGTTAGTGTTTGGCTTAGGCTAAGGTTATTGTTAGGGCTAGGTCTAGGTTTTTTTTTTTTTTTTTTTTTTTTTTTTTTTTTAATTAGGTCTACAGTTTGATTTATGGATAGATTTAGGATTAGGTTTAGGTCTAGGGCTAGTGTTAGGTTAAGGTTCAGGTATAAGGTAATCGGTAGGGCTAGTGTTAGGGTTCAGTTTCGGGTTAGGTTCAGGTTTAGACCTATGATTAGTGTTAGGGTCAGAATAAGGGTCAGGGTTAGGGTTAGGGTTTGGGTTATGGTTAGAGCTAGAATGTGTGCTAGGGTTAGGACTAGTAATAGGTTTAGTGTTTGTGTTAGGTTAAGGATTAGGGTTAGCATTAGGTTTAGGTTTTGGCATAGGGTAAGGGATAGAGTTAGAACTAGAGTTACGGCTTGGATTAGGGCAAGGGTTAGGGTTAAAGCTAGGTTTAGGGCTCAGATTAGGGCTAGTTTTGTGTTAGATTTAGGGCTAGGGTTTTATCAACGGCTAATGTAAGAACTAGGGTTACAATTAGGGTTAATTTTTGGGTTATGGTTAGGGGTTAAACCTCTAGTGTTAGGATTAGGTTTAAGGTGAGGATGATATTTAGAGAGAGTGTTAGTGTTAGTTTCATAGTCAGTGTCAGGGTTAGCTTTAGGGTTAGGTTTAGGACTCGAAATAAGGCTAGGGTTACTGTAAGGGTTTGGTTTAAGGTTAGGGTAGTGTTAAGAGCTAGAGTGAGTGCCAGGATATGAGTTAGAGTCAGGATTAGTATTAAGGTTAAGGTTAGGACTCAAATTAGGGCTAGGGTTAGGTCTAGGTGTAAGTTTAAGTTAAGGTTTAGTGTTAGGGCCATTACTGGTTTTGTTTTACTGCTAGGTTGAGGGTTAGGGCTAGTTTCATGATTAGTGTTAGGATTAGTGCTAGTGTTAATGTAAGGCTTAGGCTAAGGGTTAGTGTTAGAGTTAGAGTTAGAGTTCGAGTTAGATCTAGGGTTAGGACTAGGAATAAGGATTAGGCCAGTGTTATGGCTCGGTTTATGGCTAACCCTAACCCTAACCCTAACCCTAACACTCATTCTATCTCTAAACTTGACCCAAATCCTAAACCTAATGCTGAACCTTATTCTGAACCTAACAATAAACCTAGGTTTAAACCTGACTCTAACCCTTATCTGAAACCTAACACTAGCCCTACCAGTAACCCTAACACTAAACCTAACACTAACACTAGCCCTATACCTAAACCTAATCCTAAACCTAATATAGCCATAACCCTAGCCTTAGCCTAACAATAACCCTTAATCTAAACCAAGCACAAACTCTACCCCTAGACCTAATCCTAGTCCTCATTCTGGACATAAATTTAAACCTAATCCTAACCTGAACCCTGACACTTACCCTAACAAAAACCCTAACTCTGAACCTTATCTTAACCAAAAACTGTCCCTAACACTAGACTAACTCTAAATCTAGCCATAACCATAACTCTAGCTCTTACATTACCCATATACCTAAAACTAGCCCTAAACATCACACAAAAAATAGCCCTAATTACAGCCCTAAACCGAACCCTAAGCATAACCCTAATCCTAAACCTAGCCATAACCCTAACCCTAACCCTCATTCTAGTCTTACCCTAGCTCAAACTCTAAACCTTACCCTAAACATAAGCCAAGCCCAAACCTTAAACCTTACACTAACTCTAGCCCAATCCTAACTGTAACCATAGCCCAAACCCTAGCTCTAACTCTATCCATTACACTAATCATAAGTCTAAAACACTAATGCTAACCCTAGCCCTAAACCAAACCCTAACCATATCCTAGCCCAGACTGTTACCCTATCCCTTGCCCTGTCCCTAAACCTAGCTCAATACCTAACCCTTACAGTTAACTTAACCTTAACACTAACACAAGGCCTAACCCTAACCCTAACCCCAGTTTAATCCTAACCTTAACTGTAGCCCAAACCCTAGTTTGAACTCTACCCAATACCATAACCCTAAACTTAAGCCTAATAATAACATTAGACCTAAAGCTAAACCTACCCTAACCCTAAACATAAACCTAACCCTAAAAATAACATTGAACCTAACCGTAACCCTAAATCTAAGCTAGCTCAAACCCTAACTCTAATCCTGAACCTAAACTTAATGCTGACCTAAAACTAACCCTATCTTTAACCTGACATCTAACCCTAATGATAACCCTAGCCCTAACCGTAACACTAACCATCACCATAACCCTAGACCAAACCCTAAATTAACCTTAGCCATAACAAAAATCCTAACTCAAACCCTAAAATATACCCTAAACCTAATCCTAAGTGTAATCCTTGCCCTAACCCTGACCCTAACCCTAACTCTAGCCCTAATCCTAACCATTATCCTAGCCCTAAACCTAGGTATAACCCTACAAATTCCCTAACAATAACCATAACCCTAATGCTAACCCTAGGCCTAAACCTAAACCTATCACATACCCTAACCATATCCATTACCTTAAACCTAACCTGAACCCTAAACCTAACACTATCCATTACCCTATCCCTAATTCTAACCTTAATGCTAATTTGAGCCTTAACCCTAAATCTTAACCTTACTCAAACTCGAAGTCTGACCCTGATTCTAATAATATGCCAGATCTTAATCTGACCCTTTCCCTAAATGTAACACTTTAATTTGACCTAGCCATAAACCTAACCCTAAAAATAACACTAACTATAAACCTAGACCTTACATTAGTCCTAGCAATAATTCTTGCCCTAAACCTAACACAAAACCTAGCCCTAATTCTAGCCTTAAATTTAGCCTTAATCCTAAACCTAACCATAACCCTAGCCCTAATCCTAATGCTAATCATAAAACTAGCCCTAACCCAAACCCTAGCACTAAAACAAAACCGAGAAATAGGCCTAATACTAACCTTAACTTAAACCAAAACCTAGCACTACACCTAGATCTAAACTTAGCCTTAATTCAAGTCCTAATCATAACCTTAAAAATAACCCTGAACCTGACTTATATCATAACACTCATCATAGCTCTAAACATCACCCTAAACTTAAAATGAACCCTAACAGTAACCCTACCCCAAATTCGAGTCCTAATCATAACCCTACAACTAATCCTGACCTGACTGATATCCTAACACTAAGCCTAGCTATAAATATCACCCTAATCTTAAACCTAACCCTAACACTTGACCTACACCCTAACCCTAACCCTAATTGTCACCCTAGATCTTATATTAGCCATTTCCCTAACCCTAGCCTTAAAATCACACAAAAACTAGCCCTAATCTGAGCCCTAAACCTAGCTTTAATCTTAACCATAAACCTAACCCTAGCCCTAACCCTATGTCTTACCCTGAGCAAAACCTTAACCCTAATGGTAACCATAGACCTATCCCTAATCCTTAGGCTAACCAAATCCTAACCCTATTGATAGTCCTAACAATAGATCTCATTTTACCTCTAACACTATCCCAAACCCTAATTCTAACCCTGATTCTTATTCTGACCATAACATAAACCCTAGGTATAAACCTGACTCTAACCGTAAACCAAACCCTAACACTAGCCCTAATTGTAACCTTATACCTAAACCTAACCCAACACTAGCTCTAGACCTAAACCTAATCCTAAATCTAGCCTGAACTCTAGCTCTGGACTAAACAAAATCCTAGCCCTAGCCCTAAAAAAACATTTACCTAACAAAAATAAAAATCTTCCCTTAGACCTAAACCTAGTCCTAATTCTGTCTTTAACCCTATCTTTAACTCTAACCTAAACACTGATCTTGGCTTTAACACTAAACCTAGTTCTAAACCTGAAACTAACCAAAACCTAAACCTAATTCTAGACCCAGCCATATCCCTAACCCTAAAACTACCCCTAATCATAACCCTAGATTTTGCATTACACATAGCTCTAAACTAGGCCTAAACCTAACTCTAAACATAGAGCTAATTTTAGGCCTAAACCTAGCCCTAAACATAACCCTAACCCTCACACTAGACCTATACCTATCCCTAGCCCTCACCTTAGTTCTAAGATAGCTCAAAGCCTACCCGTTACCCTAAACATAAACCCAGAACATATCCCTAACTCTCACCCTAACCCTAGCCCAATCCTAAACTTAACCTAGCCCTAAACCTAGCTCTAAAGCTACCTATTGCCCTAATGCTAAACCTAAACTTATTGATAATCCTAGCCCGAACCCTAATGTTAACCCTAACCTTAACTGGAAAACTAACCATAGACATAACCATAAAATTAAAACCAGCATAGCCCTAATTCTAGATCAAACCATAAACCTAACCATAAACCTAAACAACCACAGCTCTGATCCTAACCCTATCACTAATTCTAAATCTAAACCAAATCTAAATGTAACTTAACCCTATCTGTTACCTTAATACCCTAACCCTAACATTAAGGATAACCCCAGACCTAACTCTAACCCTAACCCTAAAACTACTGTAATCCTATCCCTAGACCTACCCCTAAACCTAGCTCAAAACCTAACCTTTATGCTAAACATAACCCTAAACCTAATCCTAACCCTAGTTCTACCACAAACTTTAAGCCTAACTCAAGGAATATTCCTAACCATAACTCTAGTTCTAAACTAAGCTCTATCCCTATCAATTACCCTAACCATAACCCTTACCCTAATTATAACATAATCCTAACCCTAGCCCTTTCACTCACGCTAACTGTATCAATTACCCTAAACCAAACCTAGAAAAAAAAAAAAAAAAAAAAACTTAACTATACCCCTAACCCTAACCCTAATGCTAATTTGGGCTGTAAACCTAAATCCTTACCTAAGCCAAATCTTAATCCTAAAAATTCCCCGAGATCTAAACCTGACCCTTGCCCTAAACCTAACCCTTACACTAGACATAGACATAAGCCTAACCCTAAAACTATCTTTAACCATGAATCTAGACCTGATATTAGCCCTAAAACTAATCCTAGCCCTGAATCTAATACAAACACTAGCCCTCATTCTAGCCCGAAATCTAGCCTTAATCATAACCCTAACACAACCCTAGCCCTAACCCTAACTCTAACCCTCACCCTACGTCTAAACCTAGCTATAACACCATTCTTTATCTTAAACTTAAACCTAACCCTATCCCTATCGCTAGGCCTAAGTTAAACACTAACCCTAGCCCTAATCCTATCCCTAATTTAACCCTATCTCAAACCCTAACTCTAATTTTAGCCCTATCACTAACTCTGAATTTCACAATAGCCCTATCCCTAGTTCTAAAACAATCCCTTACCATAACTCTAACCCTGGGCCTAATCCTTGCTCTGTCCTTAATCCTAGCCTAATGCTAGATCTAACCTAACTATAAATGTAACCCTAACCCTAAGTCTAAGCCTAACACTAACACTAGCTCTAACCCTAATACTAATTGTAAAACTAGCCCTAACTCTAGCCCTAGGACTAAAACAAAACCAAGCAATAGACCTAACCCTAAACCTTAATTAAACTAAAACTTAAACTACTACAAAAACTAATCCTAAACCTAATCGAGTCCTAACCCTAATCTTAAAACTAACTCTTACCCTGACTCATATCCTAACACTCACCCTAGCTCTAAACATGACTCTAACCTTAAACCAAACCCCAACAGTAAACCTAGCCCTAATTCGAGTCCTAACTCAAACCCTAAAACTAACCCTGACCCTGACTCTTATCCTAAAAATAACTCTAGCTCTAAATATCACCCTAACCTTAAATCTAACACTAAGACTAGAACTACTCCAACCCTAACCCTTAAGCTAACCCTAATTGTAACCCTGGTTTTTACATTACCTGCTGCCCTAACCCTAGCCCTAACACTAACACAAAAACTAGCCCAAATCTGAGTCCTACACCTAGTTTTAACCCTAACTATTTCTAACCCTAACCCTATGCCTAACACCAGTTCTAATGCTATCCCTAACCCTAAGTAAAACCCTAACCCTAATGGTAACCCTAGACCTATCCCTAATCCTCAGCCTAATCAAAACTCTCACCATATTAATAGTCCTAACCCTAGCCCTCATTCTAGCTCTAACCCTATCCCAAACCTTAGCCTAACCCTGACCCTTATTCTGACCATAACACTAACCTAGGTCTAAACCTGACCCTAACGCTAGACCAAACCGTAACACTAGCCCTACCAGTAAACTTATACGTAAACCAGACCCTATCACTAGCCCTAGACCTAAACCTAATCCTAAATCTAGCCTTAACTCTAGCTCTACACCTAAACAAAATCCTATCCTTAGCCCTAACAATAACCCTTAACTTAACACAAAGACTAACCCTACCCCTAGACATAAACCTAGTCCCAATTCTGGCTTTAACCTTAACTCTAACTCTAACCTGAACACTGACCCTGCCTTTAACACTAAATCTATCTCTAAACCTAACCCTAATGAAAAACCTAAACCTAACACTAGACAAAGACATAACTCTAACCCTACAACTAGCCCTAATCATAATCCTAGCTCTTACATTACCCAGAGCCCTAACTCTATGCCTTAACCTAACACAAAACCTAGAGTGAATTCTAGGCCTAAATCTAGCCCTAAGCATAACCCCAACCCTAACCCTAGCCCTAACCCTAAACCTAACCCTAGCCTTAGTCTTAAACCTTACTCAAAGCCTAACCCTTACCATAAATATAAACTTAGACCTATACCTTACTCTAAACCCTAACCCTAGGCCTAACCCTGAACTTAACCCTATCCCTAAACCTAGCTCTAAACCTACACCTTACCTAACCCTACACCTAACTGTATTGATAACCCTAGCCTTAACCCTAACTGTAACCCTAACCTGAACTGGAAAACTAACAATAGACCTGACCCTAAAATTAATACTCACCATAGCCTTAACCCCAGCTCAAACTTAACCTGTACCATAAACCTAAACATAACCAAGCCTTAACATTAACCCTAAAACTAAATCTAACCCTAAACCTAAACCTAAACCTACATCTAACCATATCCATTACCCTAACCCTTATCCTAACCCTAATGATAACCTTATCCCTAACCTTAACCCTAACCCTAAACCTACCATAATCCTCTCCCTAGACCTAAGGCTGAACCTAATCCTCGACCTAGCCCTAGCACTAACAATAGCTCAAACCCTAGCCCTTACCTTAAACATAACCCTAACCCAAAACCTAACCCCAACCCTAGCCCTAATCCTAACTGTAACCATAGCCCAAACCCAGCTCTAAATCTGCCCATTACCCTAACCATAACCCTAAACCTAATGGTAAACCTAGTACTAACCCTAACCCTAACCCTAACTCTATCCCTAGCCCTGACTATAACCTGAAGCCTCAACCTAGACCTAACACTTAGTCAATCCCTGACCCTTACCCTTAACCTAACCATAAGAAAACAATAACCCTAACCCTAGGCCTAATCCTAAACTTAATACTAGACTTCACTTTAGCTCTAACCCCACCCATTACCCTAACCCTAACCATAAATGTCATGATAACACTAGCCCTAAGCCTAAACATACTCTAATCCTAACTGTAAACCTAACCCTAGACCTAACCATAAACCTAACCATTGCTTTAGTCCTAACCCTAGCTCAAACTCTAACAATTATGCTAAACTTAACACTAATCCTAGTTCTAAACCTAAACCTAATCCTAACCCTAACCCGACATCTAAAGCTCTCCATTACTTTAAACCTAATGGTAACCCTAATCCTAACCCTAGACCTAATCCCAAACCTAACCCTATCTTTAGCATGAACACTAGCTCAAACCCTAACCCACACCCTAAACCTAGCCCTAGCCTTAAACCTAAACCTAACCCTAACTCTAGCCCTAATCCTAAACATAACCCTAGCTCTAACCCTAGCTCTAACCCTATCCATTACCCTAATGATAACCATAAACCTAATGCTAACCCTAGGCCTAACCCTAACCCTATCCATTACCCTAAACCTAATCTGAGCCCTAAACCTAACCTGAAGCCAAAACTTATTCATTACCCTAACCCTAACTCAAACCTAATGCTAATTTGAGCCATAATCCTAAATGTCAACCTAACGCAAACCCAAAATCTGACTCTATTACAATACCCCTAGCTCTCATCTTGAACCTCACCCTATACCTAATTCTGACACTAGACTTAGCCATAAATCTTACCCTAAAAGTACCCCTAACCATAACCTTAGACGTGATATTAGCCCTAGCCCTCATTCTTGCCATAACCCTAATACAAATGCTCACTTTCATCCTAGCCCTAAACCTAGACTTGATCCTAAACCGAACCCTAACTCTAGCCCTATCCCTAATTCTATCCCTCGCCCTAGTTCTGAACCTTGCTATAACCCCATCCCTTCCCCCAAATCTAAACCTAACTCTAACTCTAGACTTAACCCTTACACTAATCCTAGACCTGATCCTAGCCCTAATTTAGCCCTAACCCTACCACTAGCACTAAGACTAACTCTAACTCTCGCCCAAGCCCTATTCCTAGATCTAAACTTATTTCTTAACATAATGCTAACACTGGCCCTAACCTTAGCCTTAACACTAGCCCTAGCCCTAACCCTAGAACTAAAAATAACTCTAAGTCCAACCTAACCCTAAGCCTAAACATCACACTAACACTAGCCCTAACACTAACACTAATCCTAAAACTAGCCCTAATCTAGTTCAAGCCCTAAAACAAAACCAAGCCATAGCCCTAACCCTAACCCTTAACCTAAACCAAAACCTAACCCTACACCTAGCCCTAACCTTAGCCCTAATTCCAGTCCTAACCTAACCCTAAAACTAACCTTGAGCCTGACTCTGACCTTACACTAACCCTAGCTCTAACATCATCCTAAAACTATACCTAAATCTAAAACTAGTACTAGCCATAACCATAACCCTAAAAGTAGCCCTAATCATAAGTCTAGTTCTTACATTAGCCATAGCCCTTACCTAACCAAAAATCTACCCATAAACTGAGCCCTACACCTCGTTTTAACCCCAACCCTAACGCTAGGCCTAACCATTAACCTAAACCTAACCGTAACCCTAAAACTGGCCCTAACCCTAAACCTAACCCTAGACTTAATCCTAAAAATAATCCTAGCCCTAACTCTAGCTCTATCCCTATCCATTACCCTAAACATAACCCTAACCCTAATGATAACCCTAGTCTTAAACTTAACCCTAATCCTAAGCCTAGACCTGACACTAACCCTAACCATTGACATAGCCCTAACCATAGTTAAAACCCTAACACTCACCCTAACCTAACCTTAACACTAACCCTAGGCCTAACCCTAACCTTAGCGCTAATCCTAAGCATAATCCTAGACCTAAACCTATTCATTACACTAAACATAAGCCTAAACCAAACATAGCTCTAAACATAGCTCTAACCCCACCCATTACCCTAAACCTAAGTATAAACGTCATGATAACACTAGCCCTAACCTTAAACCTACTCTAACCCTAACAGTAAACTTAACCCTAGTCCTAACCCTAAACCTACACTAAACCTAACATAAACCTAACCATAGACCTAACCGTAAATGTAACCCTTGCCGTAGTCGTAATCCTAGCTCAAACCCTAACAGTTATGCTAAACCTAACACTAACCCCAGTCCTAAACCTAAATCTAACCCTATCCATTTAGGCCTAACCCTAAATATATCGCTAACAATAACCTTATCCTTACCTAAACCTAACCTGAATACTAAACCTAACCCTATCAAATACTCTAACCCTAAATCTAACCCTAATCCTAATTCAAACCCTAAAACTAAACCAAAAACTCACCCAAACTCTGAGCAAGACACTGACTCAAATAACACACCTAGCTCAAAACCTGACCCTTACCCTAAACATAACCCTTAATCTAAACCTAGCCATAAAACTAACCCTAACAGTATCCCTAACGGTAACCCTAGACCTGACATTAGCCCTCTACCTAATTCTTGTCTTAAACCTAACGTAAACCCGAGCCCTGATCTTAGCCCTAAACCTATCCTTAATCCTAACCTGAACCCTAACCCTAGCCCAAACCCTAATTTCAACGCTCTCCCTAGTTCTGAACCTAGATATAAACACATCCTTTCCCCTAGACCTAACCCTAACACTATCACTAACACTAACCCTAGCCCTAACCCTAGGCCTAATCCTAACACTAACCATAACTCTAACCATAGCCCTAATTTTTTTTTTGCTAACTGTAACCCTAACTCTAACCCTAGCTCTAAGACTAACCCTAACTCTAGCCCTAGATCTATTTCTAGTACCAACCTTATCTATTGCCTAACCCTAACACTGGCCATAAACTTAGTCCTAATGCTAGCCATAGTCCTAAACCTAGAACTAACCCTAAATCTAAATCTAACCCTAACTCTAAATCTAAATCTCACCCTAACACTAGCCCTAACCCCAATTCTAATTTGAAAACTAGCCCTAACCCTAGCCATAGCCCACAAACAAAACTGAGCTATAGCCCTAATCCTAACCCTTAACCTAAACCAAATCCTAATGCTACACCTAGTACTAACCCTATTTCTACAACTAATTCTGATCCTGACTCTAATGCTAAAACTAACCCTATCTCTAAACATCACCCTAAGACTAAACCTAACCCAACCCTAGAACTAGCCCTAAACCTAACCCTAAAATTATTGCTAACTGTAAAGCTAGTTTTTACATTAGTCACAGCCTTAACCCTAACACAAAACCTAGCGCTAATCTGAGCCTCAACCCTTGCTTTAACCTAAACCTAACCCTAACACTAACCCAAACCATAGCTATAAACCTATTCCTTATTCTAAGCCAAACTCTCACCTTAATGCTACCCTAGTCCTAACACTAATCCTTAGCTTACTCCAAATTCTAACTCTATTACTAGTCCTAACCTTAGGCCTTATTCTATCTCTAAGAGTAATCTGAAGCCTAAGCCTAAACCTTACCCTTATTCTGACCCTAACACTAACTCTAGGTCAAAGTCTTACCTTAACAGTAAACTGAACCCTAACCCTAGCCATACCAGTAAACCCATAACTACAACTAACCATAACACTCCACTAGACCTAAACTTAATCCTACAAATAGCCATAAGCCCTAGTCTTAAACAAAAACCTAGCCATATCCCTAAAATAATCATTAACCTAACACAAAGACTAACCTTAGCCCTAGACCTAAATCTAGTTTTAATTCAGGCCCTAACAATAAACCCAATGCTAACCCGAACACTGACGCTTACCCTAACACTAACCCTAGCTCTAAACCTTATCCTAACCTAAAACTTAAACCTAACACTAGACATATGTATAACCCTAACCAAAAAAAACTAGCCTAACCATAACCCTAGCTCTTACATTACCCCCTAGCTTTAACAATAGCCATAAACCTCACACAAAATCTAGCCCTAATACAAGCCCTAAACGTAGACCTAAGCATAAACTTAACTCTAACCCAGGCACAAAACCTAAACTTAATGCTTGCCCTAGCCCTAACCCTAGCTCAAAATCTAACCCTTACTCTAAACATAACCCTAGTTCTAACTGTAACCCTAACCCTATCCCTAACCCTAATGCTAACCCTAGCCCTAACCCTAACCCTAACCCTAACCCTCGCCATAGCCATAACCCTAGCTGAAACCCTAACACTTACCCTAAAGCGAACCCTAACACTAACCCTAGGAGTAACACAAACCCTAGCCCTAATCCTAACCTAACCTAATCCTAGCTCTATACCTGACCCCTACACTAAACCTAACCTTTACACTAGACCTAGCCATAAACCTATCCCTAACACTATCCCTATCCATAACCCCAGACCTGACATTATCCCTGGCCCTAATCCTTGCCCTAACCCTAAAACAAACCCTAGCCCTCATCCGAGCGCTAAACCTAGACTTAATCCTAACCCTCACCCTCATCCTAGTCCTATCACTAAATATAACCCTCACCGTAGCACTGAACCTACCTATATAACCCCATCTCTTCCCATAAAAATAACCCTAACTCTAGTCCTAAAATAGACCTAACTCTAACACTAATCATAGCACTAATCATAGCTTGATTTGAATACTAACATTAACCCTACACCTAACCCTAACCCTAAGACTAAATCTAACTCACACCCAAGCCCTATTTCTATTTATAAGCCTATTCGTTAACATAACCCTCACAATAGCCCTAACCTTAGCTCAAACCCTAGCCATAGGACTAAACCTAGATCTAACCATAAGCCTAAATATAACCCTAATCTTAAGCACTAACTATAACCTATAACTAACATTAACACTATAATTAACCCTAACTCTAACACAAACCTAACGCTAACCCTAACCCTAACTCTAACACTCACCTGAACCTGAAACCTAACAAAAACTCTAATTCTAACACTAACACTAACCCTAAACCTAATCCTAACACTTACCTTAACCCTAACACTAACCCTAATCTTAACATTAACCCTAACCCTAAAAGTAACCCTAAACCTACCCCTAACCCTAACCCTAAACTTAAACCTAACCAAAAACCTAATCCTAACACTAACCCTAACACTAATCCTAACACAAAACTGAACACTAACATTAACTCTAATGCTATCCTAATCCTAACTTTAACCTTAACCCTAACAATAATCCGAATCCTAATCCTAACTCAAGCCATAAACCTAACCCTAACACTAATCTGAACCTTAACACTAACCGTAACACTAACTTTACCCTAAAATTAACTTTAACCCTAAACCTAACCCTATCACTAAACTTAACCCAAACCCTAACACTAATCTTAACCCTAAGACTAAACTTAACCCTAAAACTAATCATAACAGTAACCCTAAAACCTAATCCTAACCCTAAAACTAACTCTAAACCTATCCCCAACCCTAAAAGTATAATAAAACCTAACCGTAACCCTAACACAAACTAACACTACACCTAACCGTAAACCTATCCCTCACCCTAACCCTAACCCTAACCCTAAAACTCACCATAAACCTAATCCTAACACGAACACTAATTCTAACCCTAACACTAACCCTAACCCTAACACGAACCTAAACTTAACCCTAACCCCAAAACTAACACTAACACTAACCCTAAACCTAACACTAACCCAACTCTAAACCTAACCCTAGCCCTAACCCTAACACTAACCCTAATGCAAACCATAATCCTAACTCTAACATGATCCCTAAGTATAACCCAAACCCTAACACTAACCCTAACACTAACCCTAAACCTAAACCTAACCCTAACAATAAACCTAACCCCAATCCTAATCCTATCACTAAATCTAACCCTAAACATAACCCTAAACCTAACACTAACCCTAACTCTAACCATAACCATAACACTAACACAAACCCTAAACCTAACTCTACCCCATCCCTAACACTAACATTAATTGTAACTCTAAACCTAATCATAATCTTAACACTAAACCTAACTAACCCTAATTCTAACCTAAATATGACCCTAATCTTATCTGTAACCCCAGCACTAACATGAACCCTAACACTTACACAAACACTAACACTAACCCTGAACCTAACCCAAACCCTAACCATAACTAACCCTAAACCTAACAGTAAAACTAACACTAACCCTAACACTAACCCTAAACCTAACCCTTACCCTAAAACTAACTTTATCCATAACCCCAACACTAACTCTAACCATAAACCTAACCACAATACTAACCCTAACCCTACGTTAACAATAACTCTAACTCTACCAATAACCATAACCCTAAAACTAACTTATCCTGAACCCTAAAACTATAATTAACCCTAACTCTAACCCTAACACAAACCTAACCCTAACCCTAACCCTAACACTAACATTCACCAGAACCCAAACCTTAACACAAACCCTAATTTGAACACTAACACTAACCCTAAACCTAATCCTAACTCTTACCTTAACCCTAACAGTAACCCTAAACTTAACCCTAACCCTAACCCTAAGCCTAACCCTAATTCTAATACTAACCATCACCCTAAACCTAATCCTAACACTAACCCTAACATAAAACTTAACACTAAAATTAACCCTAACCATAACCTAATCCTAAGTGTAACCCTAACACTAAAAATAACTATAACCCTAATCCTAACTCAAACCATAAACCTAACCCTAACACTAACTGTAACCCTAAACCTAACCCCAACCCTTACACTTACCCTAGCACTCACCTTAACCCTAAACCTAACCCTATCACTAACCTTAACCCTAACACTAACCCTAACCATACCACTAACCCTAAACCTAACTATAACCATAACACTAACTCTAAACCTATTGGTAACCCTAACACTACAATAACCCTATAACTAACCCTAAAACAAACACTAACACTAAACCAATCCCAACCCTCACTCTCAACCTAACCCTAACCTTACCCCTAACACTCACCGTAACCCTAACCTTAACATGAACTCTAATTCTAAACCTAACACTAACCCTAATGCTAATACTAACCCTTACCTTAACCCTAACTCTAACCCTAAACTTGATCCTAACCCTAACCCTAAAACTAACCCTAACCCTAACTCTAACCCTAACATTAACCTTAACCCTAAACCTAATGCAAAATTAAACACAAACACTAACCCTAATCCTAATGTAATCCTAACCATAACCCTAAGGCTAACACTATCCCTATCTCTAAATCTAACTCAAATTTTAAACCTAACTGTAAAACTAAACTAACAATAAGCCTAACCCGAACCCTAATCCATACCCTAACACTAACTTTAACTGTAACCCTAAACCTAAAACTAACTTTAACCCGAAACATTACCCTAAACTTAACACTAACCCATACCTATTCCTAAACCTAACACAATCCCTAAATATATCACTTAACTAATTCTAACTTTAACCCTAACCCTAGCCATTACAATAACCCTATCCCTAACCCTAAGACGAAACATAACCCAAAGCCTAACACTAACCATAACTCTACCCTAACCCTAAACCTAACCATAACACTAAACCTAGCCCTAACACTAACCCTAAACCTAACCCTAACCCTGAACCTAACACTAAACTTAACCATAACCCTTACATTAAGCCTAAACCTTATCCTAACCTGAACACTAAACCTAACCCTAACCATAATAATAACACTAACCCTAACACTAACCCTAATCATTCCAATAAGCCCTACCCTAACCAAAAACCTAACCCTAACCCTAACACTAAACCTAATTCTAAACTTAACATTAACACTAATCCTAACCTGAACCCTAACACTAACACTAATATTAACTTTAACACTTACCCTAACACAAACCCTAACCCAACCAAAATAATGACTCTAATCTAAACCTATCCCTCACCGTTACCTAACCCTAACCCTAACCCTAAAACAAATACTAACCCTAAACCTAAACCAAACGCTAACACTAACCATAAACCTAACCCTAACCCTAAACTTAACACTAACCCTAAAATAACCATAACAATAACTCTAACCTTAACCCTAACCCTAACCCTCAAACTTATCCTAAACCTAACCATAACCCTAACACGAAGCTTAACCCTAAATGTAACCCTAACGCTAACCCCAAACTAACCCTAACACTAACACTAACCATAAACCTAAAAATAACCCTAACCCTAACCCTCAACCTAACCCTAACCCTAAACCTAAAACTAACACTACCATTGACCCTAACCCTAACACTAATAATGAACCTAAAACCTAACTATGACCCTAACCCCAAATAAAAGTAACCCTAATCCTAACCCTAACCCTAAAACAAACCCTAACCCTAAACCTAAACCTAAACCTTAACTTAACACTAACCCTAAACCTAATCCTAACATGCACCTTCACCCTAACACTAACGCTTACCTAACCCTAACACTAACCCTAACATAATCCTATCCCTAACAGTAACCCTATCCCTAATCCTAACTCAAATTTTAAACCTAACTCTAAAACTAAACTAACCATAATCCTAACCCTAAACCTAACCCTAACAATAACTCTAACCCTAATCCTAACTCAAACCCTAACACTAACCGTAACCAAAAACTTAACCATAAAACTAACCATAATCCTAACACAAAACCTAACCCTAACCCTAACACAAACACTAAGCCTAATCTTAAACCTAACAACAACCCTAACCCAAACCATAACCCTAGTATTTACCTAAACCTAACACTAACGCTTACCAAACCAAACCCAATTCCTAACACTAACACTAACCTTAATATTAATTCTAACCATAACCCTAATTCAAACCCTAAACCTAATCATAACACTAAGCCCAACCTCATCCAAACCATAACCCCAAACCTAACACTAACCTTAACTTAACCCTATCCCTAACCTTAAGAGAAAGCCTAACCCTGAGTCTAACCCTAAATTTAACCCTAACCCTAACGTTAATCATAACCCTAATCCTAATCCTACCAATAACTCTAATCCCAACTCTAACCCTATCCTTCAGCATAACCATATCTCTAAACCTAAAACTAACCCTAACACTAACACTAACCCTAAACCCCATTATAACCCTAAACCAAAAACTAATTCTAACCCTTAACCTAACCTTAACCCAAACCCTAAAACTAAACCTAATACTAACCCTAAGCCTAAACCTAACATGAAATCTAACCTAAACGCTAACCCTAACCTAATCCTAACTGTAATCCTAACCCTAAAACTAAACCTAACCCTAACCCTAACCCTAACAATAATATCAACTTTAACACTAACCCTAACACTAACCTACCCTAAACCTATCCCTAATCCTAACCCTAATCCTAACCGTAACCATAAACCTATACGTAACCCTGTCATTAACCCTAACACAAACGCTAAACCTAACCCAAATATTAACCGTAAAAATAATCCTAACTCTAACCCTAAACCTAACTATACACTAACACTAATTCTATCCATAACCCTAAACCTAACATTAAACCTTAACCTAACCCTAATCCTAACCCTAACACTAAATTTAATCCTAACTCTCAAACTAATCCTAACCCTAATCCTAACCATAACACAAACCCCAACCCTAACCATAATCCTAATCTTAAACTAACCCTATCTCTAACCTTAACCTAATACTAACCCTAACACTAAACATAAACTTAACACTAATCCTAAAACTAAACCTAACCCTAACACTAACCCTAACCCAAACCCTAACCAAATCATGAACACTAAGCTTTATCCTAACCCTAACACGAACCTTAACCCTAACCCTAAAACTAACCTTAACCCTATCCCCAACACTAACCATATTATTAACAATTACCTTAACACTAAACCTAACACTAACCCTAAACCTAACTCTAATTCTATCATGAATTCTAATATTAAACCTAAAATTAACTAGAACACTAACACTAATATTAACCCTAAACATAACCCTAAGTCTAACCCTAAACCTAACATTTAAAATAACCCTAACCCTAACCCTAAACAAAACACTAACCCTACCCTAATCCTAACACTAACCCTAAAATTATCTATGACAATAACCAAAATAATCATGCTAAACCTAACCCTAACCCTAACACTAACCCTAACTTAATCAAATCATAAATCTAAAACTAACACTAACACTAACCTTAACCCTAATCACAAACCTAATCTTAACCTAACCCTGAAACTTATCCTAACCCAAACCTAACCCTAAACCTAACCTGAACCTTAACACTAACTGTAAACATAACCCTAACCATAACCCTAACTTTAACCCTAACACAAACCTAACCCTAACAGTGACCCTAACCCTAACCCTAAACCTATCACAAACTCTAACCCAAACCATAACCTTAACACTAACATAACCCTAATGCTAACACTTACCTAACCCTAACTTTAATTCTAATACTAAAACTAACACTAACCCTAACACTAACTCTACACTAAGTTTAGCATGTACCCTAAACCTAAACATACCACTAATCCTAACCCTCACCCAAACCCTACCCATAACACTATCCCTAAGAATAACCCTAACCTTAATCCTAACAGAAAACCTAACCCTAACCCTAACACTAACGCCAACACTAACACTAACCCTAACTTGAAACCTAACCCTAACCCTAATCCTAACCTTAATAATAAACCTAAACCTAACCCTAAACTCAAACCTTGCACTAACCCTAACCCTAAACCTAACACTAGCCCTAACCCTAAAACTAACTTTCACCATAAACCTAAGAATAACCCTACCCCAAACCCTAACCCTAACACTAACCCTAAACCTAAAACTAACACTAACAGTAACCCAAGCCCTAACACTAAACCTAAACCTAACTCTAACCCTAAACCAAACTCTAATGCTAAACCTAACCCAAACTCTAACACTAAACCTAACCCAAACCCTAACCTTAACACTAATCCTAACCCTAAACCTAAACCTAATAGTAACACTAACCCTAACCCTTACACTAACACGAACCCTCACACTTTCCCTAAACTTTACCTAACCCTAATCTAAACCTAACCCTAACTCTAACCTTAACACTAAATCTAATTCTAACCTTAACACTAACCCAAACCATAACCATAAAACTAACCTAACACTAACAATAATCTTAACTCTAATCTAAACCTCACCCTAAACCTAAACCTAACACTAACCCTAATCCTAACCCTAACACAAATCCAAACCCTAACCCTAACCTGAACCTAATTCTAACACTAAACTTCACCATAACCATAACCCTAACCCCACCCCTAACCCTAAACCTCACCCTAACACTAAAACTGTACCTAACACTAACCCTAAACCTAATTCTAACCCTAACCCTAACCCTAACATTATCCTTAACTCTTACCAAACTTTAAACTTAACCTTAACCCTAACCCTAACACTTATTCTAACCCTAACTTTAACACTAAACCTAACACAAACACAAACCCTAACCCTAAACCTATACTAACACTAATTGTAACAATAATCCTAACCGTAACCCTAAGTCTAACACTATTAACCCTAATGCTTACCCTATCTTTAATCCAAACCCTATACCTAATCCTATCTGTAACCCTAACCCTAACCCTAAGCCTCACCCTAAACCTAATCCTAAACCTGTAACTAATGCTAACCCTAACACTAACAGTAACCCTAAACCTAATTATAACCCTAACCCAAACACTAACGCTAACACTAACAGTAACCCTAACTTTAACCCTAACCCTAAACCTAAAACTATTGCTAACCCTAACATGAACCTTAACTCTAACCATATCCCTAATTTAACCCTAACACTAACCCTAACACAAACATTAATCCAAAACTTAACCTTAACCCTAACACTAACCCTAACACTAACCCTGAACCTTACACTAAATTTAACACTAATTGTAACCTTATACCTAACCCTAATTCAAAATCTTACACTAACCCTAATTCTAACTTTAACCTTATCATTATACCTAACCCTAATTCTAAAACTAAACCTAAAACTAACTCTACCCGAAATTCTAACCCCAACCCTAAACCTAAATCTAAACGTAACACAAACACTAACCCTAACCCTAACCCCAACCATAACCAAAACCTAACACTAACACAAACCCTTACCCTATCACTAAAAATAACCCTAACCCTAAACCTATACCTAACATTAACCATACCCTAACCCAAACCCTAACGGTAAGAAATAGCTTAACCCTTAACCTAATGATAATAATAACCTTAAAACTCTCTCTAAACCTAACACTAAACCCAACCCTAAACTTAACCAAACACTAGCAATAACCCTAAACCTAAACCTAAATATAACTTAAACACAAACCATAAAGCTAACCTAACCCTAACACTAACTCTAACCCTACCCTAACACTAACCCTAAGCCTCACCTTACCTAATCCAAACCCTAACACCAACCCTAACCCTAAATCTAACACTATCCCTAAACCTAACTCTAACACTAACCCAAACACTCATCCTAACCTCAACCATAATACTAAACATAACACTAACTCTAACCATAAACCTAACCTTAAACCTAACACTAATCCTAACCCTAACCATAACAAAAACCCTAACCCAAACACTAAACCTAACACTAAACTTAACTCTAACACTAACCCTTAACCTAACCCTAACCCTAACACTAACCCTAGAACTAACCATAAACCTAACACCAAACCTATCCTTAATTGTAACCCTAACCCTAACACTAACCTTAACTCTAACACAAACTCTAACACAAAACCTAACCCAAAACATAACCATAACCCTAACATAACACTAACTCTAACCATTTTCTAACTTTAGCCCTAACCCTAACACTAAACCTAACATTAAAACTAAACCTAATCCTATCAGTAACCCTAACCCCCACCCTACCCCTATCACTAACACTAACCCTAGATCTAACCCTAACCCTAACACTAACCCTATCCATAAATCTAACCCTAAAACTAACCTTAAGCTACCCGTGACCCTACAACTAAACCTAACCCTAAACCTATGGCTCACTTTAACCCTCTTACTAACCATAACCCAAAACCTAAATATAATTTAACCCTAACACAATCCCTAACCATAACACTTACCCTAACACAAATCATAACTCTAACCCTAATACTAACCCTAACACTAACCCTAACCTTAATCCTAACCCTCACTCTAAAACTGAACCTAAACATAACCTGAACCCTAACTCTAACTCTTATTCTAACCCAAAATCTAACCCTAACCATAAGCCTAAATGTAATCCTAAAACTAACCCTAACCTGAAACCTAACCCTAAGCATGACACTAACCCTAATTCTAACCCAAAAAGTAACCCTAACCTATCCTTAACTCGAAGCCTAACCCTAACCCTAACCCTAACCCTATGCCTAACACTAACCCCAAACTTAGTCCTAACCCTTAAACGAACATTTACCCTAACCATAACCCTAAAAGTAAATCTAACCATAACCTAACATAAAACATAAACCTAACCCTAACTCTAACCCTATCACTAACCCTAACCCTAACCCTAAGCCCAACTTCAACCCTAATGTAACCCGAATCCTAACACTAAAACTAACAAAAACTCTAACCGAAACCATAACCCTAATACTAACCTAACCCTAACCCTAAACTTTACATAACCCTAATTCTAACCCTAAACTTAACTCTAACCCTAACCGTAAAACTAATTCAAACCCAAATCTTAACACTAACCCTTACTCCAACCCTAACCCTATGCTAACCCTAACCCGAATCTTAATCCTAAACTTAACACTAACCTTAACCCTAACTATACTCTTAACTGAACACTAACCCTTACTGTAACACTAACTCTAACCCTATCGTAACCCTAAAACTAAATCTAAGCCCACTCTAACATAATATTAACCATAAAGCTATCCCTAATCCTAAACCTAACACAGGACCTAAACCTAATTTAACCCTTTCATAACCCTAACACTAACAGTTAACATAATCCTAAACCTAATCCTTACCCTAAACCTAACCCTAACCTTAACACTAACACTAACACTAACCTACCAATAACATTAACCCTAACCCTAAACCTAACTCTAAACCTCACCCTAAACCAAAACCTAACACTAACTCTAACCCTATCCCTAACACAAACCCTAACCCTAATCCTTACCCAAACTGAACCGTAACACTAACCCTCTCCATAACACTAACCATAACCGTAACCCTGACACTAACCCTAAACTAAACACTAACCATATACTAACCCTAAACCTAAGACTAACCAAAACCCTAATCCTAACCCTAAAGCTAACTGTCACCCTGACACTAACCCTAGGCCTCACCCTAACCCTAATTTTAAACCTAACAGTAACCCTAATCCAAACACTAAACTTAACCCTAACCCTAATCCTAACCATAACACTAATCCTAACCCTAATCCTAGCACTAACCCCAACCCTAACACTAACACTAAATATAACCCTAACCCTAAACCTAACACTAACCTAACCCTAACTCTAATCCTAACCATAACTGGAACCTAAAGCATAATCCTAACCATAACCCTAACAGTAACCCTAAAACTAACCCTAACACTAACCCTAACCCTAACCCTAATCCTAACCCTATTCTAACACTAATTTTAACCGTAACAATAAACCTAAACCTTAACTTAACCCTTACCCTAACCTAACCAAAACACGAACCCTAACACTAACCCTAAACCTAATACTAACCATAACACTAACTCTAACCCTAAACCTAACCCTAATCCTAATCCTAACCCTATCCCTAACCCTAACTCTAATCCTATCTCTAACTTATCATTAACACTAACCCTAACTCCATACCTAAACCTAAACCCAACCCTGACCTAACCCTAACATTAACACTAATCTTAACCTAACCCTAACCCCAAACCTAACCCTAAAACGAATCTTAGCCCTAACCCTAATACTAACCGTAAACATAACCCTAAAACAATCCCTAAAAATAACTCTAACACACCCTAATCTTAACTTTTAATTGAAGTCAAACACTAACACTAATCCTAAACCTAAACCTAATCCTAACAATAACCCTAAACCTAACTGTAAACCTAATCCCAACACTTACTCTAACCCTAAACCTAACTTTTACCTAACACTAACCCTAAGCCTCTCCGTAACCCTAACCCTAACCATAACACTAACCCTAACTCTAACCCTACTCTAACCCTAAATCTAAGTCTAACAATAATCAAAAACTAATCCTAAACCTAACCATAACCCTAAATGTAACACTAACCCTATTCCTAACCCTAACCCTAACCCTAAACCTAACCCTAACACTAACCCTAACCCTAACCTTAACATGAATCCTAACCAAAACCATAAACCTAAAACTAACCCTAACCCTATACCTAACACTAACACTAACCATAACTCTAACAGTAACCCTAAAACTAACCATAACCCTAACACTAACCATGAACATGTTACTCTAACCCTAACACTAACAGTAAACCTAAAAAAAAAACCGTATAGAAAAACATTACTCTAACCCTAACACTAACAGTAAACCTAACAAAAACCGTATAGAAAAACATTACTCTAACCATAACCTAACATTAACCCTAACCCTTACCTAACTGTAACCCTAAACCTAACACAAACACTAACCCTAACACTAACCCTAATACTATACAAACACTAACCCTAACCCCAACACTAACATTAACACTATCCCTAAACCTACCACTATACCTCTCCTAAATGTATCCATAAAAATAACCTAAACCCTATTCCTATGCCTCACTCTAACCCTCTTCCTAAACATAACCTTAACTGTAACACTAACCCTAACTCTAACACTAAAACTAACCCTAAACACTAATACAAACACTAATCCTAAACCTAACCATAACCCTAAATGTAACACTAACCCTAACTCTTAACCTAACACTAAACCTATCTTTTAACCCTAACCCTTACAGAAAACCTAAACCTAAACCTTACTCTAACACAGACCATAAATCTTACCCTAACGCTAACCAACACTAAACATAACCCTAACCCTATCGCTAATGCTAAAACTAACCCTAACCCTAACACTAAACCTAACCCTAACCCAAAAACTAACCTTAACCCTAACCCTAACCTTAACCCTAATATTAACAAAACGCTAACCCTACTGTAACACTAATTCTATCCCTAACCCTAAATGTAAAAGTACCCCTAAACATATCCCTAACACCAAAACTATCCCTAAATTTAACCCTTACACTAACACTAACACATACACTAAACCTAACTCTAACCTTAAGCCTCACACTAACCCTAACCCTAAGAAAAATCCTTAACCCTAACCCTAACAATAACTATAACACTAACACTAACCCTATTCTAACCATAACCCTAAAACTCACCCTAAACCTAATCCTATGCCTCATTCTAACTCTAATTCTAACCATAACCCTAACCCTAACATTATCACTAACCCTAACAGAAACCCTAAACCTAACCCTTACCTTAACACAAAACATATCCCTGAAGTTAATTCTAATATTAACACTAACCTCAAACCTAAACCTAACTCTAATACTAACCCTAAATCTAACCCATAACATAACCCTAAAACTAACCCTAAACATAACCCTAATTTTAAATCTAAAACTAACCCTAACACTAACCCTAACCCTAACCCTAGCCCTAACACTAAACCTATCCCTAACCCTAACACTATCCCTAATACTAAACCTAACACTCACACTAAAGCTAATCCAAAATCATACCCTATCCCTAATACTAACTCTAACTCTATTTCTAACCCTAAGCTTAATCCTAACCGCAAACCAAACTCTAACACTAAACCTAACACTAAGAGTAACCCTAACCCTATCCCTAACCCTAACATTAAACTCAACCCTAACCTTAAGCCTAAAAATAACCCTAAATCTAACACTAACTCTTACCCTAATACTAACCGTAACACTAACACAAACCCTAAACCTAACCCTAAAACTAATCCTAACCCTAACCTGAACCAAAACAGTAACCCTAACACTAACCAAAACTGTAACCCTAACCCTAACACTAACCTTAACCCTTACATTTAAACTAAACCTAACCCTAAACCTAACTATAACACTAACCCTAACCTTAACCCTAAATGTAACACTAACCCTAACTTTAACCCTAACCCTAACATTAACTCATAACCTATCCCTAAGACTAACACTATTCCTAAACCTAACCCTAACAATACCCTAAAAGTAAGCCTAACCCTAAAGCTAAAGCTAAACCTAACAATAACCCTAACCTTAATCCTAACATGAAGCCAAATCCTAACACTAAATCTAACAATAACCCTAACCCTAATGCTAACACTAACCACAAACCTAATTCAACCCTAAAGCTAACCCTAACCCAAACACTAATACTAACCCGAACCCTAAACCTAAACCTAAAACTAACACCAACATTAACCCTAAATCTAATCCTCAAGCAAACCATAACAATAACCCTGAACATAAACAAAATGTTAACACTAACCATAAACCTAACGATAACCCTAAGTAAATCTAACCCTAACCCTAACCCTAACACGAAACTTAACCCCAATCATAACCCTAACCCTAACACTAACCCTCACACTAACTTAATCAAAATCCTAAACCAATTGCTAATCTTAATCATAATACTCACCCTAACCATAACACTAAACCTTAAACCTAACACTAACCTTAACCCTAACCCTAAACTTAAGCCTAGAACTCACCCTTTCCCTAACACTAACACTATCCCTAACCTTAAACCGAACACTAACCCTAAACCTAACCTAACTCTAATCCTAATCCTAACTGTAAACTTAAACCTAACCCGAACCCTAGCAATAACACAAACCCTAATCCTAACCCTAACTCTAACCCTAACACTAATCCTAACTTTAACCTTAATCCTAACCATAACCATAACACTAACCTTAAAACTAACACAATCCCTAACCCTAACCCTAACTCTAACTCTAAACTAACCCTAACACTAACACTAACCTAACACTAATCCTAATCTTAACCATAACCTTAATTATAACCCTAACCCTAACCCTAAATCTAAACTAAACAGTAAATCTAACCCTAAAATTTACACTAACCCTATCCCTAACTCTAACACAAACTCTAACCCTAACCCAAACATAGTAACCCTAACCCTTATCGTAACATTAACCCTAACCCTAAACCTAAACCTAACTCTAAACCTAAAGCTAACACTAACCCTAAACCTAACCCTAACCTGAAACCTAATGCTAACCATAATACTAACCATAAACATAACCCTAATCCTAACCATAACACTAACCCTAACACTAACCCCAACCCTTATCTAACCCCAACAATAACCCTCAACCTAACAATAACCTCGACCCTAACCCTAACCTGAAACCTAATCTGAACCCTAAACCTAACCCTAACACTAACCCAAACCCTAACACTATGCCTAAACTTAAACCTTACATTAAAACTAAACCTAATTCTAAACATGACGTTAACTGTAATCCTAACCCCAACTCTAACCCTAAATCTAATTATAATGATAACCCAAAGACTAACACTAACCCTAACTGTAACCCTAACACTAACCCTAATACTAATGCTAAACTTAATCCTAACACTAACCCTAACCCTAAAACAAACACAAACCCTAAGCCAAACCCTAACCCTAACCTAAATCTAACCCTAATGCTAAATCTAACAATAACCCTAACCCTAAACCTAAACCTAATTGTAAAAGTAACCCTATACTTAACACGAAACTTAAACCCAATCCTAACCCCAATGCTGATAATAAACCAAATCCTAACCCTAACCCTAACTTAACCCTAATACTAACACTAACCCTAACTCTAACCCTAACACTTACCCTAACCCTAACACTAACTCTAATTATAACACTAAACTTAAATCTAAACCTTATCCTAACACTGAACCTAACCCTATCACTAACCCTAACCCTAACCCTAATACTATCCCTATCACTAACACTAACTATAATCCTAACCGAGTCCCTAACCCTAATCCTAATTCTAACACTAACCATAACATAAACCCTAAACTTAACCATAACCCTAAACCTAACCTAACCCTAATCCTAACCTTAAATTTACACTAACCTTAACCCGAACATTAACCCTAATACTAAACTTAACTCAAACACTAACACTAAACCTTATACTAACCCAAAGGCTAACTCTAACCCCAACATTGACCCTAACACAAATACTAACATGAACTCTAACCAAACCCTAAAACTAACCCTAAACGTAACCCTAAACCTAATCCTAAACCGAAACCTAACCCAAAACTTAAACCTAGATATAACTCTAACCCTAAACCAAAGCCTAACCCTAACACTAACACTAACCCTAAACCTAACTCTATCACTAACCCTAACCTTAACTGTAACCCTAACCTTAATACTAAAACTAACCCTAAACCTAAACCTAACACTAACCCTAACCCTACCCTAATATGAACCTAAACCTAACCCTAACCCTAACCTAACCCTAAACCTAACCCTAACACAAAACTTAAACCTAACCTTAACCCTAACTTTAACCTTAACCTAATAGTACCCTATCCCTAACCTAAACCTATCACTAACCATAAAACTAACCCTAACCATAACACAAACACTAATCCTAAATCTAACCATAAACCAAACAGTAATCCTAACCTGAATCCTAACCTTAACCTTAACACTAACCCTAACCCTATCCCTTACACTAACACTAACCCTAAACCTAACACGAACCCTAACCCTAACCCAATCCATAATACTAACCCTAAACTTAACCCGATCCCTAATCCTAACCGTAATCCTAACACAAACCCTATCCCAAACCATAATCCTAATCCTAACCTAACCATATCCCTAACCCTTACCTAACCCTAACCATAACTTTAACACTAACCCAAACACTAAACCTAACCAAAACCCCTAGGGTAAGCATAACCATAATCCTAAACCTAATACTAATCCTAACCCTAAACCCAACACTAACCCTAATCCTAACTCTAACCCTAACACTAACACTAACCCTAACCTTAGCCTTAATTCTAACACTCAATCTAACCCTAACCCTAACTCTAACCATATTCCAACTGTACCTCTCAACCTAACCCTGACACAAATCCTAACCCTAATCCTAAACCTAACAGAAACCATTACCCTAACCCTAACACTAACCCTAACACTATCCCAAAACCTAACCCTGACCGTAACTCTGACCCTAACCCTAACACTAACTGGAAACCTAACCCTAACCCAAACCCTAATACTAACCCTAAACCTAACCCTAACCATAAACCTAATGTGAACCCTAATTCTAACCCTGTCCCTAACTGTAACACTAATTCTAACCCTAACACTAACACTAACCCCAAACCTATACCTAATCCTAAACCTAACACTAACACTAACCTTAACCCAAACACTTATCCTAAATCTAACTGTAACACGAACCCTAACTTTAACACTAACACTAACCCTAACCATACCTTTAATTCTAACACTCAACCTAACCCTAACCCTAACTCTAACCATAATCCAACTGTACCCCTCAACCCAACCCTGACACAAATCCTAAACCTAATCCTAAACCTAACAGAAACCATTACCCTAACCGTAACACTAACCCTAACACTATCCCTAAACCTAACCCTGACCATAACTCTGACACTAACCCTAACACTAACAGGAAATCTAACCCTAACCCAATCCCTAATACTAACCCTAAACCTAACTCTAAACATAAACCTAATGTGAACCCTAATTCTAACCCTAACCCTTACTGTAACACTAATTCTAACCCTAACCCTAACACTAACCCAAAACCTTACCTAATCCTAAACCTAACACTAACACTAACCCTAACCCAAACACTTATCTTAAATCTAACCGTAACACAAACCCTAACACTAACACCAACCCTAACCCTAAACCTAATCCTAAACAAAACACGAACAGTAACCCTAATCCTAACCCTCAACCTAACATTAACCCTAACCATAACTCTAAACATAACTATAATTCTAACCAAAACCCAATCCCTAACCCTAAACCTAACCCTTAGTCTAAACATCACCTTAATTCTAACCCTATCCCTATCACTACCTTTAACCCTAACCCTAACACAAACATTTAACCTAACTCTAACCCTAAGCAAAACACTAATCCTAACCATAACCCTAACCCTAACCAAAAACTTACACTTACCTCTAACAGTAAACCTAGCCCTAACCCTAACACGAAACCTAACACTAATCCTAATAGAAACCCTAACACAATCCCATAACCTAACCCTAAATTTACCACAAACCCTTACACTAACCCTAACCTTACAAAACCACAAGCCTAACCCTAACCTAACCTTAACTCTAACACTTAACTAACCATAACCCTAACACTAACCCTAATCCTAATCCTAACCTTTACCTTACCCTAACACTAACACTAACCAGTGTTACCCTAACACCAACACTAATCCCAAGCATAAACCTAACACTAACCTTAAACTTAACCCTAACCCTAACCATTACATTAACCCTAACCCAAATACTAACCCTAAACCTATCCCTAAACTTAAACCTAACACTAACAATAACCCTAACTCTAACACTAACACTAACACTAACACTAACCCTAACCATAATTCTCACCCTAAAACTAACCCCAACCCTAACGCTAACCATAACAGTAACACTAACATTAACCCTAACCCTAAATCTAACAAAAACCTAACCCTAATTCTAACAAAAACCCTAACCCAAACTCTAAAATGAACCATAAAACTTACATGAACCCTAACCCTATAACTTACCCTATACCTAACCCTAACCCTAAGCCTAACACTAAAACTCAACATAACCCTAACCCTAATCCTAACCCTATCTCTAACACTAATCCTAAACCTACTCCTAACCCTAACCCTAACTCTAACCCTTATCCTAACCCTAACCCTAACCCTTAGACTAACCCTATTCTTAACCCTAATACTAACTGTAACCCTAACTGTAACCCTAAATCTAACCCTAATTCAACCATAACCGTAACTCTAATCCTAACCCAAACCCTAACCCTAACCCTCAACCTAACACAAACCATAACCCAAACCCTAACACTAACCCTAATCCTAACTCTAAAACTAACCCTAACCCTAACCCTAACCCTAACCCGATCCCTATCACTGAACCTCACCCTAATTCTAAAACTAACCCTAAACCTAACCCTTAACCATACCCTAAAAATAACCCTAACCCTTACATTATACTTACCCTAAACCTAAATCTAACCCTATCATTAACACTAACCCTAACACTAACACTAAACCTAACACGAACCCTAACTTTAACACTAATCCTAACCCTAACACTAATCCCAACCCTAACCCTAATCCTAATATTAACCCTAATCCTACCCCTTAACCCTAACACTAACCCTAATCCTAACCCTAACCTAACCCTAATCTAACCATAACCCTAACCCTAACACTAACCCAAACTCTAAACCTAACCCTCAACCTAACACAAAGCATATCCCTAACCCTAACACTAACCCTACAACTAGCCCTAAACCAAATACTAATTTTAACTCTTAAACTAACCTAACCCTAACCAGATCCCTAACCCTGATCCTCACCTTAATTTTAAACTAACTCTAAATCTAACTCTAACCCGTACCCTAACAATAACCCTAATCATTATCTAATACTAACCCTAAACCTAAACCTAATACTATCATGAACCCTAACCATAAACCTAAACCTAAACCTAACACTAACCCTAACTTTAACAGTAACCCTAACCCTAACCCTAACACTAAAACTAACCCTAATCCTATTCCTAACGCTAATACTAACCCTAACCCTACGTTAACACTAACACTAACCCTAACATTAAGTTTACCCTAACTCAAACTATATTCCAACCTTAACCCTAAACCTAACACTAACACAAATCCTATCCCTAACCCTAACACTAACACATACCCTAACCCAAAACCTAACTCTAACTAAATCCTTAACAGTAACCCTAACCTTAAACTTAACCCTTACCCTTACACTAAACCTAACTCTAACCCTAAACCTATCACTAACTCTAACACTAACCATAACCCTAACCCTAAAACAAAAACTAACACTTTCCTTAAATCTTACCCAAACACAAATCCTTACCCTAACCTAACCCTAACCCTAACCACATAACTAACATTAACACTAACCCTAACCCTAATTTAAATCTCACCCTAACATAACCCTCAACCTAAAACTAAACCTAATTTTACCCTAATCCTAAACCTAACCATAACCCTTATTCTAGCCCAAATCCTAATTGTAACCTAAATCTAACACTAACCCTAAATTTAAACCTAACACAAACCCTGATCCTAACCCTAACACAAACACTGAACCTATCCCTAACCCTAACTACCCCCAACTCTAAACCCAACCCTAAAACTAACTATAACTGTAACACTAATCCTAAACCTAACACTTACCCTAACCTAACCCTATATCAACCGTAATACTAATCCTAACCCTAACCCTAATATTAACCCTAAACCGAACCCTATCACTAATTATAACCATAACACAAACCCTAACACTAACCCTAAACTAAACCATAACACTAACACTAACACTAACCCTACCCTAACCCTATCAATAACCCTAACACTAACCCTAACCCTAACCCAAACCCGAACTCTAAAACTAACAATAACCCTAACACTAATCCTAAAAGTAAAACTCACCCTAATGCTAAACCAAAATGCAAACCTTACCCTAACCCTAATTCTAACCCTAACACAAACCCTAATTTTAACCCTAAACCTAAACCTAACACTCACAGTAACACCAACTGTAACCATAACACTTACCATAACTGTAACCCTAAACCTAATTCTAACCTTAACACTAACCCTAACACAAAACCTAAACCTAACCCTAATGCTAACCCTAACACTAACCCTATCTCTGTCACTAACTGTAAACATACACTAAACCTAAACCTAACCCTAACCCTAACACTAATCCTAAAACTAACCATAACCCTAACAATAACACTAACACAAATTGTAACCTTAACCCTAACACTAACCATAACCCAACCTTAACACTAACCATAATACAAACCCTATCCAAACAATATCACTAACAATAATTCTAAACAAAACCATAATCCTACCCATTAACCTACCGTAACCCTAACCCTAAATTTAACCCTAGCAGAAAACATAACCCTAACCATAACACTAACCCTAAACCTAACGTAAACCTAACAATAACCCTAAACCTAAAACTAACCCTCTCCCTAACCCTAACCCTAAATCTAATTGTAACCCTAACCCTAACTTTAACCCTAAACCTAAAACAAACATTAAGTCTTACCCTAATCCTAACCATAACACAAAAACTAACCCTAAACCTAACACTAAACCTAATCATAACCCTAACCCTCACCCTAACACTAACACTAACTCTAACCCTAACACTAACCCTAATGGAAACCCTAACACTAAACCTAAACCTAACCCTAATGCTAAACCTAACACCAACCCTAGCACTAATGAAACCCTAACACTCACCCAAAACCTAACCAAAATCCTAACACTAACCCTAAACTTAACGTCAACCTTAACACTAACACTAACCTTAAACCTAACCCTTATTCTAACCATAAACCCAACCCTAACCCTAAACCTAACCCTAACACAAATCCTTTATCTAACCCTTACCCTAACATTAACACTATGTCAAACCTTAACACAACCACTAACCCTAACTCTAACCCAAATCATAACCCTAACAAATACTGTAACCCTAACATTAACCATAATACTAAATGTAAACCTAAACTTAAACCTAACACTAACACTAATCTTAATCCTAACCATAACCCTAAAACTAACCTGAACACATACTTAATCCTAACCCTAACACTAACCCTAACCCACCCTAACCCTAACCATAACACTAATCCTATCCAAACCCTATAACTAACAGTAATTCTAACCAAATCCCTAATCCTACCTCTAAACCTAACTTAACACTAACCCTAACCTTAACACTAACACAAAACATAACCCTAACCATAACACTAACCCTAACCCTAACACAAACCCTAACATTAACCCTAACCCTAACCATAAGACTAAGCCTAACACTAACTGTAACCCTAACCCTAACTTTAATTCTAAACCTAAAGCTAGCCCTAATCCTAACCGTAACACTAACAAAAAACCTAAACCTAAACCTAAGCATAACCCTTACTCTAAACCTAACCCTAAATCTAACCCTAAAACTAACCCTATCCCTAACATTAACACTAACACTGACCATAAACCTAAATCTAACACAAACACTGACCCTAGACCTAACACTAACCCTAACACTAACTCTAAACCTTTCACTTAACCTAACACTATCCTTAACCCTAACCCTAACTCATATACCAACACCAAACCTAAACCTAACCCTAACCCTAACACTCACGCTAAACCTAACCATAACATGAACCCTAACCCTAACCCTAACAGTAATCCTAACCATAAACTTAACCCTAACTGTAAGCCAACACTAATCCTAAACTTATCCCTAAACCTAACCCTAACACTGACTGTAGCCATAAACCTTATCCTAGCACTAAACCCAATACTAACTCTAACGCAAAGTTTAACACTAACACTAACCCTAACCCAAACCCTAATCCTAACTGTAACCCTAGCCCTAACTCTAATCCAAACTCTAAACCTAACTCAAACTCTAACCCTAATCCTAACACTAACCCTAACCCTTACCCGTACCCTAATACCAAACCTAACCCAAATCCTAACATTAACCCTAAACCTAACACTAATTCTAAACATATTCCTAAACTAACACTATACCTAACACTAACCCTAACCCAATCCTAAAACTAATTCCAACCTTAACCCTAACTTTAATTCTAACCCTAACAGTATGATGAACCTTAACCCTAAACCTATCATTAACCCTAACCCTAACCCTTATGTTCACTAACACTAACCCTACCCTAACCCTATCAATAACCCTAACACTAACCCTAACCCAAACCCGAACTCTAAACTAACAATAACCCTAACACTAATCCTAAAAGTAAAACTCACCCTAATGCTAAACCAAAATGCAAACCTTAACCTAACCCTAATTCTAACCCTAACACAAACCCTAATCTTAACCCTAAACCTAAACCTAACACTCACAGTAACACCAACCCTAACACTAACACTAACCCTCACTCTCAACCTAGCAGAAAATCTAACACTAACCATAACCATAACCATAACAGTAACCCTAACACTAACCCTAACACAAACCATAACCCTAACACTAACCTTAAACCAAACCCTAACACTAACTCTAATCCTAACCCTCAGTCTAAACCTAAACCTAACACTAAACCTAACCCCAAACCTTATCCTAAACCTAAACCTTACCCCACATGAACACTAACACTAACCCTAAACATAACACTAAACCTAATACTGAACCTAAACCTAACCATAACCCTAAACCTAACACTAACCCTTATCCTCACTCTATCCCTAAAATTAACCCTAAACCTAACCATAATGCTAACCCTAACACTAAACCTAAACCTAATCCTAAGGCTAACGCTAACACTAACCCTATCTCTAAACATAACCCTTAACATAACACTAACCCTAACACCAATTCTATCCCTAACACTAAATGTAAACCTATCCCTAGCCCTAACACTATTGCTAACCCTAACCCTAAGTGTAACACTAACCCTAACCCTAACCCTAAGCCTAACACTAATCCTAAATCTAATCCTAACCCTAACACAAACCCTAACCCTAACACTAAGACTAACACTAACCCAAACCTAACCCTAACCCTAACAATAACCCTAACACTAACCCTAACACAAAACTAACACTAACATTAACCCAGACCTTAACACTAATCCTACCTCTAAACCTAAACTTACACTTACTGTAACCCTAAACCTAATCATAAACCTAACCCTAACATTAACCCTAACACTAACCCTAACACTATCCATAACCCTAACACTAAACCTAATTCTAACCCTAAACTTAACACTAACCCTAACACTAACTATAAACCTAAGGCTAACTCTATCCTTAACCGCAAATCTAATCCTAATGCTAACCCTTTAACCCTAACCCTATCCCAACCCTAACTCTAACCATAAACATAACACAAACCCTAACACCAACCCTATCATAACCTTAACCCTAACATTAACCATAATCTTAACCCTAATGCCAATCCTAACTGTAATCCCAATCCAAACCTAACACTAATACTAACACAAACCCTAACCTTAAACATAACACTAAACCTAACACTATCAGTAACCCTAATCCCAAGCCTATCGCTAACCATAAACTTAAGACAAACCCTAACCTAAACCATAATTCTAAACTTAACATAACCATAATCCTAACCCTTAACTAACACTAACCCTAATTTAACCCTAACACTAACCCTTACACTAACCCTAAAACTAACCCTAACTTCAAAACTAAGCCTATCACTGACCCTAAACTTAAATGTAAATCTAAACCTCACACTAACCCTAAACTTAACAATAACCCTAACCCTAGCACAAACACTAACCCTAATCCTAAACATAAACCTAACACTAACAATAACCCTATCCGTAACCCTAACACTTACCATACCCCTAATTCTAAACCTAATCCGATCCATATCCATAACCCTAAACCTAAACCTAACCCTAACACAACCCCTAACCCCAACACTAACCCTTACACTTACCCTAAAACTAACCATAACCCTAAACCTAAACCTAATTCTTAAACTAACCTTAACACTTACCCTAAACATAATCCTAAACCTTACTCTAACACTAACCCTAAACCTAAATCTAACTCTAAATCTAACCCTAAACCTAACACTAAACCTAACACTTAAATTAACCCTAATGCTTAACATAAACCAAATCCTAACCCTTACCATAACATTAACACTAACCGTAACCCTACCTCTAACACTAACCCTAACCCTATCTCTATCCCTATTTGTTACACTAAACCTAAATCTAACCCTAAACATAACACTTAATGTAAACCCTTTTCTGAACCTAACACTAAAGCTAACCCTAAACCTAACCCTAACACTAAACATAACACTAACTCTAACCCGAAAACTGACCCTAACACTAACCATAACCCTAAACTTAAAACTCACACTAACCCCAACACTAACACTAACACTAATCCTAACCCTAAGCCTAAGATGAACTGGAACACTAATCCTAACACTCACCCCAAAGTTATTCTTAACCCTAACCCTAACCCAATCAATAACACTAATCCTAACCCTAACACTAACCCTAACACTATCACTAACCCTAACCCTAATGCAAACCCTAACACTAACACTAAACCTAACACTAATCCTAATCCTAACCATAACCCTAACATTAACACTAACACTAACTTTAACCCTAAAACAAATTGTAAACCTAAAACTAACACTAACCCTAACCCTAACCCTAACACTAATCCTAACTCTAACCCTAATCCTAAATGTAACACTAAACCTACTATTAAACCTAACCCTAACACAAACCCTAACCCTAACCCTATCACTAACCCTAACCCTAACTTTAACCCAAAGCCTAACCCTAACACTAACCATAACCCAAACCCTAAACCTAACAGTAAACCTAACCCTAAAACTTACCTAACCCTAAACCTTACCCTAACTCAAACAATAAACCTAACTCTAAACCTAACAATACCTTAAGGCTAACACCAAACCTAACCATAATCATAAACCTAACCCTAACACTAACCCTAACCATAACACTAAACCTAAAACTAACCCTAACCCTAAGCCTAATGCTAACCTAAATCTAACACTAAACCTAACACTAACGCTAACCCTAACACTAACCCTATCGTTAAACCTAACCCTAAATATAACACTAATCTTAACCCTAACCCTAATTTTATACCTAACCATAACCCTAACACTAACCCTATCACATACCCTTACCCTAATCTTAACACTAACCCTAACCCAACCCCTAACCTAAACCTCAAACTAACCCTAGTACTAATCCTAATGCAAACACTAACACTAACCCTAAACCTAACTCTAATCCTACCCTTAAACGTAACCTAACCCCAACCCTAACGCTAACCCTAACCTTAAACTTAACACTAACACTCAACCTAACCCTAACCCTAACCCTAAACTTAATTCTAATCCTATCTGTAAACCTAACACTAAACCTAACCCTAACCTTAACTTAAATCCTAATTCTAACCCTAAAAATCTCTAACCCTAACCCTAACACTAAAATAAACACTAACTCTAAACCTACATCCAACCTTAACTTTAAAACTAACCCAAATCTTTACCCTAACCCCAACACTAATTCTAACACTAACCCTAACCCTAACCCTTAGGTTAACACTAACCATAAAATTAAACATAACACTAACACAAACCCTAAACCTAACCCTATGCCTAACCATTACACTAACCATAACCATAAACTTGACACTAACTATAAACTTATCACTAACCCTAACACTACCCTTAAACCTAAACTTAACCCTAACTCCAAACTAACATTAAACATAAACCTAAACCTAACCCTATCACTCACGCTAAACCTAACCCTAAAATGAACCCTAACCCTAACACTAACCCTAAAACTAACTCTATTGCAAAGTATAACACTAGCACGAACCCTAACACAAACCCTAATCCTAAATGTAAAACTAGCCCTAACCCTAACCCAAACCCTAACCCTGACTCAAACCCTAAACATAAACCTAACACTAATCCTAATGCATACACGTACCTTTAAACTAAAGCTAACTCTAACCCTAACACTAAACCTAACACTAACCATAACCATAACACTAACCCTAAACCTAAATCTAACCCTAACCCTAACCCAAAAACTAACCTTAACCTTAACCCTAATATTACTCCTACTGTAACTCTAACCCTAATACTATGATGAACCTAAACACTAACCCTAACATTAAACATTACCCTAACCCTAACACTAACACTAACCCTAAACCTAACACTAACCCTAACACTAACCCTAAACATAACACTAACCCTAACACTCACACTAACCCTAATTCTAACCCTAAAATTAACTCTAACCTTAACCTTGACACTGACCTTTACACTAACCCTGACACAAACTTTAACACTAAAACTAATCCCAACACTAAACCTAATCCTAATGGTAACCCTAACAGTAACCCTAACCCTAACCCTAACCCTAACCCAAATCCAAACCCTAACAAAAACCTAACACTAAACCTAACCCCAACACTAACCCTAACACTAATCCTAAACCTAACCCTAATCCTAACTGTAACTGTAACTCTAAAAATAACTCTAACCCTAACAAAAACCCTAACACCAACCCTAACCCTAAACCTAACACTAACACTAACCCTAACCCTAACCTTAACCAAAACCCTAATGCTAACACTAACCCTAACTCTGTCCGTAAAACTAAACCTAACAAAAACATAACACTAACCTTTAAAATAACCCTAAACCTTACCCTAACCAGAACACTAAACCTAATTCTAATGTTAACCATAAGAGTAACCCTAAGACAAAACCTAAACCTAAACATAACCCAAAACATAACATTAACCCTAACCCTATCACTATCCCTAAAACTAACCCTAATCCTAACCCTAATGCTAAACCTAACTCTAACCCTAAACCTAACCATAACACAAAATTTAACACTAACTCTCACACTTAACCTAGCTCTACACATAACACTAACACTAACCCTAACATTAACCCTAACACTAATCCTCTCCCTAACCCTAACACTCTTGCTAACTCTAACCCTAACAATAACTCTAACCTTAACCATAACCCTAACCCTAACCTAACATGAACCTTAACCCTAACCCTAACCCTAACACTAAAACTAACCCTAACCCAAACCCAATCACTAATCCTAAACCTAATGCTAACTCTAAAACCAACCCTAAACATAACACTAATCCTAAACCAAACCCTTACCCTAACACTAACACTAACCCTAACACTTACCCTAATCGTACAGTAAACCTAACCTAACATGTACCCTAAACCTAACCCTAACACAAACCCTACCCTAACACAAAACCTAACCTTAACCATAAAACTAACCCTAATCACAACTCTAACTCTAACCCTAAACCTAACCCTTAACTTATCTCTAACCTAACCCTAATCCTTTTTTTTTGCATAATTAAAAATGATTTATTTTAATTTATGTGTGTGTGTATATATATATATATATATATATATATATATATATATATATAACATTATTTTACAATAGCAAACAATTAATGATGTATTAAATGAACACATAGGTGAATAGTTAAGTGCATATGATACGACCAATTGAAAGAATGAAGTAAGTCTCTATGTATTAATTTAGAATGTTGTCTATAGACTGGGGGAGAAAGCAACTTGCAGAATTGTATTTGTAGTAAGCTCTTATGCAAAAGCAATGAAGAATAACCTAACCCTTAACCCTAAAATCCTTACCTTAACCTAAACAGTAATCTTAACACTAACATTAACCATAACACTAACCCTAAGAGAAAACCTAACCTTAATTATAACCCTATATGTAACCCTAACCCTAACCCTATCACAAACCCTAAAACTAACCCTAATCTTAACCCTAATGCTAACCCTAACTCTAACCCCAAACCTAACACAAACCCTATGTCTTACCCTAACCTTAACCCTAACACCAACAATAACTCTAAATCTAACACGAAACCTCTTACCATAATCCTAACTCTAAATGTAAACCTAACCCTAATGCTAACCCTAATACTAACCCTAAAACTAAACCTAATCCTAAACATAACCCTAACCATAATACTAACCATAACCCTAACCCTAATATTAACTCCAACCCTAATCTTAACTGTAACCCTAACCCTATACCTAACCTAACAAAAAACCTAATCCTAACCCTGACCCTAACAATAAAACCTAACCCTAACCCTAACCCCTTCCCTAAAAGAAAACCTAACCCTAACTCTAACCCTAACACTAACCGTAACCCTAACACAAACCCTAATGCTAACCATAACCCTAACCCAAACCTAACCCTAAAACTAAAATCATCCCTAAATCTAATGATAACCCTAACACTAACCCTACCCAAAACCTAACCCTAAATCTAACCCTAACAAAAACCTGAACTCTAACCCTAACCCAAACCTAATCCTAACCCTGACTCTAACCTGAATCCTAAATGTAACCATAAACTTAAATCTAATCTTAACCCTCACCCTAAAAGAAACCCTAACATTAACTCTAAATCTAACCCTAAACCTAACCCTAACCCTAACTCTAACACTAACTCTATTCATAACCGTAACCCTAACCCTTACACTTACCATAACCCTAATCCTAAGCCGAACTGTAAACCTACCCCTAAAGATAACACGAAACCTAACCCTAACTCTAACCTTAACACTAACCCTAATACTAAAGTTAACCCAATTCCTTAAAATAACACTAACCCTAACACTAATCCTAAACATAACACAAACACTAATCCTTACCCCAATACTACCCATATCAGTAACACTAACCCTAAACATATTCCAAAACCTATCAATAACCCTAACCCTAATGCTAAATCTAAACCTAACACTAACACTACTCTTAATGGTACCCTAACCTAACAGTAACACTACCCCTAACACTAAATCTAACCGTAAACTTAACACTAACCCTAACCCTAACCCTTAGCCTAACACTAATCCTAAACCTAAATATAACTCTAACACTAAACCTAAACCAAACCCTAACCCTAACACTGACCCAAAGCCTAATGTTAAACTTAAACCTATTCCTAAACCTAACACTATCCATAACCCTAAACCTAACACTAACCCAATCACTAACACTAACCCTAATCCTAATTTTAACCCTAAACCTAACCCTAACACTCACCCTAACCATAAACCTAACACTCAGCCTAAACTTAACCCTAACATTAACCCTAACCATAACCCTAACACTAACCCTAAAACTAACGCTTACCATAACTCTAAACCTAACCTTAAAATTAACACTAAAACTAACCCTAACCCTAACACTAACCATAACCCTAACTCTAACCATAACCATAATCTGAACTGTAGGCCTAATCTTAATATTCACCCTAACCTTAACACTAAGCCTAAAACTAACTCTAACCCTAACCCTAACACTAGCCCTATCCTAACAGTAACCCAAACCCTAATACTACACCTAACCCTAACCCAAACCCTAACCATAAACATTACCCTAACCCTAACCTTAACCCAAACAATAACCCTAACCTTAACCCTAACACTAACCTAAACCTAACACTAACCCTAAAACTTACCCTAACACTAACCTTATATCTAACCCTACCCTAACGCTAACCGTAACAATAAATCTAAACCTAACCATAACACTAACCCTAATAATAACTTTAACCCTAACCCTACACCTAACCATAACCCTAACTCTATCCCTAACCCTAACTCTAACCCTAACACAAAACTTAACCTAAACCATAACCCTAAACCTAACCCAACTCTATCCCTAACCCTTAATAATCATAACCGTAACCTAATTCGAACCCTAACACTAAGCCTAACCCAAAACTTTACCCTATCACTAACCCTAATCCTAACCCTAAACCTAACACTAACTCTAATAATAACCCTAACACTAACCCTTAATCTAACCCTAACCCTAACTCTAATCATAACACTAACCCTAACCCTAAACATAACCCTAACACTTATGCTAACTCTAACCCTAAACTTTAATCTAACTGTAAACCTATCTGTAATTCTAACCCTAAACCTAACCCTAACAAAAATCCTAAACCCAACCCTAAACCTAATTTTAACTTTAAAACTAACCCTAACACTAACCCTAAAACTATCTAACACCCTAAAACTAAAGCTAATCCTAACCCTATCCCTTACACTTAACCTAACACTAACCCTAACCCTAACCCTAACAATAACCCTAACACTAAAGATTAACCTAACACTAACCTAAACACCGTAACCCTAACCCTAACAAAAACCCTAACCCTAACTCTAAAACTAACACTAACCCTAAACCAACGATAACCCTATCACTAAACCTAACCCTAAATATAAACCTAACACTAACCCTCACCCTAACCCTAACCCTAACAATAAACCTAAAGCTATTCCAAAACCTAACACTATTTCTAAACCTATCCCTAAACCTAACCCTAATCCTAAACCTACGCTTAACCCTAACACTAACCCTAACCATAACACAAACCCTAACACTAACCCCAAAACTAAACATAAACCAAACCCTAATAGTTATTTTAAACCTAACCCTAACACTAACCATAAACCTAACACAAACCCTAACACTAACCCTAAACTTAACCCAAACCCTAACCCTAACACTAAAACTAACTCTAATCGTAACACTAAACGTAACACTAACCCTAAACATAAACTAATGCTAACCCTAACACTAACACTATCCTTAATCCTAACCCTAAATATAACACTAATTTTAAACCTAACCCTTATTTTATACCTAACCATAAACCTAACACTAACTCTAACACAAACTCTAACGAACAACCTTAACACTAACCCTAACACAACCCTAACAATAACCCTAAAACTAACCCTATCATTAAACATAGTGCAAACCCAAACACTAACACTAACCCTAGCTCAACCCTAATTTTACAAAAACTCTATTCTAACACTAACCCTAACCCTAACACACACCGTAAACCTAACCCTAACACTAATCTTAAAACTAACCCTTACCCTACCACTAACCCTAATTCTAACCCTAAACCGAATCCTAACTTTAACTGTAAACCTAACTCTAACCCCAAACGTAACACAAATTCTAAGTCTAACCTTAATCCTAAAACTAACAAAAACACCAAACCTAAACTTAATACTAAATCTAAACCTAACCCTAACCCTCAACTTAACACTAAACCTAACCTTAAACATAACCCTAAACCTAACCCTAACTCTAACCCTAACCCTAACACTCATCCTAACCCTAACCATAACACTAAGCCTAACCCTTACAATAATTCTAACTGTAACCCTAATCAAAACTCTAACCCTAAACCTAACACAAACCTTAAGTCCAACCCAAACCCTAACACTAACACAAAAACTAACCCTAACCCTAACACTAACCCTAACCTAACCCTAACCCGTTCAGCCACATCCTTAAAGATGAACTGCACTGGTAATTGGTATTATTAAATACTGCAGAACTAGTTATGGAACCTGGCATGTCTTTAACGAAAGAGGAGAGCAGAACAAGATGAGTCAAAGAGAATGCCCTGGAATACAGATGGTCTGGGTTTGATTTGCAGCAGAATGGCCTTTCGAAAGCAATGGAGATGGGACTGAGAAGGCTGTGTTGGGAGTCAGACTTTATTCTCAGCCTCTGCCTGGGGCCTTGTGCTACTCCAGTGTGCTCAATGCAGAATGGAAATGGCACTGCAAATAATCCACTTGACTGTCCATAATTTTATTTTCAGCTCTCTTTCAAATAATGATTTAAAATCCATCGTTACGCAGCAGTTTAAAAGCACCTTGAGAATCCATTTTAGTGGTATCATACTGCAAAATCAAAGTTTTCCAGTATGACATCTTGAAAAATTGATGAGTACAGAAATAGTGTATGTTGTAAGCAAATGGAACCTTACCGTATCCATTAATTTGGGCTTAAAATTGTTTTGTGCAAAACCACATCTATTTTTCATGAGCTAGTTTTATATCTGTATACATATATCAAAGTATTCATTGGTATCTTTTTAAAAACATGTTCCCACTCTTGTATCTGTGAGCATTGGCTGGAACCCATTACAGGCTCTCACTCCTCCCAGGAGCAGGGCTGTGATGTACTGTCCCATGGTGGAAGTGCTCCTTTACATGAAAAACCCTTCCAGAATTAAAAATCTGCTCCACGAATTGTGGAACAAATTTTCAACAATCCTTTTTGAGAATCCAGCCCTAAGTGTTCTCCTATCTATTAAACAGATGGCAGATAAGATTGTAACATATTTGCTTCATATTGAATAGATTGTTTCTGGATTGATAGTAATTAACAAATTAAATGACTTTCTACATCACATTAGAGTTAAAACCACTTTGTAAGTTTGTCTTAAATAGTTATTTACATTAACAATAACATGCAGTGAGAAACTATTAAATATTTCTCCAGCAATATTATATATAGACTAGTTTTCTTTTTTAAATCTCTATAATTTATTATAATTCATTTGACTTTCATTACAGTCAATCATTACAAAATGTGTGTACATTTAATCCATTCCCAAGTGCTGCATCTTCTGCAGCTGTTCCCTGCCATGGTGTGTGGGCCAGGCATGCTTTTTCTGGTTTCTCATATTTTAGGTGGAACTGTTGAGGGAAGAAGACTTCTGATGCACTCATGGCCACAGTGGCAAAGCTGTAGGCAAAGTCTTGGTTCAACTCATTTTGGAGACAGCTTCTCACTGCCATGCTGCCTGATGGGTGCAGGTGGAGTTCACCCACCCACAGGGTGTAAGCTGTGTGGCTGCTCCCTGCCAGCAGGACCCTGGAGGGCTAGGCTGCCTGCTGCTCCTCCTGGACCTAATAGAAATGTCCATGCAGGAAGAGGAAGGATGTTCCCTTCTTTCCAGAAGGGCTATTTTGGTTATCAGATGAAGAACAGATGTGAGAGAGTTTCAGTCTATGAGGATCCAGTGACCTCCAGTCATGGTGCCATTGTAGGGCTTCACTCTAGAACAAAGAGAAAGAGATGGGAAGAATTATCAAGAACACGAGTGCACCTCAGCACTCGTGTTCTGGGAAGCAAGACTGAAGCTCAGATTGCCCTGCCTTCAGTCTTAACCTCAATTTATAGCCTTAGACATAGAGTATTTTCTGTTCCTTTTTCTTTCCTTCCTTCCTTCCTCCTTCCTTTATTCCTTTTCAATACTTTTATCATAAAAAGGAAAATCTTCCTTTACAGAAAATAATTTGAAAGCTTGTGTTGGACTTGCCAGCTACAGGAACATATGGGAGAGTGGCATTCAGGTGAGACCTGGGTGCATTTCTGGTGACCTGGCAGAGACAGGTGAGCCATCAGAACCCAAGGCTGCTGGTGAGCAGCTATCTCAGAAAACAAACCATGTGTCATACAGCAAAAATCACCTGCTGTGTGATGAGGGAAGGTGGCTTGGACAGTTGTCCTAGAAATAGCCACAGCTGCAGCATGTCCCAAAAGAACACTTCTGCAAATCCAGTGGAGCAAGGCAGCAGCTGCCTGCAGGGTGAACAAGTGTGGAGCCACCATTTCAGACCTGGCAATATTCCCAGTGGTGGACATTTTTCTCTCTGGTCTGCATGTCCCTAAGTTGTGGTAGGATGGGCTTTAGGTATTTAAGTGCTTACTGGTAAGAATGTTGGTAGACTGAGAAGAGTAAGTGACTGGCCCACACATACCACCTGTACCAGTGTTGAACTTCTAATGGGTGCTTATAATTTGGGAAAAAAGACTGCCACTATTGGCACAAAATATACTTTCACCAATATCCTTTAGCAAGCAGGACACAGTGCACTGATTCGACCACAGAGGAAGTGAGGCAGGTTTGGATAATAAGCCAGTGCCCTCTACCCTGAAGGGACCCTGGCCAGAGTGAGCAGGCTGGACCCATCTGAAGGCCATCCTTGCCCATGAACTCTGCACATTCTTGGCAGCCCTGCTCAGGTCTTTGTGGTGCCCACCATGTTGTGCTGGAGAGAGGTTTGCAGACTGGGACTGAGCTTTGACTCATAGCTGTCTGGTATTAACCCACTTGGGTGATTAAGTCAGGAAGCTTACCTCACAAACCACAAGGGATGAGGAAAATGGTAACTCCACAGGGCCAGTGGGTCTTGAGTGAACCTTTTGTATCCATTAGAAGTTCTCTAATAAGCTGCAAATTAAGGTTTGCTTTTAAAGGATGTGTCTGGTGAGAGGAACATAGTGGCTAAGTGAATAAGTAGAGGGCAGTGGGGTTCTTCTGCTCCCTGTAGGTGCAGAGGTGTTGAGAATCTTTGTGGGTAAATGTAAGCTCCCTGAGACTTGTGCATGGCACCTTCCTCCCAACTTTACCTCAGGGAATGCACTCAGAGTCTGCACTACTTCTGTTAGATCATGTTTGCCCTAAACTGTGAGCAAGTACTATTTGATAGTTTATGTTCACTCTGAAAGGGAGGGAGGCATGGAATCCCAGAGCAGAAGTTTGGGGCTCTTCCCCTAGCAACCATCAGAACTCTGGATCAGGAAGGCCTGCCAGAGGGCTTCCCAGGCCAATCTGCACACTCTCTCCCTTGAGTAGGTGGGACCTTCCCACAGGTGGTAGAGTGGGGGCAGGCCCTGTGTGTGCTTGCAATGTGGCCCCTGACTTTGTGTTTTGGACAGGTCAGGCAGGATGGCTGTAGAAGCATCCATCTGCCTGCACAGAAGCACAGGATTCCACAGGAGAGATGGTCTCTCACTTCCCCTCATCTTCTTCTCTGCTTTTCATATCCTGTGGGAAAGATCCCAGATTTCTACCAAGTTACACATGGAAGAAATGCCCAAAGCAACAAGCCAATGTTCATAAGAACAGAAACTGTCCATGAGAAAGAATCACTTTGGCATATACACATCTTTGATTAACTCAGTGGAAGATCCAAACCTACCTATCCATCCACCCTTCCTCTCTGGGTTGCAGTCTGTATTCCAAACAACCATCACTGGACATCTAGGATATCTCACGTCATTTCTTCATTTTGACTTTAACTACAACATGAAATACTATGACCTCATATTTTGAAAAATGAAATTAAAGTGAAAAGAAAAATGCAAAGCTCTTAAATTTAGACTGCCAGAACTATGTATGTGAGCATATTGTGCACATGTGTGAACATGTGTGTGAGTGTATGAGCATGTGTGTGCAAGTGTCAATGTGTGTGAGCATGTGTATGAGCATGTGTGTGTCTGAATGTGTGTGCAGACATATGTATAAACTATTTGTAGAGAAATCCTGAATGCTGTACCGGTATTCTGGAACAGGATTCCAGAATAAATAATGTTTTCAAATGATTCTGTAATGATTTTTAAAGAAAACAACAAAATAAAGACTCACAAATTAACAGAGACTTTAGAATTGTTCTTTAAATAATATCACTCCTTCTGTGGACAAGGTTTCTGATTATTGTATGTGTCACTTTTTTTTGTTTTTTTTTTAATGCTAAACAATTTTTCTCAGGGTATAACAGTGTGCTTATAAATTAGATTTTCAAAAAGTGATAAAACATGCATAATGCAACTTTGGTGTAAGTAATTGGAAGCTGGCCAAAGCTTGAAGTAGAAAGCCTGAGTGACGTTTGCTGTCATGCATCAGTCTACGAGTCCCTGTCAGCCTGTCCTTCGCTGAGTCCCTGGGTGATGTTGGTATGATACATAAGACGTTGGTGCCTAGCATGTTATTAGAGATGAGAGATCCTAGAGGAGTGTCTCCTTGTGTCTGAGACTGCAAATGTCCTTCATGCAGTCAGATCTCATCTAAGTGAAAGGGGGTGAGTGAGAGATGTTCATGGGGGGTGGGAAGGCACATAACAGTCCACAAACATTCATCATTTTAATGAGTTAATGGCTGATCTTGGATATAAAAGAGAACACTAAAATAATCATTTTATTAATCCCATCATAAACGTTCAAATAAGTTAAACAAAAAATGCAAATAAAATAAGTGATAAAAATTTAATTAAATAAAACTTTAATTCAGTGATCTATATCAATGAGATAATTGAGCAGGTTGGTTGTTCAGATGTTTTTCAGGTTTAAAATATTATTTTTTTAAATCAATTCACCTGGTAAAGTGGATTAATTTGGACTTCCCCCAAACTGACTTATGCACATCTGCTTCAAGTGTGGACAAAATATTATTCTGTTCTCGATTATATCCTGTGAGTCACTTAGGACTGCGACATCTTCACTGAGAATGGTAGTGACAAGAAGTTTCAGAAGGGAGCAGCTGACAGTACCTCAGAAGTAAGGCAGTCCCACACCTGTGCACTCAGGTTTTGGGCACAACGTGTAGTTGGAAATTGACACCCTGAGAAAGCCCGGCTGGGAATCCCAGGCAGCTCCCAAGAGGACTCCTGTGGGCCTGTTGGTTATTGTCTGTAGCACAGTCTACAAGTTGTAAGGCTACTGTTAAAGTCAAACAGGAAATGGGAAAACAAGAAATTTGTGTGTGCATTCCTGGGAAGCAGCCAGGTGCACTCTGAAGCCCAGGGCACTGGGGAGAGAGCCCAATGTCTCCAGAACACATCTCTGCCCTTCACTCACCATGACAGCCCTTCCCACTGCCATACCACAGGTACTATCTGTTTAAGCCACTCTGGGTTCTGCTCTTTCCCTCCTTTGCACCCTCAATCTTCCTCTTCCCCCTCACCAGGTAATATCTTTGACAGCAGCTAAAAAACTCTCAACCCCAGCCCTGGGCTTCCTTGTCTGTAAGATATGACAGGAATCGGTGGCAGTTGATGCTCCCTTCAGGGTCAAGGTGCTAAGATGTTCTTTGCTTTACATTTTTCTATCTCAATATCCTATGTATAAATTATAGAATAATGACTTAGCACAGCTGAGCATTAACCCTGCACCAATCACTGTTTTTTCTGCATGGCTTTATTTCACTTCCTCCCAGGAGCTTGGTATTTTCCCCACAGTGTGTGCAGCCTCCTAAGGTATGACAGAGCAGGATTCAGATCCTGGCTGTGAGTGCCAAGTCTACCTTAGGGCAGGTACCTTTGTGGAGTGTTTCTACCAGTAGAGATTATGTGAGATCCACTGTGGTGTGAAAGGCTGAATTTTACTTTACTCATGATTATTACAGAAAATACACCAGGCTTTCCCTTCAGTGCTGTACTGGTGGCAATAAAAGCCCAGTCCCTGGAGAGGAAGGTGTTGGCATGGGAAGGAGTCTGAGGAGGCACTTTTGAAACCATCCTAAGGCCCATGTGGCCCCCACTCCTTGGCCTAGACTGGCCCTTTCTTTCCCAGCTCATTCCACTAACCTTTATCTTTGTGTTCAGTTTCCCTTGACAAGTGTACCTTATGGTGAACTCCCCAAAGGAGAGGACCCACCACTTCTCCACACAAAGTTAATTGAACCTGCTCAAGAGCTAAGTGTTGTTCCTCTTTTTCCCAAGTGACAATGTCAAGCAGAGAAGTTAAGAATCCATTCTGGATCATGGCAGCCATACCATGACCCACTGAGGAGGGGACAGGAGGAAACTTGAGGACACCAACTCCAGGACCACAGTCCACTGCATTCTGGTGCTCCCGTGCTTGTGCTGGTAGCCCAGGGTCACTACTATGGGCGAAGAGGGAATGGTGATGCCCTCCTGAGAGTAGAGTTTTCTGGGAAACCATTTGGCATGAGAGACCTCAGGCTCCTGTCAGTGCTCCAGCAGTGTCCCCAGGTGCTGTTGATTCAAATAATCACTGCTGCCTTCAGAAACAGCAGCATGTCCCCATCTTCTGCCTCACATCATGACCCCACAAAAACAATCATACAGCAGAAGCTTCTCTCTGTGAGACCATGGTGTGTTAGCTCTGAAAAAAGCTATAGGTTCGTCTGGTCCCAATATTCCTTTTGTTAAATTCTGAACAACATTTCATCCCGAATACAATTAACATGGAAGAATCCCTTACTTGGTGACTGTGTGTGCTTCAAGGTGTTGCCATGACCTCCAGTCTTTCCAAATCTGTTGATTAGAAGAAAACATGTTATAACTATCTGCCTGGCTGCAGAGCCACCTCTTTCTATCTTTACATCCAACTGGCTAGACACAAACTATAGCTTAATCCTGAGATTTTGTCTCAACATTTCTTTAAAGTATATCTGCTTGTGGTGGTTCTTCTGGAATTCCCATTTAAAGCCTGTGGATAGCTTCCAGGTATATATTTAACAGAGTGACCTGACACGATATGCCTTAGCTTTTTATACCAAGAAACATAAACTGTTTAAAAGTTAACACCTCAAAATGCCTCTGCTAAATTTTTTTAATTGATAGATTTCAAGAAGTAAAACTTATACCCAAATAAAAATATTGTCATTAGATACAAAAAATTAATTTTAAGCTCTATTTAGTTTTTTAGAATGCCTTTATTTGTTTTTTTTTAATGTGGTGTTGAGTACCAAACCCAGTTCCTCACACAGGCAAGGCAAGCACTGTACCACTGAGCTACAGCTACAGCCCTATAGATAAAATTTCTAACAAAATTGGATTTTACTATTCACTTTGTTGCCATCAAAATTAAATTTTTATTTTCTAAAATAAAGAGTTAATATATAAAAGCAGATTGCTGAATATGTATTCTAAATAAAAACATGCTATAGTATTAATTTCCACACTTTCTTCTCAAAAACTTTCTTAAGAAACTTTGTACTCCACATTTATCCAGATAAATGTTAAAAAGCCAAAACAAACAAACAAGCAAACGAACAAACAAATAAATGAATAAATAAATAGAAAACAACACCCAAAAAACTATTGCCATATGACCCTTTCTTTCCACATTTTGCTTATGCATGGACTCTAGGGACCATAAATGAAACTGACTCATAGCATTGCAGATGCTGCTGCCTCCATCCTCAGTGACACCTTCTCATCCTGTCAGTCACAGGGAATGTAGGTGCAGGATTGGAAAACACAGCCAGGTCTTGGCAGAGGTGGTTGAAATTTACTAGAAAAGTATATTTTTTGTTTCTTTTCTGCTTTTCCAAATGGTTGCATAAATGCTCCTTTCCAGGAAAGGATTGCTCTATTTATAACTCAGATACTGCGACTGTGAGCTGTAAAGCTGAAAGTGTCCACCTGCACAGGAGATCCCATTGGAGACACTGGAAATTGTCTACTGCTTTGATTGCAACTATATAAAAAGTGCCAGTGAGAATGCACTATTTTTTCCATAAAAAAGTAGACAGAGACAAATGAAACTGATTTTATTGCCCTTTTTCCTTGTACTTCTCAATGCCAAGCCATTGAGCATGTTTCCATAGAACATTGACTGCACTCATCTGTTGGTGGAGCCAGGACAATATTTGCCTAACACTTCCAATACTAGCCATTTTTTAGCATTTTAGAAACTCTTGTTAACATTAAGATACTTATTTTTCACTTCCATACAGTTAGTAGCTTATATATTTACATTATGGGCATCAGGAAGATAAATAAGACAACAAAAATTATTAGATTGAGGAAAATGTATAGCTTTGTCCTTAAGATACTAAATAGTTTCTTACAACATGGTGATTGACTATTTGAATTATTTGAATTTTGCAATTTCTGAAATAGTTTATTATATAAAATTCACTGGGTCTTAATCCAAGAAATGTTTTTAAAAACTTTAAAGAGTAACCAATAATCTAAAATATCTGAAAGTATGTCAACTCCTGATATTAATCAGAATATTACTAAATATTCAATGCAAATCTTACTCTCACATTTTCTCATAAAACTTATTTTTTATTTGTTTTGTTTTTGTATTTTCATCATTATATGCAAACAGGTGCCTAATGGAATTGGCCTATGTTCCATCAAGTAGGTCAATACAAATCATAGTAAAGAGAATTGTAAACTAAATTTCTATAAAGATGAATGAAATATGGAGAAGATGTTGCCTTTGCACATAAGATACTTAATTTTGTTTATTTGTTCTTTCTAAAAATTTTGGACCTATGAGGGCAAAGAGATGTTCTGTTTTCTTAGCTAACTTTTTTTCCTGGTTAAAAAAAATTAAACCCTGCAGATGCACTATGGGTGTGAAGTGCTATGGACAGGGCAAAGGTAAAAATGTGTGCCTTAAATATGTCTATGTGCTAGTGCACAGAGCCCAGTTTTGGCAGCTACATAGCTTTATTTAGTCAATTTTAATGAAATGCTAAATGGTATCATAGGGAAGGAAAAGCCCTGAAGCAACAAGATTTGGACAGAATCTGCCCTGGAGTCATAATATGAAAGGGAAATACTCACTGGTTCTTTCCTGTTCCTCCTCTAGTTTCAGAGCCTCCATATTCTCCATAGTGCTACAGTTACCAGATGAGAATAACAATAAACTGGTCAGGTTTGTTGTTGTCAGCAGCCTTTAAAGAGGCAGTGTTAGGTGTGACTTGTCTACCAACTATGCCAAATTATAGAATTAACCCCAGAATCTGAGATCTGATGGACTCAATTGCCTCTTTTGGGTTGTTGAATGCTTTCCAGAAATACTCATATTTCTTAGTGCTGTTTCTTCCTCACAAGATGGTATTTGGATGCACAGGAGAGTCTTCTGCCTTTGTGGAACTGTGTGATAGGAAGAGGCATCCTGGTGTACATCAGCTCCTTATGCTGGTCCTTGGCTCTTGCTGTGTGGTCTGGGAGTTTGTCTGGCCTTAAATTTGAAGACTAGTTGACTTATGTTCTTGAAGCTTGTAGACATCTTAAGTATTCCCAGGGAGCAGACATCATCCTATGCTGAATGGGTCCCATGTAACTTCACTTCTTGCTGATGGTGTGACCTCGATGAGGTCTGTGAGTCTCATTTAAGGCCTGAGAAGCAAGTCAGGGACTTCATTATGTTTATTTTGCCCCTGTCAAATTGACCTTCTGTTTAGATTCTGTTAGACTCAGCTCACTTCTTTGCCTCCTTTTCATGACCTCTTGGGAATTCTGGGTCACTATGAGGAATTGGAAAAAAAAAAATATTGACAGGTTTTTTCCTGGAAGGCTAGGCTCAGAACAGACCTATTAGCTCAGCTGCAACAACTAGTCACTTTGCCCTATGAAATCACAGAAGGCATGGAAGAAGGAAGCTTTACATTGCTAGGGAGTGGGAAACCAGAAATTGCAGACTGTCTCTCACTTGGCATGGTACAACATGTGATTTTTCAACTTATCATGGTGTGGTAGTGATATGCATTATATAGAAACTATACTTTGAATTTTGTATTTTAGTCATTCCTTGGGCCATGTGATCTAATATTGAGGTTGAACAACCCTCACTCTATAACATATTGTGATATTTGGTAGGTTAGGTATATTTAATGAATTTTCCATTTACAATATTTCCAAGTGATGGATTCATCAGGATGTAATGCCATGGTAAGTCAAGAAGTTTTAGTATTTGGAAAAGGGTGGTAGTGGCTTATGACTACCTTGCTCCTACAAGGTCATATCCCTAAATTCTACAGGGAAGCAGATCAAAAGTCTGCATGTTTTTCACATATTTCTCTCACTTTTCTGATCCTCTGGGGCTTTGTTCCTGAGCAAGGAGTATGGATTACTGTCCCACCATGTGTTAGGCAGTTTCTCCTCCTGTGCAGCAGGAAGTCATCACATACTAATTTCCTCTTTTCTGAGTTGTTTTACTCTTTCTGGCTTCTCTGGAACTTAAAAGTATAAGGATCCCTGACAAACAGTAATAACTAAATTTGAAAAATAAAAATTATAATAGCTTACTTCAAAATTATTTCTGTGTATATGATCTGTGTGGTCAGATATCACTGTGACCACAATTTTGCCATGAATATTTTCCATTTAGGTACGACTTCTGAGAGTAAGTAGTACCTAAGGCTCATTTGTTGCCTTCCCAAATGATGTTGGGAGGCCTTGTTGGAACCAACCAAATTTCTAACCTAGTTGGGTAGCAAATTCTATTTCTTTTCCCTTTCAAAATAACTATTCTTAATTTTTATCTTCTTAGATCATTCATGATACAATGCAGGACATTGAGAATATTAGTGTGCCCTTTATGTACCAAGATGTCTTTGTTCACTTAGCCTGCTAAGAATTAACTGCTTGTCCCTGTGAAGATGTCTTTTGCCCATGGCTTTCCATGCTTTCCATGGCTTCCCACTATGAACAAACAACTTCATCACCTCCTCTAAGGAATGAGAGATACCCATTTTCCCTTTTTGGGGATCCTGGTAAAAGGTCTACCAATGAAGGTAGCCTTTATTCCTGGCCAAAGGGTGAGGTTGAATTAGCAATCATGAGGCAGCTGGGATCCTACTTAAAATCAAAGCACATGGAATTCTCAAACAGCAGGTCTAATTTGTAGCATATTGTACCAGAATAATGGAATGTTTCAGTTTTCTCTGATTGTTAGAGGAGACCTTTCTGAGTAGGGGTTGACTAGAAAACTGTTTCTGGGACTCCCTTATCTCTCTTTCCCATATTCCTTTGAGTTGGACACCTATGATGTTGCTCCATGGAAATCAGTCAAAAGGACTTTGTTGGGACATTCTATGCCACACTGCTGAGATAAATGCCCCCACTAGGAATGTTCCTTTATCCGTGGCATTCAACATTTATGCTGCTTGGACCTCTTCCATTCTGCATATATATTAGAACATTGTATATCCTATGAGAGGGAATCTACTTTTGCCTCTTCTCTTCCAAGGCCTTCATAGGCACATTTAAAAATTGCAGTAAATTAACCTATCACTATCCTTAGGGAAAATGTTTTTCCATCAATGGGATTTCTTTCCCAGAATCATTTGGCAGACTGAGCCAATAAATGGATAATTTAGTTATCATGGCATTATTTCCAAGTGCCTCACCCTTGAATTTCCTGCCATGATCCTATACATTTAATTTTTGAAAAAAGAGTGACTTGCTAACTTCCTTAGGAACAGTGACTGAAAGCTCTCAGAAGATGGGGTGGGGTACCTGGCTTCACATTGCAGGACAGACTTAGCATTGTTATGAGGACATCAGGGTAACTCTGGAAGATGAATACACATGCTTTTATTGAGCATGATCATATCTCTGAACAACACGTCATAAATATGAGGGCTTTATATGATGAAATCAGAAAGCTTGGTGATGCATCTTATTCACTCATAAATGAGATATTGTATATTCAGATCATCTATAGGCTTGCTGGGCAAGTCTGTATTAATTTTTTAATTTATTTTTATTTATTTATTTATTTGTTTATTTTTATTGATTTAAAAAATAAATGACAGTAGAATGCATTACAATTCTTATTACACATATACAGCACAGTTTTTCATATCTCTGGTTGTATATGAAGTATGTTGACACCAATTTGTGTCTTCATACATGTATTTTGGATAATGGTGTCTATCACATTCCACCATCCTTGCTAATCCTCTGCCCCCTACCTTTCCCTCCCAACCCTATGCCCTATCTAGAATTCATCTGTTTCTCCCATGCTCCTCCTCCCTACCCCACTATATCAGAGAATACATTTGGAATTTTTTTGGGGTGGAATTGGCTAACTTCACTTAGCATTATCTTCTCCATTGCCATCCATTTACTTGCAAATGTCACGATTTTGTTCTCTTTTATTGCTGAGTAATATTCCATTGTGTATATATACCACATTTTTTAATCCATTCATTTACTGAAGGGCATCTACATTGGCACCACTGTTTAGCCATTGTGAATTGTGCTGCTATAAACATTGATGTGGCTGTGTCCCTGTAGTATGCTGTTTTTAAATCCTTTGGATATAGACTGAGGAGAGGAATAGTGGGTCAAATGGTGGTTCCATTCCCAGATTTCCAAGGAATTTCCATACGGCTTTCCAAATTGGCTACACCAATTTGCTGTTCCACCAGCAATGTATGAGTGTACTTTTTTCCCCACATCGTTGCCAACACTTGTTGTTGTTTACCTTCATAATAGCTGCCATTCTGGCTGGAGTGAGATGATATCATAGAGTAGTTTTGATTTGCATTTAGCAATCTAGAAATTAGCTAAAGACAATGAACATTTTTTTTCATATATTTGTTGATTGATTGTATATCCTCTTCTGAGAAGTGTCTGTTCAGGTTTTTGGCCCATTTGTGGATTGGGTTATTATTTTTTTTTTTTTTTGGTGCTTAGCTTTTGAGTTCTTTATATACCCTAGAGATTAGTACTCTATCTGATGTGTGAAGGGTAAAACTTTGTTCCCAGGATGTAGGCTCTCTGTTCACCTCACAGATTCTTTCTTTTGCTGAGAAGAAACTTTTTAGTTTGATTCTATCCCATTTATTGATTCTTGTTTTTAATTCTTGCGCAATAGGAGTCTCATTAAGGAAGTTAGGGCCTAATCCCACATGATGAATATTAGGGCCTACTTTTTCTTCTATTAGACACAGAGTCTCTGGTTAAATTCCTAGGTCCTTGATCCACTTTGAGTTGAGTTTTTTGTGCATGGTGAGAGATGGGGTTTAATTTTATTTTGTTGCATACAAATTTTCAGTTTTCCCAGCACCATTTGTGTAAGAGGCTACCTATTCTAATGTATGTTTTTGGCACTTTTGTCTAATATAAGATAATTGTAATTTTGTGGGTTAGTCTCTGTGTCTTCTATTCTGTACCATTGGTCTACCAGTCTGTTTTGGTGCCAATACTATGCTGTTTTTATCACTATTGCTCTGTGGTATAGTTTAAGTTCTGGAATAGTAATGCCACCTGCTTCACAATTACTGTTTAGGATTGCTTTAGATATTCTAGTTCTCTTATTTTTACAGATAAATTTTATGACTGTTTTTCCTATTTCTATGAGGAATGCCATTGGGGTTTTGATTGGAATTGCATTAAATCTGTATAGTGCTTTTGGAAGTATGGTCATTTTGATAATATTAATTTTACCTATCCAAGGGCAAGGTAGATCTTTCCATCTTCTAAGGTTTTTTTTTTTTTTTTTCCTTTAAGGTTCTGTAGTTTTCACTATATAGATCTTTCACTTCCTTCATTACATTGATTTCCAAGTATCTTATTTTATTTGAGGTTATTGTAAATGGGGTATTTTTTCTCATTTCCTTTTCAGAGGATTTGTCACTGATATACCGAAATGCCTTTGGTTTATGGGTGTTGATTTTTATATCCTGCTACTTTGCTGGATTAATTTACTTGTACTAGAAGTTTTCTGGTAGAGTTTTTTTGGGTCTTCTAGGTAAAGAATCATATCATCAGCAAAGAGAACTAATTTAAGTTCTTCTTTTCCTATACATATCCCTTTAATTTCTTTCATCTGTCTAATTGCTTTGGCGAGTGTTTCAAGAACTATGTTGAATAGAAGTGGTGAAAGAGGGCATCCCTGTCTTGTTCCAGTTTTTAGAGGGAATTCCTTCAATTTTTCTTCATTAGAATGATGTTGGTCTGAGGCTTAGCACAGATAGCCTTTATGATGTTTAGATATGTTCCTGTTATCCCTAGTTTTTCTAATGTTTTGAATGTGAAAGGGTGCTGTATTTTGTCAAATGCTATTTCTGCATCTATTGAGATGATCATATGATTCTTATCTTTGAATCTATTGATGTGATGAATTACATTTATCGATTTCTGTATATGCAATCTTGCATCCCTGGGATGAATCCCACTTGATCATGGTGCACAATTTTTTAAAATATATTTTTGTATTCAATTTGCCTTAAATTTTTTTGCATCTATGTTCATTAGAGATATTGGTCTAAAGTGTTCTTTTTCAATGTATCTTTGCCTGTTTGGGGGATCAGGGTGATATTGGCCTCATAGAATGAGTTTGGAAGTGCTGCCTCTTTTTCTATTTTTCTGAAATAAATTGTAGGGTGTTGGTATTAGTTCTTCTTTAAAGGTCTTGTAGAACTCGGCTGTGTGTCCATCCAGTCCTGGGATTTTCTTTGTTGGTAAGCTTCTGATGACATATTCTATTTCTTCACTTGATATTGGTCTGTTTAAATTCTGAATATCTTCCTGATTCAATCTGGGAAAAATTGCATAAGTTTTCAAAATAATTTCTAATTATTCTCTGTATTTCTGTAGTGATATATTTCTGTAGTGATATTACATTTTTCATCACATATGCTGGTAATTTGTGTTTTCTCTTCCCTTCTTTTCATTAGCATAGTTAAGGGTATGTGAATTTTACTTATTTTTTCAAAGAACTAAATTTTGTTTTGACAATTTTTAAAATTGTTTCTTTTGTTTCGATTTCATTGATTTCAGCTCTAATTTTAATTATTTCTTGCCTTCTACTGCTTTTGCTGCTGATTTCTTCTTTTTTTTAGGACTTTGAGATGTAGTTTGAGGTCATTTATTTTTTGAATTTTTCTTCCTTTAAGGAATATACTCCATGCAATGAATTTTCCTGTTAGTACTGCTTTCATTACTTCCCAGAGATTTTGATATGTTTTTCTATGTTCTCACTTATCTCTAAGAATTTTTTAATCTTCTCCTTCATGTCTTCTGTAACCCATTGTTCCTTCAGTAGCATATTATTTAGTCTCCAGGTGATGGAAAATTTTTATTTTTTATTTTGTCATTGATTTCCAATTTCATTCCATTATGTTCTGATAAAATGCATGGTAGTATCTCTACTTTTTTGTATTTGCCAAGAGTTGCTTTGTGGCATATTATATGGCCTATTTTTAGAGAAGGATCCATGTGTTGCTGAGAAGAAAGTGTATCCACTTGATACAGGTTGATATATTCTATATATGTCAGTTAAGTTTAAGTTATTGATTGTATTATTGAGTTCCATAGTTTCTTTATTCAACTTTTGTTTGGTAGCTGTATCCAGTGGTAAGAGAGGTGTGTTAAAGTCACCCAAACTTATTGTGTTGTGGTCACTTTGGCTCTTGAACTTGAGAAGAATTTGTTTAATGAACATAGCTGCACCATTGTTTGGGGCATATATATATTTATGATTGTTATGTCTTGTTGGTGTATGTTTCCCTTGAGCAGTATGAAATGTCCATTTTTATCCCTTTTGATTAACATTGGCTTGAAGTCTACTTTATTTGATATGAGGATGGAAACCCCTGCTTGCTTCTGCAGTCCATGTGAGTGGTATGATCTTTCTTAGCCTTTCACCTTTAGTCTGTGTATGTCTTTTCTACCAGATGTGTCCCCTGGAAGCAGCATATTGTTTTTTTTTTGTTTTGTTTTGTTTTGTTTTGTTTTGTTTTGTTTTAAATCCAGTCTGCTACCCTATGTCTTTTGATTGGTGAGTTTAAACCATTAACATTCAGGGTTATTATTGAGACATGGTTTGTATTTCCAGCCATATTTGTTTAGTTTTGTTATTTAGCTTGGCTTGATTTTCTTCTTTGATTAGTTTTTCCTTTAGGGTACTACCTCCCTCTGTTTTTTTTATTGTTGTTTCCTCTTTATGGAATATTTTGCCAAGGATGTTTTGTAGTGCTGATTTTCTAGCTATAAATTCTCTTAACTTTTATTTATCATGGAAGGTTTTTATTTTATCTTCAAATCTAAAGCTTATTTTTTTCTGGATACAAGATTCTTGGTTGGCACCCATCTTCTTTCAGAGCTTGATATATGTTGTTCCAGTATCTTCTAGCTTTCAGAGTCTGTGTTGAAAAATCTGCTGTTGTCCTAATTGGTTTTCCCCTATATGTAATCTGATTCATTTCTCTCATGGCTTTTAAAATTTCTCTGTATTCTGTATGTTGGTCGCTTTAATTATAATGTGTCTTGGTGTGGATCTATTGTGATTTTCTACTTTTGGCATCCTGTAGGCTTCTTGAGTTGGATTTCCAGTTCATTCTTCATGTTTGGAAAATTTTCTGATATTATTTCATTGAATAAATTGTTCTTTTTTTTTTTTTTTTTGGTTTGGACCTCTATGCCTTCCTCTATCCCAATAACTCTTAAATTTGGTCTCTTTATGCTATCCCATATTTCTTGAATGTTCTGTTCATGGTTTCTTACCATTATTGCTGTGTGGTCTATGTTCTTTTTAAGATTATATATTTTATCTTCATTGTCTGATGTCCTATCTTCTAAGTGGTCTATTATGTTGGTGATGCTTTTTTTGCTTTTAATTTGGTTTATAGTTTCTTGAATTTCAATGATTTCAGTTTTGTTTTGTTTTGTTTTTAAAACCTCTATATCCCTGTTGAGGTGATCTTTTGCTTCTTGGATTTGTTTATGTAGCTCCTTGTCAAAGTGATCTTTCACTGCTTGTATTTGTTTTCTTAAATCTTCCTTGAGTTCACAGAACATTTTAACTATACATATCCTGAACTCTTTCACTGTACATTTTTTTTGTCTGCTGTGGCTACCAATGATTCTATTGATGTGGTGTTTGATTTGTTTGTGGTACTTTCTTCCCTTGTGTTTTCATGTTGATCCTGTATCTTCCTTTCCAGCTTTGTGGGTCTGGAGTGTTATTGTTTTTACCCTATATGTTTGTAGTGCTCTTATAGGCTTCCAAGATCCCTCTTTTGGAGGGATCAAAGGAGATCAAAGGAGAAGGACAATATTAACTGATCCCAATATCAACAATATACCACCTATGAACAATTTGTTGTTATTAAAACACTTACGGTTTTGTCTCAATGTAGAGAAATGTTAGATTCAATTATAATCTAAAATGTAATCAGTAGTTTCATAAAAATGTTTATAGTCTCTGAGGAGGGACAATAAACTGGGGGTGGGGTGTAGGACGATATGCTGAAGTAAAAATATGTGAGGGAATGAAGTTAATATATCTTAAAATATGTGAAAGAGAAATCTAATGAAGAGGGTTAGTATTAAGAGAATAGACAGAAGTAATTTTAGGGTAGACAAGTACGTGGGAAGACAATAGAGTACACAAAACAAACACAGATATTTATTTAGAAAAATACAGGATGTTAAAATAATAAAATTTGGACAGGGAAAGAAAAATTAAAGAGGAGAAAAGAGAAAAAGGCATATACAACACCTCTATATTATATTATTCAGATGACTCAGTCCTCAAAATCCTCAAAATCCTATTTCATGCAAAGCTCTTGGTTTCAGATATGTTTGGGATGTGAGAGCCAGAGAATAGAGGGGTAGAAGGGAAAAAGAAAAAAAAATACTCAAAAGAAGAAACAAGGGTTGTCGCTAGTTTTAGAGATCTGTTTTTTGTTTTGTTTTGTTTTGTTTTTCTGTTTCTCTTCTCATTCAATAGGTGGTACTGTCTGTTTTAAGCTGGTGTCTCTGCCCTCAGGATGATGTAGGAAATCAGGGTGGGAAGACTGATCCTGGTGTAGGGCATCTGGAAGCAGGGAGTGCCACTCGCCAGTCTGCAGTGAGACTTCACCTCATGGGTCTCTTTTTGGGACCGCTCATCTGACTTGAGTGCCTGGTATTGTCTCCCTTTCTTTCCTGGAGATTTCCCAGCTCCTGGTCTCTCTGTTAGTCTCTAAACTTTAGTCCTATCCCCTTTCACTTAGCAGTTCCCAACTGCGGGACCTCTTACCCAGGCTCATACCAGGTGGGTGGTGCCCTGGTTACACTGCACACCTGCCCAACTGGGAGCTGTTTTTATGAGTGGTCACTGTGCCAAAATCACCGCTGGTGAAGTGGGGGAGTTGGATACCTGGTATCTTGCCAGATGGAGATCCATCTGAGAGCTGAGAGCTGCCCCCACCAAATATGGTGAGAAAGATTATCCAAGATGGAATCCATCTGCTTCCAGTGCCAGTGTGTCTGGTAAGGTGGGGGGAGCCAGGAGATGGCATTGTGCTGAGTCGGTAGTAGCTGAGTGACCTGTGTGGGAGCAGAGTGCAGTCTAGAGTTCTGCAGAGGTGCTGATATAGGTGATTCTGCTAAGGCGCTTGAGAGTCTTGTGTGAGCTAGAACTGTGGGCTTTGGGTTTCCAGCACCAAGAGTCCAGAGTCCTACTCGGATGCTGAGGCTCTGAGCCCTGTGTGGAGAGGTCACAGTGCTGGTGATTTCTGCAGAAATCAGCTGTATAGGGGTCCTCCTACACTCTCTGAGATGCAGTATTCTGACTAGATGAGACCTGGGTCATGGAGTGACACAGAAACTTTCTATTTTCATGTTGCCCAATTTTACTTGGCCACTGGCCAGGAAGAAATCAGCACTCCAAACACTGGAAACCCTCTTACTAGTATGTTTTTTTTTTTTTTTTTCTTTTTACAAACATTTAGCCAGTACAGTAGTTTGTAGGAATGTGTGAACAAGGTCTCTGGCCTTAAGCTGTAGTGGCACCCCTCCTCCACAAAAAGTCTTAACTGGGCTTCTCCAGAAATCTTCACGATGACTGATTTTAGGACTATGAGTTAACGAGTCTCTACAATAGAGTTCAATGTGGATAAACTTCCTATTTTCGGATTGCCCTGTTTTACCTGGCCACTGACAAGGAAGAAATCAGCACTCTAGGTGCTAGACACCCCCTTACTAGTTTTTCACAAACATTGTATCCAGTATAGTAGTTTATAAAATTGTGTAAACAAAGCCTCTGGCCTTAAGCTGGAGCTTCACAGAGATGTCTATGTTTCTAAGATAAGAGAAGTTTTTAATTGGGCTCCATGGTAACAGTTGGCAGGTGAGGAAAGAAAGGGTAGAAAAAGCTCTCCCCTTCTCAGATGTTGTCCATGAAGGGTTAACTTGCCCAGAACAGTGAAAAATACTGCTTTTATGTGAACTTCTGTAGAGTATAAACTTTTCTGCCCCTTCCCTTACATTCTGGGTATAAAATTCTGAAAATATCTGAATTCAGGGTTTGAAGCAAAAGTTTATCCATAAGATGGCCAAGCATGGAGTTGGGAGGCCAAAGTCTCATATTGGCCTCCTAAGGAGGACATTTATGGGATATGGAAACTGGGAAATTAAGGTTTGGGCATGGTTGGAAGTGAGATAATCAGTGGTTTTAATAGGTGTAATAAATCTTCAAGACTCTTTCTGTGTTGTGTGTTCAAAAAATGGCAGCATTAGCATGATTTGAGGTTGGAGTTTTGGTCTGTTGACATCAGTAGGCTACCCATTGCAAACTGAACAGGCCCAGGAATAGAGTTCATTTTTTTAAAACAAACAAGACAACACAAAACAAACAAACAAACAAAAACAGCCTTCACATGCCTGAAAAAGTAACCTAGGTAACCATTATTATTATAATGCTTGTGTCAGAGGTGCTGATTACAGCAAGGCTAGTATGAGACTAATAGTATTTTGCTAAGCTGAGTGACATCCAGAATTAGAGATTTTTTAAAGGAAACTAAAGGAAGTAACAAGAAAGCACAGGGTCTCAGAGTCAGAGAAGTACAATGGCTTGAGTGAGACTAAGCCAGCTGTGTTTGCTGTTGGCTAGTAATTGTCAAAAATTCTCCTGCCCCCTTGGAGTCTTGCAGACAAACTCTTTAGATGGTTAAATTCTGGAGAATTTCCTGAGTGGGGGTGTGGGGAGGTAGGAGGTTGACCTTGATGGAGACTTTATGCTTCATAAGATACATATTTAACATTGTGGGTTCTTTTACTACACGCACAAGTGATGATTGTGGCCCATCTAGCAAGGGCTTAATTTTAAATGTTCTTTCTTTGCCTCAGTATTACCAGCATTTAATGAACATCTCAGATTGACCAATAATAACTTATTTTGAATTTATTTTTTAGTTGATTATTTACAATGCCACTGTAGATTATTTTACCACTAGGTGTCTGATTGTGAATTTTTTTAATGATAGATGCATTTTTGGGGAAATTACACACAAGCTCAGGCTTCTGGAAAATTGCAAGAAGCACAAGGAAAGGGAGTCAGAGCACACCTAGAGATAGGATTCTGCATTTTCTACAACCTCATAGCCAGAAAGGCTGCATGTAGATAACTGGAATTGTTTACTAAGGAATCAAAGCTAAGGCAAATGCTTTTGTAAATTCCAGGGTCACGTGCAAAACCTCATGGGTAAAGTCCAGAGATCTCTGAGGGGATAAGCAAGTAGCATGCATCAAGATGCCTGAGTCTTCATGGGAATACTGCCAGTTTCTCTGTCCTTCAAATTACCCTTGCCACCTAGAACCCCAAATGAGACACCTGTGAATTCAGATGCAGTTAAGTGAGAAAAGATATGGAGCTGGTTCATATGCCATTAGAAACAATGCTAATGGTGAATTGGAAGGAAACTTACCTTGGTAACAATTCCAATTTAGCATTTATTTGAGTGAACTCTGGATGCCCTGGAGATGAACAGGTCTTTTAATTCACATTAGCCACTTGCATCTCTCCCCTTGAATATGTCTCTGCTCTGGTACCTGTTAAAATTTGAGGAAGGCATGCACTTATTTTCACCTTTAATCTCTGAGTAATTCTCCTTTCTTTAAAAAGCTGACACTCTGACACTCATTAGGGCAATGTATGTCCAGGGACCAACAGAGAAGTGGTCAGTGTAATCATTATCCTTGCATTGAGTAATGAAGGCAGGGCAGTTTCTGGACTTTTCGCATGCTTGTGGCTAGTTTTACTTTCTTCATTGTCTCATCTTCTCCAAATTATTCAGTACATTTGAGTCACCTCCTGAGGACTGCATAATAAAACTGGAGGGTGACTGATGACTAAGTCATGAAATTGGCTGCAGATCACAGCACTTGGTGTGACCTCTTGCACCTGCTGCAGGTAGCCTGATAGACTTCCATCAGCAGATGGTGCCTTGAGGAAAATTACCAGGTGCTTCCTACATGTTCTTATTGGATCTTCTCCCCAATCCTAAAACAAATTTATTCTACTTTTCTTTTTTTTCTTTTTTTTTTTAGAGAGAGAGAGAGTGGGAGAGAGAGAGAGAGAGAGAGAGAGAGAGAGAGAGAGAGAGAGAGAGAGAGAGAGAGAGAGAGAATTTTTTTTTAAATATTTATTTTTTAGTTCTCGGCAGACACAACACCTTTGTTTGTATGTGGTGCTGAGGATCGAACCCGGGCAGCACGCATGCCAGGCGAGCGTGCTACCGCTTGAGCCACATCCCCAGCCCTATTCTACTTTTCTTATAGGGGGAAATATATTTTTGTGGCAGCTTCCCAGAATATAAGACCTTGCTGTGTGAAACTGGGGCCCTGTGGATATGTTTTTGTTTTTATAAATAGTGAGATTTTTCTTGCTGCTGCTTTTATTTAGTTTACTTAGCCAAGATTTCTGTGAAGGGACTGAGGCTGGCAAGAAGTGGGCAGTGATCATGCAGTCTATTCTGTGGGCAGAGGAAGAGCTGTGATAAGGAGTACCTTTCCTGTGGCTCATGATTAGTCACTATGAAACAATAACTAAGAACCGCTAGGCTCCATTTCATGGGCTATTTTTTTACTTGTGGTCTTTACTGAAATTTTCAGTGATTAATGTAGGCTGATCAGTTTAAAAACTATTTATTTGAATCCATCTCTTTTATTGATTCTTCTTTTTAGTTCTTATGCTATAGGATTCTTATTAAGGAAGTTGGGGCCTAATCCAAAATAATAATGATTTGGACCTACTTTTTCTTCCATTAGGCACAAGGTCTCAGGTTTAATTCTTAGGTCCTTGATCCACTTTGAGTTGAATTTTGTGCATGATAAGAGATAGAGATTTAATTTCATTTTGTTACTTGTTGATTTCTAGTTTTCCCAGCACCATTTTTTGAAGAGGCTATATTTTCTCCAATGTATGTTTTTGGCACCTTTGTCTAATAAAAGAAAACTATAGTTATGTAGTTTAGTCTCTGTGTCCTCTATTCTGTACCATTGGTCTACCAGTATGTTTTGGTGCCAATAGCATTCTGTTTTTATTACTATTGCTCTGTAGTATAGTTTAAGGTCTGGAATAGTAATGCCACCAGCTTCATTCTTCTTGCTAAAGATTGCTGTAGCTATTATGGGTCTCTTAGTTTTCCAGATGAATTTCATGACTGCATTTTCTATTTCTGTGAAGGATGTCATTGGAATTTTGAGTAAGATTGCCTTTAATCTGTATAGTGCTTTTGATAATATGGTCATTTTGACAATATTAATTCTGCCTATTCAAGAACAATGTAGATCTTTCCATCTTCTAAGGTCTTCTTTACTTTCCTTCTATTGCTTTCACCTCTATCATTAAATTTATTCCCAAATATTATATATATATATATATATATATATATATATATATATATATAGAGAGAGAGAGAGAGAGAGAGAGAGAGAGAGGCGATTTTATCTTTCAGAGGATTTGTCACTGATGTACAGACATGCCTTTGATTTATGGGTGTTGAATTATATCCAGCTACTTTGCTGAATTTATTAGTTCTAGGAGATTTCTGGTGGAATGTTTTGGGTCTTATAGAATCATATAGTCTACAAATGTTGATAATTTGAGTTTTTCTTTTCCTATCCATATCCCTTTAATATCTTTCATCTGTTTGATTGCTCTGGCTAGAGTTTCAATAACTATGTTAAATAGAAATGGTGAAAGAGGTTATATGTGTCTTTTTTCCAAAAGCTTCTTTTTAGCAAAAGAAATAATCAGTGAGGTGAATAGAGAGCTTACAGAATTGGGAGCAAATATTTACCACAAGAACATCAGAGAGAGCACTAATCTCTGAGATACATAAAGTGCTCAAAAATCTTAACACACACACACACACACACACACACACACACACACACATTTCCCAATCAATAAATGAGCCAAGGAACTGAACAGACACTTCTCACAAGAGGATATTCCATCAATCAACAAACATATGGAAAAATATTTAACATCTCTAGCAATTATAAAAAATGCAAATCAAAACTACTCTATGATTTCATCTCACTTCAGTCAGAATGGCAGCTTTCAAGAATACAAACAACAGTAAGTGTTGGCGAGGATGTGGGGATAAAGGCACACTCATACATTGTTGGTGGGACTGCATATTGGTGTAGCCAATCTGGAAATCAGTGTGGAAATTCCTTGGAAAACTTGGAATGAAACCACCATTTGACCCAGCTCTCCCATTTCTTGGTTTATACCAAAAGGATGTAAAAACACCATACTACAGAGAAACAGTCTTATCAATGTTTATAGCAGCATAATTCACAATAGCTCAATTGTGGAACCAATCCAGACATCCTTCAGTAGATAGAGTGGATAAGGAAACTTTTGTATATATACACAATGGAACATTACTCAGCATTAAAAAAGAATAAAATCAAGGCATTTGCAAGTAAATGGATGGAGCTAGAGAATAAAATGCTAAGTAAAGTGAGCCAATCCCCCCACCCCCCACCCCCTGCAATAAAAGGCCAAATGTTTTCTTTAATATGAGGATGCTGACACATAATGGTAATTGGGGGAAGCATGGAAGAAATGGAGAAACTTTAGATAGGGCAAAGGGGAGGGAGGGGAAGGAAGGGGTAAGAAGGTAGGAATGATGGTGGAATGAGTTAGACATCATGACCCTAAATACATGTATGAAGACAGGAATGGTGTAAAAATAGCTTGTTTACAATCAGTGACTTGAAAAATTGAGCTCTAAAGATGTAACATGAAATGAATTGCATTCTTCCATCATGAATAACAAATTAGAATAAATAAATAATGTAATACAGAAATGATCTGTTGATGCTACATCCCTAGTCCTCTTTAATTCTTATTTTGAGACAGGGTCATGCTAAGTTTCAGAGACTGGCCTTGATCCTGTGATTCTCATTCCCTAAACTCTCCTGCCCTCAGAAAATCCATTGATGCTAGTTAATAGGGGGCTGCCCTCCAGCCCAGCCCTTCTAAACTTACCTTAATGTGTTTCAGTTTTTTATTGTTGTTGAACATAAGTGGACTCCCACACTGCCTCAGGATCCCTAATATTCCTCAGGTCAGTTTGTCTATTTCTCCACTCTCCCTCTTCAATGTTTTAATAAAGCAGTGTCCACCCTAGTATTGTAGACAGCATTAATGCACAGAAATTCACCAGCTCAACATCAGTACCCACAGGATTCTGGAGTTCACCTATGACTGTTTTCCTGTTCACATGATTGCCTTATGGCAGGCAGTGTTCTAAAGTTTCATTGCTTTATCAGGAAACCAGGTGATTAAGTAGCTTAATTTTCATACCTGTAGCACCTTCATCCCAAAGGTAAAGGATGTGAAATGTTCAAGGTTGATTCAGTGCAGATTTTGAAAGCTGGCCTGCAGAGTTGGGGTTTTCCTTAAGGGAAAGCCTGGTCCCAGGGCTAGAAGCTGATATTTTTCATTCAACTGTGCTTCTCTAAATGTTTTCCTACATTGATTATATTTCTTGGCTTCCAGAGTGAAGGAAAAGAACAAAAAGATGGTGAAATGAAGAAAAGAATTGTATAATTAATATGTTCTTGAGAACTTTAGTACTAACTGGTATGAACAAGAACACAAGATAGTTAAATTTTTTCAGTGGTTTAGGCTAGTCATCTAAAATTTCAAATATAGAAAACTTTAACATAAAAGAATAAAAGAACAGTACAGGATGGGGTTGTGGCTCAGAGGTAGAGCACTCACCTAGCATGCATGAAGCACTGGGTTCAATTCTCACCACCACATAAAAATAAAATAAAGGTAGTGTGTCCAACTTAAAAATATATATATATATATATATATATATATATATATATATATATATATATATATATATATATATAGTTATATAACATATATGTAAATCTATAACATATATGTAAATCTGTGTGTATATATATATATATATATATATATATATATATAGAGAGAGAGAGAGAGAGAGAGAGAGAGAGTTTAAAAAATAAGAATCAACTATACCTAATTTCTGAAGTTAAAAAAAATAGCTATAAAATAAGGAGCTGTTGCAACAGTAATGTTACTCAGGATTGTCAGTTAACTCTCAGCTAGAACCAGACAGACTCATGTTTACTAGATATTAGAATAGAAGCTGGGACAGACAGTGGGACTAAGCAGGAAGGCACTGAGTGATCACCAACCTTGTCATAAAAACCAAAGCCTGAGAACCCATCACAGACTGGACAACTCTACAGGGACTGGATTATGGCATTTAATATAGGATCCTGGGGTAGACTCTGGAACAGAAAAAGAGAGTGAGTGGAAAACTCAAGCAATCAAAATAATCCGAACTCTTGTTAATAACATTGTCCTGATGATGTCCTGAATGTAATTATCTCATCATATGATTGTTGCTGAGAGTAAATTTTACAAACTTTTTACCACAAAAGAATTAGTATTGTAGTAATGTGTACATTAATTGTATGATGTAGCCACTCCACCATGTATGAATATGTCAAATATGTGGTATGCCATAAATATACGCAATTTTATTTGTCAGTAAATGATAATAATATTATCCCATTGTTAGTATCTTAGTTTTGATCACAGTATACTTGTTAAAAAGGATATGGATATTACTTATATAATCTTTGTAATTCTTCTGTAAATCTGAAATTATTTCAACATAAAACATATTGAAAATGCACTGCAGAACAACCATAATCACAGATGATTTGAGATTCAGGATCAAAGAAAAGGACATTGTGCTTAGAAAAACTTTGAATATTTGAACAAAGATTTATTGCTGCAAATAAGGTAATTTTAGAAGAGACCTAGGTTTAATGATTGGTAAGATTTATATTTTCTTGGAGGAAACAACACATGCGTGTAGTGCCGTGCATGGAGGACACAGTCAGAGACAGTGCTTTGCATATTCTCACCTGCACAGTTTTGATGCAGGTGCTATATGATCCCCACTTACTGCCTCATACCCACATGTACTTATAAGTATGTCATGGGTTTCTGTGCTAATGGCTAATGATCTGATACATCTAAAGAAAATTAGAAAAAATTCTCTATTAAGGATCATTGACAAGATATTGCCATTTTCTAGACATTATTAAAATATAATGATTTTAAAGCTTATTTCCAAATTTTATAATTACATACTAATTTGAAAATCAGAAAATTCAGTAGGAAAATATAAATATAAATCCATAGGTTCCACATCTGTAGATTCAAGCAACGTCCAGTCAAAAACAAACAAACAAAAATTAGTTCTAATTATGTACAGACTTTTTTTTTTTTTTGTCATTTCCCTTCAAAAATTCTGTATCATAGCTGTGTACATAGCAACGTATTGCATTAGGTATTGCAAGTTATCTAGAAATGATTTAAAGCATATATAGGTTAGTTTATATGAAAATACTACATCATTTTATATAATGGACTTGAACATCCTTGGATTTGGTATCTAAGTGGGTCCTGGCCCAAGTCCCCAGAAATATTGCCAGAGAGTTGTGCACAACTCATATTTGTGTTAAACTGGAAGAATAAAATATGTCAACAGTATATCCTCAGGCACCCCTAATTCTTCTGTTTTGACAGGCACTGGACAAAACAGAGCACAGTTATTTCTGTTCTGCTCTGTTGTCTTGAATGCCTGGGACACTCTTTGTCCTTCCAAACAGAGAAGATACCACATGCCAGGTGGAAGTCTCTTCTAACCATCCCAATTTGATTTCAGAACACTTCCTCTTCTGCACAGAAATCTTCACTCCTGCATCCTCCACTGCACTTTATTTCAAGTAGTTTTTGAGATGTCTATTTTTCCCATGAGTCTACAAGCACCTGAGTGCTTTATGCCATAACCATCTTACTATACCAGCCATCAACATTGTGCTTCCGAACACTGGAGATCCAGGATTAAGGTTTTCTAGCTTTACTGTGGTCTGGATATTTTTATTCATGTCCAATAAAGTGGAAATCATGCACAAAGGCCAGTAAAGACAAGAGTTCTTGGGAACCTTGATGTGATGTCCAACCCTGTTTTCAGTTGACTCTTTCAGCTTCTACCTGAATTTACAATGAACTACCCAACACCAGAAAGCCAGGGTGAACAGTTAATGTAGCCTTCATCATTTTACATTTTCTGTGTTCTTTATTGTGTGTATAATTATGAGATAGTATACATTCTATAATTTAAGATGATATTTATGATATATATATATATATATATATATATATATATATATATTTGATAGACCTTTATTTTATTTATTTATAAGTAGTGCTGAGAATCAAACCCAATGCCTTACACAAGCCTGGCAAGTGCATTTCCACTGAGCCACAACCCAGTCTGATGTTCACATTATTATTAAGCTTGTTTGGAGCTCTTTAAAATTTTTATTTGATCTATAAAGAGATAGTATGTTTTCTTTCCCTGGATGGATGTCCTGGGATATTCCATTCAAGGAAGCTAATTAATCCAACTTAATGAAGCCTATAGTCTTTGTGTACTGATGAAAACAGTTGTGCCACACATTGAAGCCATTATTTCCAGATCTGAATGAGAATGCTGGTTGAATTTTCCTAGTGCTTCCAGTAGAGCTGCTAGGGATCCATCTTGCTTTCAGGGGTGCAATGAGGCAAAAAGCTGAATTTTAAATATACCATTTTTCTTATTTCCATTTCCATGAACAGGTGCTGGTGGCTGCACTCCACTTGTATCAAATAAATGCAAGTGGCTGCAGATTGATCTGAGAGAAAGAATTAAGGAATGGCTGTGGCTACCCAGGAAGAATATGGGAGCTCTGACTGGGTGACCAGCTACCTCTTGATGTTCAGTGAGAGCAGGAGGAACTGGAAACAGTATTGACAAGAAGAAAGCTTCTGGGTATGTTCCTCTGTTGGGAAACATGTTCTGTCAGAGTATAAATCTTGCCAGTTCCTATGGGTCACAGCAATCTTTTAGACCAACAATAGAAACAGAGCCTCCAAAAGCACTTGAACAAGCTTTCAAGTGCATTAAAGACACAGTGGCTTAAAAAAACCCACTGTCCATGTTTACTTAATGAAACAAGTAAAAGTAGAAAAGTTTTGTAATCCAATGAAATACTGAGAATGTCCTCTCATTATTCCTCTAAGTCATATGAAGCCTAGGGATCCAGAAGTCAATTCATTTCATTTTTGTTCAGTTACTCAGTAGTTTGCATTGCGTTGGCATTGTTTAACCCAATAAATTTATTCTTCTGTGACCACTGATTTACAGATTTTCAAGAGACACTGAACTCTTAGAAACACATGTAATGGAGAATCTTACTTTCTATGGAGAATGTGTACACGGACTTAAGTGGCCCTTGCCATTCATGACCTTTGAGATTCCTGGAAATCACGACTATTTGCAATTATTTAAAATGATAAGTGACACATTATCTACTTCAGAGTACATGTTGATGCTTTATTTAGAATAGCTAAATTTTGTTTGCTCAACTTTTTTGAATATTTCAATAGCTCTATTTTATTACACACCTAGTACTTAATATATCAATCACCCTGTGCACCGAAAGACAGGCTGTAAAGAGAGAGTGTTGGAGCCTTCTGTGCACAGTACCTTTACCAGGCTGGTGAGCACCAGGTGGAGGTGTGGACTGAGGAAAATTATTCAGAGGGAGAAGTAATTGCTTTTTCTAATTGAAAATACAGTTTAGATGGTTTCCAGGGGCTGGATAAGAGGAAAAGGGGCAGCTATTGTTATGTGGACACAGAGTTTCAGTTTGGGAAGTTGAAAAAGTTTTGAAGATGGATGGAGCAGACCAGAATAAATGGAACCAATTCTGCTGAATTGGAGGCCTGAAAACAGATAAAGTGGTAAAGTTTGTGCCAATGTATAATCTACCATAATAGCAAGATACATAGTTTAGCTTCATTTTATTCAGTCTGATGATATCAGATGACTTTTTCTTTTGTTTAAGTTTCCCTGGCCAAAGGAAGGGTGTCAGCTTAAAAGCACTACTTCTTAGCACATCGCTTATCGATAAGGCTATAAGGCCACAGAATGATCATAATTCTGAGGTAACAAATTGCCCTCAGTAGAATTTTGTTAAAACTCTGTTACTTATAAATAAATAAATAAATTATGATTTGCTTTTATCTCTGAAACTCTTATTACCTTGGCATTAAATATTGGTGCTAATTGAATGAAGAACTAGATAACAGTAGATAAAAGATAACAATAGATAAAAGCAAAACAGGATGGAAATTAAAAGAATTTTTAGTGTTGTCCTTAAGGAAACAGATGCCAGGAATATTAACAGAAGTAGATATTAATGTTGAGATAATTACAAGAAAGCCCTGTCCCTGACAGGATTAAGATAAACACAAATTAAAAAATGAATAATATGGTTGGGGGGCATAATTTAGTGGTAGAACATTTGTTTACTATGTTCAGGGCCCTGGGTTCAACTGTTGCCAGCACTTAAAAAAAGTGAGTAAAAGTTAAAAATAAATGAGGCATCTCTGAACATAAAGAACTTTGATTGAAAACTAAATAGAGGGCTGGGGCTGTAGCTCTGTGATAGAGAGCTTGCCTCCTATGTATGAGGCATGGGTTTGATCCTCAGCACCACATAAAAAAATAATAAATATATTTAAAAAAATAATATAGCTTTTTAAAATTAGGTAAGTAATAGTTATTACATACTTATTCTTAGTTACATTAAATCAGGGTTGCAGTTTTAACTTCCCTTTCAAGCAAAAGAATGATTAATGGTGAAAATTTTTTTCTGTTTGTTTGTTTGTTTGTTTTTTGCTTAAGCTGAAAGGGAGCCACTTCTAAGTGTTCATCTGCCACTTTGATTTCAGGGCAAGTGCCCCCATAGAAATACTGTCAAGAATAGTGATGTTCATGGTGGTTGCTATGTAAATGCTTCTTGAATCAATGGATTAACTTCTGTCATAATTTGATAAGTGGATTGGCTGTGGAGGATTCATATTTCAGAATCCATTGAAAATTGTGATTGATTTTGAAAGTTGATTTTTTTTAAAATGCAAAATATAATGACCATACATGATGAAAAGAATAAATCTAAAAATATAAATAATTTTAGTTGATGATAAATTGACCAAGCACCCTGCATTTGTTATTCTTTTCTGATGTGAAATCTTAAAATTATGAAAAGTTGATATTGAGGTAGTAAGTACCTAAAAATATTTTAATTTTCAAGTTCTTACTATTAAATAAATTTTATTTTTTAAATTTGTATATGGAGAAATACCTTTATTTGTTGATTTATTTTTATATGGTGCTGAGGATCAGACCCAGTGCCTCACATGTTCAAGGCAAGCACTCTGTAGCTGAGCCACAATCCCCGCCCCTATTAAATGATTTTAAAAATAAAAATGGGGAACATTGTTAAGCCTAGATGATGTGGGTGAGGAGAATGCTGTCCACCTCTGACCTTGTCCAGCACTGTGCGTTTAGGCTGTGTTACAGAGTGGTGTCAGGAGCTGGCTATGCTCAGTGCATCCTTAGCACTGCATGAGGCTTGGTAATGTAATGTTAGCTGAATTAAAAGATGAGTGAAATCTATCATTCTTGATCCCCAAACCGAATTAAGTGGGGACTTTAGGTTATTAAGTCACAATGGTTTCACCCGTAGGTGTGGGATGAGTGCCTTATAAAGAGCTGGTGGGGACTACTCCCTGGGCCCTTTCCCTTCCAACTCTGTAGGAGGCCACATTGTACTGAGGAACTGGACTTCATCAGGGACTGAGTCTGCTAGCCCTCTGTTTTTGGGCTACAAAATAAACACAGTACTTTTTATAAGTAACAGCAATAAGCATGTCTTTGTCACTGTATTGGTTTTTTACTTTGTCACTGTATTGGTTGCTATTATTAAAATGACTTAAAATCAGTGGCTTAAAGATACAATTATTAGCTTTTAACTTACACAGGTCTAATGCCTGGGTCAATGTAGATGAATTCTGTGTAGATATCAACAGGGCTGGTTGTTTTGTGTGTTTATTTTTAGTACAGGGCTTGAACCCTGGAGTTCTTAACTACTTAGCCACACCACAGCACCTTTTTGTTTTTCATTTGAGACAGGGTCTCACTAAATTGTTCAGGGCCTTACTAATTTACTGAGGATGGCTTTGAACTCTGTATCCTCCTGCCTCAGCCTTCTTTACTGCTGGGATTACATGCATGTACCACTGTGCCTAGATTATTTGTTTTACTGAAGACTCTGAAGAATTATTTTCCAAGCTGTATCATGAATGCCCTATGAAACTTCCCGAGGTTCACTGGTTTACTGGAAGAGATTATAGGTCTCAATTTATGGTCATCCCTATGGCTGTGTTTTAGTGCAGCTCAGGGTGAAAAAGCAAAGTTAGTAAAGGCAAAAAGCTTTTAGGGCAGGGGCCTAAGATCAGAAAAAGTCCGATACATCTCTTCCCTTGCAGGCAGTCACACTGGAGGTACTTTATTCCTCCAGAATTAGGTGATAAACCAATGAACTGTGACCCTCCAGGGAAACTCATTAATGTTTTTATTGGGGGTGATGAGTCACTTTGGCCACCTCTGCCTCATACTTTCCAAAATGGATTCTCATAAGGAAAGCAGGTGTTGAGTGTCAATCTCTCTGTTTGTACAAACTATTCAGGACCAGTCAGACACTTTCATCCTCCAGGGCTGAGGGAGTGAATTCAGATGTCAACCTACAGACCTGCTTTACCACCCCTCCTACACCACTAAATTGGGTGACTGGACTAATGTCACACCTTGTGGTTGTAGGTCTAATGGCTGTCAGTGAGGTGGCACGTCTCTCAGCCCTTAGATATTTCCTCTTATGCCTTCTCCTATCCCAGTGGCCCCTCCACAAATGACTAGTGAAGAGCCTTCCATGATACAGATCATGGTGTCTTCTCCTGCTGCATCTCCTTGTCTTCTGCTAACAGCTAGAAATAATTTTCTGCTTTAAGGGCTCGAGGGCTTAGGCTGAATCATCATGGTCATCCAGGGTCACCTACCTAACCTCAGTCAAGTGTAAAACCTACTCCCCACTTTTTTTTTCAGTTGTCTTATATTCACATTTTCCACACATTAGGGAATGGACATCTGTGGGGCCTTTCTGCATGCTATTCCATATTTACACATCCTGAATGTTATTTTATCCCTGTCTTTCATTTGCTTCCTACCTGCAATGACCTGCATGGCCTAACCCTAGAAACCAACAAGCAATTATGGAGGATTGAGAAAGACACACAAACACTTATAGAGAGAAAACTGGGACCTGATAGGACACTACCTCTAATGGGGGAACAGTGACCCCGAGATAGCTCAGCAATTTATTATATAGGGTTTCAGAATCAGTTAGTGGTCACTGTTGTTTGTGCACTGAAAAGTTACAGAACTAGAAACATGTTTGTAGCTATTCTACTTTTTAAATGCTATGAACATCCTATTATTATCCTGCTGCACCTAGGAAGCCCATTGTCTACAGTTTCTGCAAAGCAGGCAAGCATGAAGTTTGTGGCACTTGAAAGATATTGTGTTTATTTTGTGCTCAAAATTCTCTATTCCCTGCAGCTTATGTCTGGGCTCAGAGTCAAAACTGTTATTGTCCTGTACCTTTGCACAGAACTTCCTCAGGCAAGGAATTACCAATGCTTTAGGGCAATCATATCCTGTACCTTTGCACACAAAGTTCCCAGGGCAAAGCACAGCCATAGCTCTGAGGCAAAGAACATGATCCAAGTAATTGCTCTTCATCTACAAAACAAACATTCTCTGCTGGACCTTATGATACTTACAAGTGTTGTATAAAAATAATCTCACAATGATAACAGAGCACCTGATCAGGGTTTGTGAGGTTGAGTCATCCCTGTGACTGGTTGCTGGTCACTGGTTCAAAGCCTTGTTGTCCTAACCTGAATCCCAGGTGTGGACTTTCATATATTTTAGAATAACCAAATAAATGCTTATTCTACAGCTTCATTGTATTTTGGATACTCTTCTTGGCCTATTTTTTTCCTGGTTCTATCTATACTCTGTGCTAACTTTATCTAATACTGTGTGCCAATTATCATTAAAAAAAACTATTAAAAAGATGTATTATAACTCCCTCTCCTTACTGGAAAGGGGCACTGTTAATGGCCTTTATTCCTTTCTGTCACTGGGGAAACTGTTCCTATGTTTTACTATATGTTTGCCTTTGGAATATTAATTGGTACATGAAACACAATATATGAACAAAACCAGTATAGGCACAATAATTCTAAACTGACACTTGGTTGGTCACAATCTGCAGGTAAAAGGATTGGGCCTGTAGGACTCTTTTGAAAGGGACATTTTTTGTAAAGCATATTTTCTTATTGGTGTTCTGTTGCACATTGATATTCTTTTCTTGAGGAGTGACTTCTTCAATAGCTAAACCACCTTTATATCTGAAAACAATTATATTGAAAAGATATTCAAACTTGTAAAATCTATTCCAAAAGGAAGAGGAATTTTTTTTGTCAGAAAAATTTAGGAATGTGTTTCAAGTTTAGGAAAGACTTTACCTTCTCATATCAGGGGTTAAAGTATGTCTTAGAAAGTTTAATCTCTTTTGATGTGCAGAGTAAATGTTCTCATTCAATATGTTGTTGAAGAAGCCGATCAACTGTTTCGACAAAGTCAGATAAATGATTATAGCAGGGATAACACATTTCCTTAAAGATATATTTTCTTATTTTATTTTTTTAAACTAGTAACTTGGTTTAAGAACTTGCCTTATTTCATTGTGCTTTGTTTTATTGCATTTTGCAACTTTGCAGAAATTCCTTTTTTTAACAAAGTGAAAGTTTCCAGCAACCCTGTGCTGAATAATTGTGTAAGTAACATTTTTTCAACAATGAGTGCTTTCTTCCTATGTTTGTATTATGTTTCAGTATTTCATGCAGTATAAAGATTTTTTTATTATGATTCTACATGTAACAATAATCTGTGATCTTGGTGTTACTGTAATTGTTTTAGGGCAACACTGAACTGCATTTATGAGATGGTGAGATTAGTAAGTGTGATGTATATTCTGATTCTACATTAAGGTGTTGCTCATCTTACTTTCTTCTTGGGCCTTCTTATTCTCTGAGACAGAAACATGTTTAAAATAAGTGATAATAATTCTGGTTAGGGTATTAGCAATAAATTTTATTTATTGGAAACTTACTGTGTACCAGATACTTGTAAATTGTTTTACAAATCTTATTCTCATTTTCCAAATAAAATATGGCATCATTTGTCTACAAAAATGAGGGCACTTAGTGATTGTACAATGGTTTCTAAGTGTTTAAGTGAAAGAAGAATTGATTTGTGTCTCATATTGTAATCAAAAGGTAGAAATACTTAAGTTGAGTGAAGAAGGAATGTAAACCTAGAGAGGATAATTCAATGCCTAGATTAAAAAAAAAAAAAAAAAGACTGACTCCCTTTATGAAGTCCAATGCAGGAGTAATTTTAAATTAAAAGTCCATTCTTATTTACCATTCCAAAAATCTCTAGAAGAGAAAGGCCCTAGGTAACCAAGGAGCCCACTGCTCAGTAGGTGGTCCACAGACCAGCAGTTTCACCTGAGATATTGATAGAAATATGGAATCTCAACTCATACTCTCATATGGCTAGGCAGTCACTCCTCCTGTCTAGCTATGAAAGTCCTGCAAAGTTTCTTATTCCAGTAGAAAGCTGTCTGAACTGAAAACCTGTTGTGTAGTGTAGCTTCCTTTATCAATTGTCTTGGCTAGATCTTCTTAGTAACTTGCTCTAGCTTTACATTAGCATTTGCTGTATCTAGCATCAGAATCTGGATTCTGAATTAACCATGGGATTCAAGTACAAGTTAGACTATGAGAAACACTGACCAAAACAAACTAATTTCATCTGTGGGAAGGATTGCACTGTTCCACCTGGATCCTAGGGGACTGTGCCATCAGCTTAAGGAAGTGGCTCATTCTATGTATGTGTTAGTGAAAGTGGAAGATACTCTCTGCAACTGGACTTTAAGACTATCGCTTTCAAGAGTCACTGACCTAGTAAAGCAAAGCCCACTGGATAATTGCTTATCCAGTGAGACTATAATTGCTTTTATCAATAAATAACAACGAAATGGCTTAGATTTTTCCCTGTCTTTCAGAACTATAACATTTTCTGAATATCAAATTTTATATTAAGCATGGCTTTCCTCTTTCCATTAAAGCTTCATCAGAACTCTAGTTTAGAAGGTTATATCCCTGTGAATTTAGAATGAGAGCTATGATTCACAATATATTGACAACTTTCAGTTTATGTAGGGATTTTTCTTCTGCACAGGTTGTATGTAAAAAAATCATTCTTTGAAAAGACTGCTAAAAAATATAGTTAAGAAAAAATCAGAAATTATTGTAAATATTTATATGTTCTAGTATAAATAATTCTATTAATAGATTTCTTTTGTATTGAAAAAATAACAGATCCTTAGATAAAAATAAAATATAAATAGCAAACAATTTGAAATATTCTTTAGGGAATAAATCCCATCCTGGAAAAACAAATAGGAAAAGTGGACTAATTTATGAAGCTAATTAATATTGTATTGAAGAAGATGTGACAGTTTTCTAAAAGACCTCAAGGGTGACTCCAAAAATTTAGAATAGAAGAAATGACAGGGGAATATGTAAGCATGAGGGGTAAAATGACTGCTTCTCTTGTATCTGCAGGGCTTTATGTATTAAGAGAAAAAGAGTCTGGTGCTCTCTGTTAAATGTAGATTGTAGGTACATGAAAAGCTGTTATTTGTGGTGTTTTAAAATATTTATGTGGAGGCCTGGTTCAGTGGCACATGCCTGTAATACCAGCATCTCAAGAGGCTAAGACAGGAGGATCACAAGTTCAAAACCAACCTCAGAAACAGCAAAGTGCTGAGCAACTCAGTGAGAACATGGCTCTAAATAAAATACAAAATAAGGCTGGCTCAGTAGTCAAGTGCCCTTGAGTTCAATCACTGGTACCAAATAATTGCATAATTAAAAAAGATAATAAAGAATGTTGGTTTCATGTTTAAAGAACCATGGATACTAGAACAATAAGAAGATCATATGACACAAGTGAAATCAAAATAAGGAGGATAATAAAGGTGTCAAGTCAAAATATGAATAAATGAGAAACACAGATAAAAAAAAAAATGTTTCGAGATCCAAGATGGCAGATTAGAGGAGAACTCCTTAAGTGACCCCGAGTTGGTGGACAGACACTCCCCCTCATAGGAGCCTTCATCCATGAATTTAAATTTCATAGATCCTGTAACAGGATTATAAACAGGGGCTGGTCAAAAATGTAGTCCAGAATGCGAGAAACTTTAAGTTGCTCCATGCGCAGAAACCAGCCAGAGGAATTGAACACTGCCAGTAGAATTGAACACTGCGGAGTGCTGGCAGCTTAGAGACACAGTTTCAGATCCTTTGGAGATAGACCCTGCCAGACTGTGACTTGCATCTCCATGGGGCATCAGACTGAGGACTGAAATTTGGACTTAGTGGAGAAACAACACAGTTTCCTCCCCCTCACCGGACACCTCGGCACGGAAATGGGCGCTCACCATCTAGGAAATTCTACCTCATCAGCCTAGGGCAGATCTCATGGACAGCAAGATTAGCGACAGACCAATGGTGATGACTTGGTGAGTGCCCAAGAAACAGCGTTCAGCTGATTGCCAGCATGGAGTGACCAGGGCACCACACACCTAGAGTGAACCCAGGGCTGTGGAGAGGAGCCCCAGTGACTGGGGCCTGGTGAGCAGGAGGAGTGAGGGACATAGAGACCGGAGCAACCCAAAGAGACCAGGATTGGAGAGGTGCCCTGCAGAGGAGGGAGAGCTACCCCACACAGATTGCTTCCTACATCCTGAGGGCAGAGACTCAACCTGGAATGCACAATGCCATCTACTGGTAAAGAAGAAAACAGAACTTTAAGAGTGCATTTTTTTTTCTTTCTTTCACTTTCTTCTTTTTTTTCTTTTTACATTTTTCCCCTTCTTTTCCCCTCCCAACCTCTCAAGTGTTACTATTTCAACTACGCATAATTTATTAATGCAAATAGGTGAATGTTTATATGCTTCTTATAGTCCTCCTAAGTACTTAGCTACCCACAAAGACTCCTGTCTATTCTCCTGTTAATAACCCCCTTCATTAGCACTCTCCTCCAAAATAGCTAAGATATATTAACCCCCATATTCTCACATCTTTCCTCCTAAACACAAAGTCCTATGTCCAACCCTCAGTTCTCTATTTGCCACCAAAACTTGTATGCCTTTTATGAAGCTAATGAATTTACTTTAAATTAAAATTGAACCAACATCTCTAGACATTATCTCCCATCACAAAGGAGAGACCTCAGAGCTATACAAAAACAACACAAATTTATAGGAGTAAATAATAATATAGCAGTCACCTAGAGCTGAAAAGAAACATGAGCATCATGAAAAAAAAGGGAAAAAAGGAACACAAATAGTGCAGGACAACTTAACAATAGAGGAGTTGTTAGCTGCAGCAGAAAAAAAATTTCAGATAAAGATTTCAAGTTATACATGCTTCAGTTGATCTGGAGTCTCAAGGAAGACCTTAGACAGGAAATGCAGACAATGAAAGATCACTTTCACAATGAATTATATAAGCAAATCCAAGAAACAAAAGATCAACTCTACAGGGATATAGAGGTTATACAAAAAAAAAAAAAAAAAACAGAAATCCTGGAAATGAAGGAAATTATAAACCAAATTAAAAACTCAAATGAGAGTATCACCAGTAGAGTAGACCAATTAGAAGTCAGAACATCAGACAACGAAGACAAAACGAAAGGAATGAGCAAACTGTTCAATGAAACAATTTTAGAAAACTTTCCAGACATGAAGAATGAAACGGAAATCCAAATCCTAGAAGCCCACAGGACACCAAATGTACAAAACCACAAAAGACCCACACCAAGACACATTATAATGAACATGTCCAAAATACAGAACAAGGCGAGAATCTTAAAAGCTACAAGAGAGAGGAGGCAGATTACATTTAGGGGTAAACCAATTAGGTTAATGACTGATTTTCATCACAGATGCTGAAAGCTATAAGATAGTGGAACAATGTATTTCAAATGCTGAAAGATAATGGGTGCCAACCAAGAATCTTGTATCCAGCAAAATTCAGCTTCAGATTTGACAATGAAATAAAAAGCTTCCACAATTAAAAAAAGTTAAAAGAATTTGCAGCTAGAAAACCGGCTCTGCAAAGCATCTTGGGAAAACATTACCCAAAGAGGAAATGAAAAACAACAAAAATCAACATTGGGAAATAGTACAGTAAGAATAAAAACTAATCAAAAAGGAAAAAAAAAATTAAGTTAAATAACAAAAATAAACAAACATGACTGGAAGTACAAACCATATCTCAGTAGTAACCCTAAATATTAATGGTGTAAACTCACCCATAAAAAGACATAGGCTAGTAGACTGGATTTAAAAAAAAAAGATCCAACCATATGCTGCCTACAGGAGACTCATCTGATAGGAAAAGACATATACAGACTGAAGGTGAAAGGTTGGGAAACATCATACCACCCACATGGACCTCAGAAGCAAGCACAGGTGTCCATATTCATATCAAATAAAATAAACTTCAAGCCAAAGATAATCAAAAGAGATAAAGAAGGACACTACATACTGCTCAAGGAAACCATTCACCAACAAGACATAGCAATTATTAATATATATGCCCCAAACAATGGTGCAGCCATGTTCATCAAACAAACTCTTCTCAAGTTCAAGAGACAAATAGACCACAACACAATAATCATGGGTGACTTTAACACACCTCTCTCACCACTGAACAGATCTTCCAAACAAAAGTTGAATAAAGAAACTATAGATCTCAATAACACATTAATAACTTAAACTTAATTGACATATACAGAACATATCAACCAAAATTAAGTGGATATACTTTTTCCTCAGCAGTACATGGATCCTTCACAAAAATAGACCATATATTATGCCATAGGACAACTCTTCGAAAATATAAAGGAGTAGAGATATTACCATGCATTTTATTCGATCATGATGGAATGAAATTGAAAATCAATGATAAAATAAGGAATAAAAATTCCTACATCACTTGGAGAATGAACAATATGCTGACTGAATAAACAATGGATTACAGAAGACATCAAGGAGAAAATTAAAAAATTCTTAGAGAAAAATGGAAACACAGACACAACATATCAAAATCTATGAAACACTTTGAAAGCAGTACTAAGAGGAAAATTCATTGCATGGAGTTCATTCCTCAAAAAAAGAAAAATCCAACAAATAAATTATCTCATGCTACATCTCAAAGCCCTAGAACAAGAAGAGCAAATCAACAGCAAATGCAGTAGAAGGCAAGAAATAACTAAAATCAGAGCTGAAATCAATGAAATTGGAAGAAAACAAACAATTGAAAAAATTGACAAAACTAAAAATTGGTTCATTGAAAAAATAAATAAGATTGACAGACCCTTCACCAAGATAATGAGGAGAAAAAGAGAGAGAACACAAATTACTATCATATGGGATGAAAAAGGCAATATTACAACAGACACTACAGAAATACAGAAGATAATTAGAAATTAATTTGAAACCTTATATTACTATAAAATAGAAGATAGCGAAGGCATCCATAAATTCCTTAAGTCATAAGATCTGCCTAGATTGAGTCAGGAAGATATACACAATTTAAACAGACCAATATCATGTGAGGAAATAGAAGAAGAAATCAAAAGATTACTAACCAAGAAAAGCCCATGACCAGACGGATATACAGCAGAGTTTTACAAGACCTTTAAAGAAGAACTAATACCAATACTCTTCAATCTATTTCAAGAAATAGAAAAAGAGGGAATACTTCTAAATTCATTCTACGAGGCCAATATTACTGTGATTCCAAAACCAGACAAAGACACTTCAAAGAAAGAAAATTTCAGACCAATATCTCTAATGAATACAGATGCAAAAATCCTCAATAAAATTTTGGCAAATTGGATAAAAATATATCAAAAAGATCATGCACCATGATCATGTGGGTTTCATCCCTGGGATGCAAGGCTGGTTCAACATATGGAAATCAATAAATGTAATTCACCACATCAATAGACTTAAAGATAAGAACAATATGATCATCTCGATAGGTGCAGAAAAAGCATTCGACCTTTATGTTTAAACCTTTATGTTTAAAACACTAGAAAAACTAGGGATAACAGAAACTTACCTCAACATTGTAAAAGCTATCTATGCTAAGCCTCAGGCCAGCATCATTCTAAATGGAGAAAAATTGAAGGCATTCCCTCTAAAATCTGATACAAGACAGGGATGACCTTCACTTCTATTCAACATAGTTCTCGAAACACTGGCCAGAGCAATTAGACAGACAAAATAAATTAAAGGCATAAATTTAGGAAAAGAAGAACTTAAATTAGCACTATTTGATGATGACATGATCCTATACCTATCAGACCCAAGAGGTTCTACCAAGAAATTTCTAGAACTAGTAAATGAATTCAGCAAAGTGGCAGGATATAAAATCAACACGCACAAATCAAAGCCATTCCTGAATATCAGTGACAAATCCTCTGAAATGACAATGAGGACAACTACCCCATTCACAATATCCTCAAAAAAAAAAAAAAAAAACTTGGGAATCAACATAACAAAAGAGGTGAAAGATCTATAAAATGAAAACTACAGAATGTTAAAGAGAGAAATAGAAGAAGACCTTAGAATATGGAAAGATGTATATCCTTGCTCATGGATAGCCAGAATTAATATTATTAAAATGGCTATATTACCAAAAGCACTTTACAGATTCAATGCAATTCCAATCAAAATCCGAATGGCATTCCTTGCAGAAACAGAAAAGGCAATCATGAAATTCATCTGGAAAAATAAGAGATCCAGAATAGCTAAAGCAATTCAACATAGGAAGAGTGAAACCGGTGGTATCGCCATACCAGATTTTAAACTATACTACAGAGCAATAGTAACAAAAACAGCATGGTACTGGCACCAAAACAGGCGGGTAGACCAATGGTACAGAATAGAGGACACAGAGATCAATCCACAAAATTACACTACCTTATATTAGACAAAGGTGATAAAAGCATGCAATGGAGAAAGGATAGCATCTTCAACAAATGGTGCTGGGAGAACTGGAAATCCATATGCAACAAAATGAAACTGAATCCCTTTCTCTCACTTTGCACAAAAGTTAACTCAAAATGGATCAAAGAGCTAGGAATCAAACCAGAAACTCTGTGTTTAATCGAAGAAAATGTTGGCCCTAATCTCCATCACGTGGGGTCGGGCTCCAAATTCCTTAATAGGACACCTATAGCACAAGAGTTAAAACCAAGAATCAACAAATGGAATGAATTCAAACTAAAAAGTTTTTTCTCAGCAAGAGAAATAATATGTGAGGTAAATAGGAAGCCTACATCCTGGGAACAAATTTTTACCCATCACACTTCAGATAGAGCTCTAATCTCTAGGGTATACAAAGAACTCAAAAAGTTAAACAATAAAAAAACAAATAACCCAATCAACAAATGGCCAAGGACCTGAACAGACGCTTCTCAGAAGAAGATATATATGAAAAAAATATGCACCATCACTAGCAATCAGAGAAATGCAAATTAAAACTACTCTAAGTTACCATCTCACTCCAGTAAGAATGACAGCCATTATGAAGTCAAACAATAAGTGCTGTGGAGGATACAGGGGAAAAGGTACACTCATACATTGCTGTTGGGACTGCAAAATTGGTGCAGCCAATTTGGAAAGCAGTATGGAGATTCCTTGGAAAACTGGGAATGGAACCACCATTTGACCCAGCTATTCCTCTTCTCAGACTATACTCAAAAGACCTAAAAATGGCATACTACAGGGACATAGCAACATCAATGTTTATAGCAGCAAATTTCACAACAGCTAGACTGTGGAGCCAACCTAAATGCCCTTCAATGGATGAGTGGATTTAAAAATTGTGGCATTTATACACAATGGAATATTACTCAGCACTAAAAAATAACAAGCTCATGGCATTTGCAGGGAAATGGATGGTATTAGAGCAGATTATGCTAAGTGAAGTTAGCCAATCCCCCCCCCCAAAAAAAAAAAAAAAAACAAATGTCAAATGTCTTCTCTGATATAAGGGAGGTGACTGAAAATGGAATAGGGAGAAAGAGCATGAGAAGAAAATTACTTCTAGATAGGGAAGAGAGGTGGAAGGGAAAGGGAGGGAGAAGGGATATTGCATGGAAGAAGGAAGGAGACCCCCTTCGTTATACAGAATACAGGTATGAGGATGTGAGGGGAAAAAAAGAAGTGGGTTACATTAGATTGGGTAGAGAGAAGTGATGGGAGGGGAGGGGAGGGGAAGGGGTGAATGGAAGGACAGCAGAATAAAATAGACATTATTATTGCTATTGGTATATACGTGACTGCATGACCAATGTAACTCTGCGAACTGTACACTCCGAAAAATGAGAAATTATATCTCATCTGATTCAAATGTATGATATGTCAAGATCATTGTACTGTCATGTGTAACCAATTAAAACAAAACAAAATAAAAAATAAAATATAACCTCAAAAAAAACTAAAAAAGCAAAATAAAAGAAAAACAAATGTTTCTCCTTTGGGAACAGGTGGAGGGAAAATTCACTTGATAGATTGTTCAGTTATTTATGCAATTTATTTCAGGTCTAGGTGTATCACCATAACACATCCCTGTTTCTAATTTTAATGCTAACGAACAGATGACCCAAACAGAGCCATGTTCCACATCATCCAGGAAGTTGCACAGAAGATTCTCCAAGGTCTCCAGAGTCTGGTCTGACTGTCAGAGACCTGTCTTAGGTCCATGTTCTCCAGTTCCAAGTACAGCTCCAAGACTGCCTGGTCTCTTACAGATCAGCAGCAACACTTCAACTGTTCTATACAGCCATTTTTATGTACTTTAATTCATCTGCTTCCTACCATGTGCCTTACCACATTGGAAGTCCTTGATCCCTTGCAGGATTAGCTTTGTTCCTCAGACAGTCTTCTTGATGGCACATACCATGGTGGACTGCAGTTGCCTTGTCCATATGGTTTCTTCCCCTGGACTCTGATAACTATTTGAACTGGGATCAAGCTTCTTAGGGGGTCAGGTCCATTATAGTTTCTCAATACAGTTTTGTTGCATTGAATTAAGAAAAAGACCTCAATCCAGACAGGTAGTTTAGGAAAACCCAAAGCTTGCCAATCACATGGTCCTGTTTCTGGGATTTGGGTGCCAGATGCAAAAATATCAAGAGATTTAGCCCCCCTCCCCCTCCTCCTCCTCCTCCTCATCTTGCTACTGCCATTATTCATTCTTTTTTGTTTTAATTAGTTATACATGACAATAGAATGCATTTTGACACATTGTCCACAAATTGAGCACACCTTCTTCTTCCTCTGGCAGAATCACATGATATTCCATTGGACTTCTAGAGATTTAGGATTTTTTCCCCACAAAACTGGACAAAATAGAATGAAACTAAGAGAGGTGTTCCCATTTACACTGGACGATGGGTGTCAGTGACAATAGAGATAAATGCTGGACTCAATTTAAAAATTCACAAAGCTGAAAAGGTTAAAGAAAGTGAATGGCCCTCTGATCTGCAACCACCCAATAACAGATAACTCTCCAGGGCCCATTGATTCTTTAGCACCAACCTCCCATGATGAATTCCTGCTCTGGGAAGATCTGTTCTTCCATCTACTACATTTCTCCCCAGTACATTAAACTGCTCAAAAGCCCTTCCCTTTGCACAAAAATGGCTTAGATGTTCCCTTTTCTACTCCTAGGACTTTTTATTTTTATTTCTTGCATTATACTCTTTCACTCTGTTCACCTTTTGATTATTTCACATAAATTCTGAAGTCTGAGGCTATAGTGTGTTTATTTTCTGTATCCATGGTACCTGCTCCATTGCTTTGCAAATGTAATCATTTTTTTCTCATTTGAACTGTGTTTTCAGGTGTGGGGTGAGGAGAGGGATAAAATAATGGCATGTGCAAGTAAATGGATGTAGTTGGAGAAGATAATGCTAAGTGAAGTTAGCCAATCCCCAAAAGACAAATGCCAAATGTTTTCTCTGTTACAAGGTTATTGACTCATAGTGGAGTAGGGAGGGAACTCATGGAAAAAAGAGACAAACTCTAGATAGGGCAGAGTGGTGGGAGGAGATGAGAGGGGTGGGGGTTAGCAATGATGGCTGAATGTGATGGACATCATTACCCAAAGTACATGTATGAAGGCATGAATTGGTGTGAACCTACCTTATATACAGATATATTAAAAATTGTGCTCTTTATGAGTAATAAGAATTGTAATGCATTCTGCTGTCATGTATTTAAAAAAATAAAAAAAGAGGAAATTTAAATATGTAATAAGATAGGTAACAAATCTCAAGACATTACAAACTACAGCTTTGCTTTTTATATAATTAAAAGGTTGCTGAAGTAGTATTACTAGAGACATAAAGAAATTAAGATATGAGTTTTAAACAACATGAATGGAGGATGGCAGAATCACAGGAGAGAGTGTTAAAATTAGGATTATAAAAATTCATTCAGGAGAACAGGAAATTGAGGGTTTTTTTCATTTTAAACAAGACAATGAGTGATGGGAAAATTAAATGTTTAACAAAAATGGTGCTCAACATGCACAAATGTGACAACTAGAAAAAAATATGAACTTATTTCCAGTTTTGAACATCTGTACATTGCTATTCAAATGAATACTGGGTTTTGAAATGATTAAAGAGAAAAAACAGAAAGAACACTAAAGAACTTTTTGTCTTTCAAATCCTATAGAAAAATTAATTGTAGCTATAAATCAAAATTACAATAATAACTGTTCTTAAATTTATCCATATCCAATTTATTCATAGCCCAAATGTGCCAGAGCAGTGGGGTACGTTGCAAACAGACCAAAAAAGTCACTGAGGATAGTATGGGAGTCATGTGGTTCATTGGACAAAGCGTGTGAGAAATCAGTGACTGCTTCAAGAAGAGTTCAGTTCTAACAGACTGAAAACACTTCTGCCTCTCACAGTGCTTTGACAGCTAATGGTTCTTCTCTCTCAGAGTTTTGTTCATTGGTGGCTGGCTGGACAAGTGGTATATATCCTTTCCACAAATCTGTCTGTTCTATGTCTATCCCCACTCAGAGAAGGGTTTTGTTTGTGAGGCTGTAGAAGCAATGGCATCACCAGCATTAGCAGGCTTAGCCTGACTAGTATCCAAAGGAACAGCTATCCTAGTTTACTTGCAAGAAAATAGCTTTCTACAGATAGCACTGGAGTGCTGCAGTTCCCATTGTGCATAAGAGTAAGCCAGTGTTCTTTGAGATAGTATGCATCCAAACTTTCTAGTTCAGTCTTGATTTCATTATTCCCTTAACCAGGTGAGGTATTTTGGGAACAGAGAGGGGGCATTCAGGAACATAATGTATCATTAAACCTCTTTGCTTTAGGGACATTGCACCCTGTACTTACATTTCCCGGAGAACTTGATACTTTTGTATGTCTTTGAGTTACTTTCTAGTATCCTTTCATTTCAACTTGAAGAACTCTGTTCAGCACTTTTTGTAGGGCAGGTATAATGATAATGGTCTCTTTCAGCCATTGTTTATGTGATAGGATGATGCAGATTAATTGCAAGTTCAAGTTTATCCTGGCCAGCTTAGTGACATCTGAATCAAAATAAAATTCCAAAAGGACTTGGCATGTAGTTCAGTGGTAGAATACTTACCTAGCATGAATGAGGACCTGTGTTTTAACCTCAGCATGTCAAAAGAAAGAAAGACAAGAAAAACATTTTGTTTTCTAGTAAGTCAAAACCATATGATTTCAGGAGCTTTGTTTTGTTCTTTTGAATAGACAAGTTTTATTGTTTCTTTGTATGTCTTGTGATCTCTTATTGATAATTGAACATTAAAGAAAATAGCCACCACAGTAGTTCCATGAATGACTAGCCCTCACTAGCCAGTCTGCTTGAAGGCTTGTGCCTTCTGAGAATTCTTGTGCAATAACTTCCCTACCTCTTTGTCGCTCTTGCTTCCTTCACATGCCTGTGTGTCATCTTAGGGCCTGCATGTGCCTTTTTTTCCTAAATTCTCCTTATTTGCAGCTGCTTCCACCTTGTTTGTATTTCTCTGAGTCTAACTATTCTTTTTCTAGGGACCTTGATGTGTTAAGATGGGTAACAAATCTCAAGACATTACAAATTACAGCTTTGCTTTTGATATAATGAGAAGGTTGCTATTTTAAGTAGTATTACTAGAGACATATGGAAATTATGAGTTTTAAACAACCATGAGTGGAGGCTCACAAATATTCATACTCCTCAGTCAGTGGTCTTCTACCTTAGGCATCTGTAATTTCTATTAGAATGGTTTTCATGAATTTTACCTATTACTTCCCATGGTTTCTCCTATTCTGAGCTATTTCTGGTTTGGTGCTTCAGAGACAAATTCCTCAGGCAGACTTGTAAATCATTCTTCTCTGCTGTCTCTGGGTTGTGGAAGTAACTGAGGATCCAGCTGCTGCTTTCCCCAAACTGCAAGATAGGGCAGGGGCAATATAAATGTCAATAATTTCTTATAATTTTAAATTCAGCTGCTTTTTGAATTTTCTTTTCTCTCCTGTGAAGTTATTTTAGTGTTTCTAGTTGTTCAATGTTTCTGTGAGAGATGAAGTGCCTGGATTTCACTTGTCCAACAACTTATTGCCATTATTCTCCTTTATTTTTAAAATCATAGTTTTAGTAGCAAATCTGTTGCAAAAAATGCACTGCATATATTTTAGTATTCTATATTTTTATTTGCCTGGAAACAAACATATAGATTCCAGTCACTGCTGAATGAAAAGCATCTTTGCTTTGTCCACCTATCATGTGCAAGAAGGCTTTTTGGCTTGCACTGTACAGAGAATGAGTAGGCTGTGCTTAACGGTACATGCTTCCTCCAGAGAAGCTCTGCTCCTCCCATTGAGGGATGGCTCAGTCCCTCCAGACACTGCTGGAGGCAGAACATGTTGCCACGTAAGAATTCAAGGACACTGAAGATGCTCACAGTTACCCAGCCCTGAAACCCTCCTCTTCCTCAGTTCTTCCCAATCTGTGCCCGTCTTTGTGACCTACACTTAACTATTTTTTGTCCGACTTTCCCAAGGGACATGTGGTCTCAACATTCACTCAGGGTTAAGGGAGGCCACTTCACAGACTCACTAAATAATACATATCTTTTTTTTTATCATTTAATTATTTATTTTATTTTTTCAATTCCAGTATTGATGGTGGACTCTAGGACACTAGTGATTCACCACTGAGTTACATCCCCAGCCCTTTATATTTTAAGTCAGTCTTGCTAAATTGCCCAGACTGACCATAAACTTGTAATTCTTCTACCATAGCTAAATGACTATTTCTGCAGGGTCATGTTCTTAAATACTACTTTTTTAAGTAGTATTACTTAAAATGGTATTATTTAAACTGGCCCTTCATCTTTCACAAGCCTCTGGCCTATGCTTCTGGCAACTATAAGTCATTAGGTTTGAGGGGTCCTGTTTGGAGTGTCTTCTCAGGGCTTGGTCCATATGTCTTCCAAGCAGAGACTTGGAGTAGGAAAGACAGTTTCTCCTGAGCTGGAAAGCCTGTCTTATCACCTAGACAGACTCTGCAGGGCTTAGGTGATGAACCCAGTCCACAGAGGAGGTGGAGAGCAGGCTAGCCTGCATCCTCCCCCAGAAGGAAGAGTGGTTAACACCACTTTGATATAATTTTAGCTGTTTAGGAAAGAAGCTAACCCCAAAACACAAAATGTAATTGTGTTTGAGGAGCTAACCCAACTTGGAACTGCAACAGCTTCACAGAATTGTATTCCAAATAAAAGGGTCTCTGTTGCCACCCATTCTTAATTGTCATTATCTCATCTTCTGATACTATATTTAAAAGCAGTTTCCTATTCTCTTTTTATAAACAACCCCCTCCCCCTACCTTGCTCCCTGCAAGGCCCTCAGGATCTTTAGTCCTTACCTCCACTAGATATTTTCATGAGGACCAATACTACCTTTGTCCATCCAGCCTGAAAGACTCCCATGGCTCCACCTTGCCATGGGATACAGTTTCCATTTCTTGTTTTGGTATTCAAGAGTCCCTATAATATGTCCATAATCTACCTCCATGGACTCAACTTTCTCCTTTCTCTCTTTTTTAAATAACAGTGAAGTTTCATCCAGTGCCTGTTGCTCCCATAGTCACACCATCTCTTTCCATGTCTCAGTGTCCTGCAGAGATTCCCACTGCCTGAAATGTCCCCCTGCTTTCCAACTGTTTAAACTACACTTTACTAAAGTCCTAAGTCCTTTCATGGAGAAAGAAACAAGGCAGCCTCATCCTCTGTGGAGTGTTGCCTGACCTCACAGCAAAAGTCATCTGTTGCATTTCAGTCTCTGGTGCTGTGTTGTGTGTAACTTTTCACTTGCCTCAGACATTAGCCATGGCATCCCAGAACCATGTTTCATAGCCCATTTCTGTGCCCAGAGCATCTCCTCACTGGTCAGCCTTGTGAATGAAATACTGATTACATTTCTAGATGAAAGCCGCTTGTTTTTATAAAAGCAGTGGTTCGCTGTGTATAGAACATATTACAATTTAATTCTTAGACCACAATAGGGAGCAGTTGATACTCAATATTTCCTAGAATGAATTCACCAGATTGTTGTTGAAAGGAAAAGAATAGCTATGTTAACAGAATGATGTTTAATTCACAAAAGACTGAAAAGTGGTGATGAGATAAGTATATGATCAATACATCCAAGAAGTAAAATTGTGCAGCTCCTAAGAGTATTGTGAATCACTTACAACCTTTTTGACCAGGTTGGCATTTAAGCTGCACTGATAGTGTCTACATCACAGACAATTATGCCCGCAAAAGACATTTCTGGCTGTAATGGACCATGTGTATGATGGTGGTTCCATAGGATTATAAGGCAGCTGAAAAATTCCTATCACCTAATGATGTGGTAGCTGGAGTAGCACAATGCATTACTCACATATCAGTGGTGTTGCTGCTGTAAACAACCTACTGTGCTGACAGTCTTATAAAAATGTGGCACATACAAGTATGTAAAGAGTATAATGCTTAAGAATGATAATCACTATGTTACTGGATTATAGAATTACTATACTATACATTTTATCATTATATTAGTGTGTGCTTTTTGGTTTATATTTTAATAAGTTTACTATATAATGTGTTAAGTCAGCAGCAGCCTCATACAGCTCATGTTTACCATGTCTCTTGATTGCATGAAGTGGTGACATCAAACAATTGTCCTACATCATCTATTTTTGTAAATGCACTCTGTGACGTCTGAACAATGATGGAATACTCTGTGAAACATTTCTCAGAACATGTTCCCATTATGTACTGATGCAGGACTGCGTTATTATACACCATAGTTTTATAGCTCATAAATGAGCTATAAAACTATGGTGTATAATAACACAGTTATGAGTTAGCTCAAGCTAACTCTATTCATAGTAATAGAAAAGGTGATAGATAGTTGGGTGGCATGTGCATAGTTTTAGTTTCATATTCACTTATGCTTGACTGAATATCTTTGACACCTCTTTTAATTAATGTTACAAAAAGTTATTCTGTATTTAGAAGAAGGTAGCAGAAAGATGTCTTCTTCTGCTTAAATTATTTGATGTGTCAATTCCTCATTTAGTGCATTTATTTATTTATTTATTTATTTATTTATTTTTGCACAGTAGGATTCCAGGAGCCATAAACTGAAGCTGATGATTATGAGCAACAAAGCAAATGTGGGATTATAAGTAAAGGTGGCAGAGAGAACATGAGCCGTGGGGAGCCAGTGCCCAGGAGACTGGCTTCCTGATAATTCAGTTGATACCTGGGAGTCAGAAAAATCTAGAAAGACTGTCTAGAAAAATATTTTCATTTTTTCAGTTTCTACCTTATTTTTCTTACAAAAATTAAAACCTTACTCCCATATTATTCAGCACAGATCCAAAACATACCCACCATACTTTTGTGTAAATTAGGGAGGTGAACTGTTTTCTGTTAGCTGATAGTGAACTCAGCACTCTTCTGATGTTCCCAGGTGTCATCTCATCTCAAAGATGAGTGCTGTTTTCTGAGGTGTCAGTTGATCTCTGGTGAGAATAAAGAATGCTGGAATGTAAGCTCCTCTAGGAAAACAGGTGTACCTGCTATGCTTGCCCTGGACCTGTAGCCCAGTCATCACCTGCTCAGGCTGGTCACTCTGTGAATACCTGTGGAAGGGCACATGGATGTGAGACCCTAAACTCTGAGATGCCCCACCCATTTCAGCTAAAGCCTTCTGAAGATTTAAAAGCTTTTAAGACTTGGGAAAATTAAGATTTTAACATGATAATAGCTCCTCAAACACTATAGGGAAGAAATGAAGGGACATTTGGAGACAGAGTGACCATTTTCCTGTGTACAACAAATCATAAAGCATGATTTGCCCAAGAATTATAGATTTTGTTAACCTGTATAATCGTTCCTTCCTTTTTTCCTTTCTTATTTTCTCTGTCTTCTTCCCTCCATTTCTTCTTTCTTTCTTTGTTTTTTGAAGTGACATAATAGCTCTTTTTTTTTTTTCATAATAGCTCTTTTGAAATAAATTTAATTTTACTTTTATTGACATGTGAAAATATTGACAAGTACATACTTGTGACGTAGAGTGTAATATTTTCACACATGTATATACACTGTAAACAAGGTAATTACTAGGTGTGGTGGTACACATCTGCAATACCAGTGACTTGGGAGGCTGAGACAGAAAGACAGCAAATTCAAAGTCAACCTCAGCAATTTAGTGTGGCCCTAAGCAACTTAGCAAGACTTAAAGACAACCATCCTCTTTTTTTGTAATCTTGTCTCAAAATAAAATAAATAAGTAAATTTAATGGGCTGGGGATGTGTCTTAATAGTTAAGCATCCTGTTTTAAATTCCCAGTACCAATAAATAAATAAGGTAATTGACATATCTATCATTTCTAACATTTATCATGTCTTTGTGGTAAACCATTCAAAATCCCCTCTTCTAGCTATCTTAAGATCTACATTAGTTTTTATCATAGTCACTGTATTTTTAATAGAACTTTAAAGCTTGTTTTTCTCATCTAAATTTAATGGGTTTTTTCCATCAAAATTTAACTAAATATAACTTTGTATCCATTGAACAACCTTTCTCACACCCAATTCTACTCTCACTGGCTCAGGTAATTATTATTCTACTCTCAATTTCTAAAATATTTCACCTTGGAGTAAGATTATGCTTTCTCTCTCTCTCTCTCTCTCTCTCTCTCTCTCTCTCTCTCTCTCTCTCTCTCTCTCTCTCTCTCTCTCTCTCCCTGGCTTATTTGTCTTAAGGACCTCCAGGCTCTTCTTTTGTAATCCTATGTTTATCTGTTTAAGCCTATAGTCAACCAGATGACAACTCAAATTTAAAATGCCAAGAAAAAAATCCATATTTATTTGATCACTAAAACTATAAGATTAGCTTTAGACACAAAATTAGAAAAACAGTGTTTTATCTTCACATATTTTTTAATATCTGGCTAAATATTTTTCAATGAACACTTTTTTTTAATGCAAAGCTGGGACCACCACTCTGAAATGTTTTTTTTTTTAATAAATGCTACCAAATTTGGTGATAGTACATTGCCCTTAAAAGCACAGTATAGGATAAATCTAAGAATTTGTCCTACCATACATTGCATACACTAGTCTACCAAAATCTTACAGTTAGTAAAAACATCAGTGCACTCATTTATTTGCATACTTTATTGTAAGCAAAATAGGTCATTCTGAGAAGCCATGAACTACCCAAATGAGCAACATGTTCAGAAAGATATAGAAGTGCCCTAGTTATCTGGAAGTACAAGTATTCCAAGAACTGTCCTCTGCCCCAGGATTGTTACTCAAAGTGCATAAATCCAGGGAAAGGATCCTCTTAGGACAGGGTAATCATTTTAATACATCATCACCACAATCATGTTTCAGATTGCAATAGATAAGGATAATGAAACAGAGAACAGTAACATCTAGGTCTGCTCACAAGAAATCCAGTATTTTTTTTTTTTTTGGTCTTTTTCTGTTAAAAAAAAAACCCGAAATGTAAAAAGTTTGTTTTAGGTAAATGATATGTTAATAACTACCAGTGTTTTAGAACCAACAGATGTCACTTTTTAACATGTATTCTTTATATGATTTTTTAAAACTGATCATAAATCAGGAAAAGTTGTCTGATTGCTAGCATTTAGGATTCCTTCTTTTATGTCTCTTGTGGATATAGACATTCCCATAACAGAAAATAAAAACAGTAACAAAAGCATTTTATAAATATTTCCTGGCAGACATTAAGCTCCTAACTTTGTGTCTCAAACACTTGGTATATGTAGTCAATAAATAAATAATCAAAATATAACATGCATTCCAAATTGTCTTTCCTGTTATGATTTAACAGTTCTGAACTGTTTGACAAGGTTAGGTGATCCTGGCATATGTTAAAGTTAAGTTTAAATGAATATAAGACACACCAACAAGAAAAGAAACTATCTCTACTTGAGTGATGCAATGTTTTTGATTATAATAACCCTTGCTTCTATTATCCTTCAAATGCATACTTATGTTGTCATTGGATGGTTTATATATAATAAAGCATACTGTTGTTGGTTAAAAAAATACAAAGAAAGGCTCATCTATGTAAGGTGAAAGGAAGGTTGCTGATGCAGAGCTTGTTGTATGTGGCTCTCACCAAGATAGAGCTTGTATTAGGCTCCTTTAGTTCTGAGTCTTTGCCTCTGGAAGTTGCACTTGATAGGTCTTGTGTCAGGAGTTTCCAAGACCACCTCCAGGTTCAGTGATTCACCAGGAGACTCACAAAACTCACACACAAGTTTTACAACTCTAGGGCACACAGCCTGATCAACTAGAACAAGATGTGTAGGAAACCAGATGCTAGCTCCTCAGATTCCTCCCCCAGTGGAGATGAAATGGGACATGCTCAGATTCTCCAGCAGTGACCTGTGTGGACAAATATGAAATGCTGACAATCAGCACATTAACCTAAGACTGGGAGATGATGGCTTAATGAAGGGGTCAGTTATGTAGCATCCCAGAAACAAAGCAGATGTTCAGCAAAATACAAATTCTTTTAACAGCTCAGGCAAAAAGATGCTGAGTGATGGTAGTGAGCCCAGCTCAGTCATTCATGCATCTCATGGGGAACCAACAGCTACCCTCTCTTCAGTGTCTTGAGTTGATATACTGTGTTAAGTGGGTGAGGTGTATTAAGTGCCTTTTTAAATCACATTTTTTTCACTGCAAAGTGTATTCATTGGGGAAATAGCCACATTGTAAGTCAAGGAACATTTATCCTGCAGCATTTCCGTTGAATGCCTTTCATTTGCTGGAACCAAATTAGTCATGCATAAACTTTAAATATCCTGGGAAATAAAGCAAACATAATTGACAGTGATGAGTTCATGTCATGCATGGCACAAAAAAGGACGTTGTCCTTTGTGAGGTGCTAAGGATATGAGCATAAATGGATCAGGACTCTGAGAAGAGCCTCACTGATCAAAGGCACTCTCCAAATCCACCCCAGACTGATCCAGATGGTAAATAAAATAAATTTCCTACCTTTTGGAGCATCATAATGCTGAACAAAATGCAAAATTTCATTATTTACAGTGAATAGCATTTCTTTTTTTTTTATGATTTTTTTGTTTTGGTTTCTATTTTTTTTTTTCAGTACTGGGATTGAACCCAGGGACACTTTACCACTGATCCACAACCCCATCCCTTTTTAATTTTTTCTTTTGAAACAGAGTTTCCCTAAATTGCCAAGGCTATCTATGAACTCACAATTCTCCTGAATCAACCTCCTGAGTCAGTGGGATTTTAGGTTGCATCACTGGGTACCCATTTTTTTTCCATATATATATATATATATATATATATATATATATATATATATATATATATATATTTATTTATTTTAGAGAGAGAGAGAATTTTAATATTTTTTTTCCAGCGGACACAGCATCTTTGTTTGTATGTGGTGCTGAGGATTGAACCCGGGCCACATGCATGCCAGGGGAGTGCGCTACCGCTTGAGCCACATCCCCAGCCCCCCATATTTTTTTATTGGTACATTATACTTCTATGTACTGGTGTGATTTGTTGTCATACATACACACAGTACATAATATAATGGGTGCTCATTTTTAATTGAGAGTTTTATATGATTCCATTTTCTTTCCTATCTTAGAATATCAGTTATACTCATTTTGTTTTACATATTTTGGTGGTTGTGCTAGAGTTTATAATATACATAACAAAATACTTATAATAACAAAATACTTCTAATTCATCCATCCTGCCACTGTATCATTACTGTCATTCATTTCACTCACACAAAATCCTATGTAAGCATATATGTGCATATATATATATATTCAATATATATACATATATTATATATATATATATATATATATATTCAAATACATTATTGAGTTCTTATTTAGAACAAAATGTTATGTAAGATAAGAATAAGATAATAAAAGTTTTTATTTAACCTTAACTTATTTATTCTCCAAACTTCATTCTTTCTTTATGAGGATCCAAGTTTCTGACATATCATTTTCCTATCTCTGAAAAAATTGTTTTGGCATTTCTTGCAAAGCAGGTCTCCTAGCAACAAAATCTTTTTAATTTTTTGTTTGAGTAAGATTGAACCCAGTGTTGATTTACCACTGAACTACATCCCCAGTTCTTTTTATCGTTTATTTTGAGACAGGGCCTCACTAAGTAGCTGAGGGTTCTACATTGGTGAGGCTGGACTCAAATTTGTGATCCTGCTGCCTCAGGCTCTTCAGTTACTGGAATTACAGGCATGCACCACCTTGCCTGGCTTCTACTTCAATTTTGAAGGATACTATTTTAGGGTATAGAATTATAGTTTTATGTCTTTGTTTTGTTCTTTTTTTAAAAATTTTTTATTGTTGGCTGTTGAAAACATTACATAGTTCTTGATATATCATATTTCACACTTTGATTCAAGTGGGTTATGAGCTCCCATTTTTACCCCATATACAGATTGCAGAATCACATCAGTTACACATCCATTGATTTACATATTGCCATACTAGTGTCTGTTGTGTTCTGCTGCCTTTCCTATCCTCTACTATCCCCCCTCCCCTCCCCTCCCCTCCCCTCTTCTCTCTCTGCCCCCTCTACTGACATTCATTTGTCCCCCTTGTATTATTTTTCCCTTTCCCCTCACTTCCTCTTGTATAACTCTGAGGGTCTCCTTCCATTTCCATGCAATTTCCCTTCTCTCTCCCTTTCCCTCCCACCTCTCATCCCTGTTTAATGTTAATCTTCTTCTCATGCTCTTCGACCCTACTCTGTTCTTAGTTACTCTCCTTATATCAAAGAAGACATTTGGCATTTGGTTTTTAGGGATTGGCTAGCTTCACTTAGCATAATCTGCTCTAATGCCATCCATTTCCCTGTAAATTCTATGATTTTGTCATTTTTTAATGCAGAGTAATACTCCATTGTGTATAAATGCCACATTTTTTTTTATCCATTCATCTATTGAAGGGCATCTAGGTTGGTTCCACAGTCTTGCTATTGTGAATTGTGCTGCTATGAACATCGATGTAGCAGTGTCCCTGTAACATGCTCTTTTTAGGTCTTTAGGGAATAGACCAAGAAGGGGAATAGCTGGGTCAAATGGTGGCTCCATTCCCAGCTTTCCAAGAAATCTCCATACTGCTTTCCAAATTGGCTGCACCAATTTGCAGTCCCACCAGCAATGTACAAGTGTACCATTTTCCCCACATCCTCTCCAGCACTTGTTGTTGTTTGACTTCATAATGGCTGCCAATCTAACTGGAGTGAGATGGTATCTTAGGGTGGTTTTGATTTGCATTTCTCTGACTGCTAGAGATGGTGAGCATTTTTTCATGTACTTGTTGATTGATTGTATGTCCTCCTCTGAGAAGTGTCTGTTCAGGTCCTTGGCCCATTTGTTGATTGGGTTGTTTGTTTTCTTATTGTCTAATTTTTTGAGTTCTTTGTATACTCTGGATATTAGGGCTCTATCTGAAGTGTGAGTAGTAAAGATTTGTTCCCAGGATGTAGGCTTTCTATTTACCTCTCTTATTGTTTCTTTTGCTGAGAAAAAAAAACTTTTTAGTTTGAGTAAGTCCCATTTGTTGATTCTAGTTATTAACTTTTGTGCTATGGGTGTCCTATTGAGGAATTTGGAGCCCGACCCCACAGTATGTAGATCGTAGCCAGTTTTTCTTCTATCAGACAGCGTGTCTCTGATTTGATATCAAGCTCCTTGATCCATTTTGAATTAACTTTTGTGCATGGCGAGAGAAAGGGATTCAGTTTCATTTTGTTGCATATGGATTTCCAGTTTTCCCAGCACCATTTGTTGAAGATGCTATCCTTCCTCCATTGCATGCTTTTAGCCCCTTTATCAAATATAAGATAGTTGTAGTTTTGTGGATTGGTTTCTGTGTCCTCTATTCTGTACCATTGGTCCACCCGCCTGTTTTGGTACAAGTACCATGCTGTTTTTGTTACTATTGCTCTGTAGTATAGTTTGAAGTCTGGTATCGTTATTCCACCTGATTCACACTTCCTGCTTAGCATTGTTTTTGCTATTCTGGGTCTTTTATTTTTCCATATGAATTTCATGATTGCTTTCTCTATTTCTACACGAAATGCCATTGGGATTTTGATTGGCATTGCATTAAACCTATAGAGAACTTTTGGTAATATCGCCATTTTGATGATGTTAGTTCTGCCTATCCATGAACAGGGTATATTTTTCCATCTTCTAAGATCTTCTTCTATTTCTCTCTTTAGGGTTCTGTAGTTTTCATTGTATAAGTCTTTCACCTCTTTTGTTAGGTTGATTACCAAGTATTTTATTTTTTTTGAAGATATTGTGAATGGAGTGGTTGTCCTCATTTCCATTTCAGAGGATTTGTCGCTGATATACAGGAATGCCTTTGGTTTATGCGTGTTGATTTTATATCCTGCCACTTTGCTGAATTCATTTATTAGCTCTAATAGTTTCTTTGTAGAACCTTTTGGGTCTGCTTGGTATAGAATCATGTCATCTGCAAATAGTGATAATTTAAGTTCTTCTTTTCCTATTTTGATGCCTTTAATTTCTTTCGTCTGTCTAATTGCTCTGGCCAGTGTTTCGAGAACTATGTTGAACAGAAGTGGTGAGAGAGGGCATCCCTGTCTTGTTCCAGATTTTAGAGGGAATGCCTTCAATTTTTCTCCATTCAGAATGATGCTAGCCTGAGGCTTAGCATAGATTGCTTTTACAATGTTGAGGTATGTTCCTGTTATCCCTAGTTTTTCTAGAGTTTTGAACATAAAGGGATGCTGTACTTTTGCGAATGCTTTTTCCGCATCTATCGAGATGATCATATGGTTCTTATTTTTAAGTCTATTGATGTGGTGAATAACATTTATTGATTTCCGTATATTGAACCAGCCTTGCATCCCAGGGATGAATCCTACTTGATCATGGTGCACAATTTTTTTGATGTTTTTGTATCCGATTCACCAGAATTTTATTGAGGATTTTTGCATCTAGGTTCATTAGAGATATTGGTCTGTAGTTTTCTTTCTTTGAAGTGTCTTTGTCTGGTTTAGGTATCAAGGTGATGTTGGCCTCGTAGAATGAATTTGGAAGTTCTCCCTCTTTTTCTATTTCCTGAAGTAGCTTGAAAAGTATTGATATTAGTTCCTCTTTAAAGGTTTTGTAAAACTCTGCTGTATACCCATCCAGTCCTGGGCTTTTCTTAGTTGGTAGTCTTTTGATGGTTTCTTCTATTTCCTCAATTGATATTGGTCTGTTTAGGTTTTCTATATCTTCCTGACTCAATCTGGGCAGATCATATGACTTAAGAAATTTATCGATGCCTTCACTATCTTCTAATTTATTGGAGTATAAGGATTCAAAATAATTTTTGATTATCTTCTGTATTTCTGAAGTGTCTGTTGTAATATTGCCTTTTTCATCCCGTATGCTAGTAATTTGAGTTCTCTCTCTTCTTCTCTGCTAGCATGGCTAAGGGTCTGTCGATTTTGTTTATTTTTTCAAAGAACCAACTTTTAGTTTGGAAATTTTTACAATTGTTTCTTTTGTTTCGATTTCATTAATTTCAGCTCTGATTTTCATTATTTCTTGCCTTCTACTTCTTTTGCTGTTATTTTGCTCTTCTTTTTCTAGGATTTTGAGACGAAGTATGAGATCATTTATTTGTTGTTTTTTTCTTTTTTTAAGGAATGAACTCCAAGCAATGAATTTTCCTCTTAGAACTGCTTTCAATGTGTCCCATAGATTCCGATATGTTGTGTCTGTGTTTTCATTAATCTCTAAGAATTTTTTAATTTCCTCCTTGATGTCTTCTATAACCCACTGATCATTCAGTAACCTATTGTTCATTCTCCAAGTGATGTATTCTTTTTCCTTCCTTCTTTTATCATTGATTTTCAGTTCCATTCCATTATGATCAGATAGGATGCATGGTATTGTCTCTACTCCTTTATATTGTCTAAGAGTTGCCCTGTGACATAATATATGATCTATTTTTGAGAAGGATCCATGTGCTGCTGAGAAAAAAGTGTAACTGCTTGATGTTGGGTGGTATATTCTATATATGTCAATTAAGTCTAGGTTATTAATTGTGTTATTGAGTTCTATAGTTTCCTTATTCAACTTTTGTTTGGAAGATCTGTCCAGTGGCGAGAGAGGTGTGTTGAAGTCTCCCATGATTATTGTATGGTGGTCTATTAGACTCTTGAACTTGAGAAGAGTTTGTTTCATGAACATATCTGCACCATTGTTTGGGGCATATATATTTATGATTGTTATGTCTTGTTGGTGTATGGTTCCCTTAAGCAGTATGTAGTGTCCCTCTTTATCCCTTTTGATTAACTTTGGCTTGAAATCTATTTTATTTGATATGAGTATGGACACTCCTGCTTGTTTCCGAAGTCCATATGAGTGATATGATTTTTCCCAACCTTTCACCTTCAGCCTATGTATGTCTTTTCCTATCAAATGCATCTCCTGTAGGCAGCATATTGTTGGGTCTTGTTTTGTGATCCATTCTACTAGCCTGTGTCTCTTGATTGGTGAGTTTAAGCCATTAACATTTAGGGTTATTATTGAGATATGGGTTGTTCTTCCAGCCTTATTTGTTTATTTATGTTACTAAACATGGTTTGTTTTCCTCTTTCATTATTTTCTCCCCTTTACTGTCCTACCTCCCACTGTTGGTTTTCATTGTTATTTTCCATTTCCTCTTCCTGTAATGTTTTGCCAAGGATGTTTTGAAGAGATGGTTTTTTAGCTGCAAATTCTTTTAACTTTTGTTTATCGTGGAAGGTTTTAATTTCATCTTCCATCCTGAAGCTTAATTTCGCTGGAAACACAATTCTTGGTTGGAACCCATTTTCTTTCAGTGTTTGAAATATGTTATTCCAGGATCTTCTAGCTTTCAGAGTCTGTGTTGAAAGATCAGCTGTTATCCTGATTGGCTTACCCCTAAATGTGATCTGCTTCCTTTCTCTTGTAGCTTTTAAAATTCTCTCCTTATTCTGTATGTTGGGCATCTTCATTATAATGTGTCTAGGTGTGGGTCTCTTATGATTTTGCACATTCGGCGTCCTGTAGGCTTCTAGGATTTGGGATTCTGTCTCATTCTTCAAGTCTGGGAAGTTTTCTCGTATTATTTCATTGAATAGATTGCTCATTCCTTTGGTTTGAAACTCTGTCCCTTCCTGTATCCCAATGACTCTTAAATTTGGTCTCTTGATGTTATCCCATATTTCTTGGATGTTCTGCTCATGGTTTCTTAACAGTCTTGCTGAGCTGTCTATGTTCTTTTCAAGTTGAAATACTTTATCTTCATTGTCTGATGTTCTATCTTCTAAGTGTTCTACTCTGCTGGTAGTATTCTCAATTGAGTTTTTAAGTTGATTTATTGCTTCCTGCATTTCTAGGATTTCTGTTTGTTTGTTTTTTATAACCTCTATCTCCGTGTATAGTTGATCTTTTGCTTCTTGGATTTCTTTATGTAATTCATTATTGAAGTGATCTTTCATTGTCTGATTTTGCTGTCTGATGTCTTCCTTGAGACTCCAGATCATCTGAAGCATGTATATCCTGAATTCTTTATCTGACATTCTATCTGCTGCAGCTATTACCTCTTCTAACATTGAGTTGACCTGCATTGCTTGTGGTCCTTTCTTTCCTTGTCTCTTCATACTGTTCGCATTCCGTTCTACTTGGTGAAACTGTTGTGCTATTGAATTTTCCCCGTATATATTTATATTGGTCTTGTATATTTGCAAAGTCTCCCTCACAGGCGCGGGCGGCGGCTCTGCCCCTCCTCCAATTGGGGCAATGTGCCTACCACGCCGGCAGGCCGCTGGGCCTGCTCTGTCGGTCAGTAGCAGGTCCGCCTACTTTGCAGGCGCGGGTGGCGGCTCTGTCCCTCTGCGGGCCACTAGGCTTGTTCTGTTGGTGGCCGCAGTTCTGCCTACTTTGCAGGCGCAGGCAGCGGCACTGCCCCTCTGCAGGCCTCTGGGGCTGTTCTGCCGGTGGGTCGCAGGTCCGCCTACCTTGCAGGCACGGGGGGGAGCGGCTCTACCCTTCCTCAGGCCACTGGGCCTGTTCTGTCTGTCAGTTGCAGGTCTGGCCTGTTCTGATGGTGGTCACAGTTCCCTCTACCTTGCAGGTGCGGGGGGAAGGGGTAGCTCTGCCTCTCAGCAGGCTGCTGCTCCTCTTCTTCCGGTGGGTCGCAGGCCCGCCTACCTTGCAGGAGTGATTGGAAACTCTGCCCCTCCGCGGGCCACTGGGCCTTTTCTGTCGGTGGTCACAGTTCCGCCTACCTGGCAGGCGCGGGGGGTGGGGGGCAGCTCTGCCTCTCAGCAGGCCGCTGCTCCTCTTCTTCCGGTGGGTCGCAGGCTCGCCTACCTTGCAGGAGTGATTGGAAGCTCTCGTGAATAGCATTTCACAGTGAGAAATTTTCCTAAATTTTGTCCAAATATCCTATTTTATATGTTAACTATATTTAATGTATAGAGAAAGCTAATGGGAAAATGCTATTTCTGAATTGTTAAAATGTCCTCAAAACTATATGAGTATAGTTTAATGCTTCATTTAGTTTCTTCAGGTTGCCCATAAGATGTGCAAACCATTAAACACTCCTTTACATTTTATAATGCTAAATACCTCATATTTTATTCTTTTGTATAATTTGTCAAATATGGGAACCTCATTTATTTTCCAGAAAATAGATTTATGGCCATATATTAAGTTACATGGACTTTTTATTTGCAATGTTTCTACCATCGTTTTGAATATGCATACATTATTTTATATATACAGTCTTGATGCCACTGGAAATCTTTTTTTTTCTAGCTTTTTCTCTGTTTACAACCTCTTTGCAAGCAAACACTAGATTTCCAAATGTCTTATAAAATGTGTTCCTCCTAATTGGGAACAGAGTAGTATTGAGAAACCTGAGCTATTCACCTTCTGCTGAGTAAAGGAAACTGGTCTTCTTTCTTGGTTTAATATTTCCAGCAGGAGGTATAACTAAGAACTAAAAATATACAACTTGGGCTGGGGCTGTGGTTCAGTGGAAGTACACTTGCCTGGCATGTGTGATGCACTGGGTTCGATTCTCAGCACTGCATAAAAATAAATAAAATAAAGGGTTGTCAACAACTAAAAAAATACAAAAAAAAAAAAACCCTCCAACTTAATATTGTATTTTAGAAATGCTTTATTTCACCAATATTCTACTGATGCAGTTCTTTAAACAACAGAGATGATAAGAACAGGTCAATCCCAGGCACTTAGTACCCTGTTTCCTATAACCACATTAGCCCTGGGCTTTTATTATTCCAGGGCCATGCAAGTGGGTTCCCGTGTTTCTGTTGCTATGCTTGAAGAGTAGTGAAAGGGACTAGGGGATGAACTGCTTTCTAAAAGCAAGTGTTTATGAGTATTATGAGTATGGCTGGTTTAATGATGCTGGTGAAGTTTAAACCATCCTGGAAATAAGGGAACTTGGACAGTGGTTTCTAATTCTAGGACTAGGAAGAAGGGGACACATCTGCTTAAATACTAGCACATTTTATATATTAACAAGGTGAACAAAGCATTTCTCATTGATGAGGAAACAGCATTTCACAGATTTTTTGATACCTTTTCCTGTCTTCTCCCAGGACTTTCCAGGAAATAAATTCAGACAGTGTGTGCACTGCAGACTCCAGCCTTCCTTGGAAGCCAGGTCCCTGCATTTTCTGCCTTTAGTATGGAATCTCAAAGGCAGAATTGGGATGTGGATCCAAGTGTATCAATGTGCATATAGTAACTGTTCTTCTCCCAGCCACAATATTAGAGTGACATTTTGTAAAAGCCACACTGAAAGTGAACGCAACTTTTCATCCTCTACACTGCTTTTCAAGTAAGTTTTTTTTTTTTTAAAAAACAGAAAGCCTCCATAATGCCCTTTGTAATACAGTTGATTTAAAAGGAGGACTTGAATGGAGCTTTATTTATGCTTAGATTTTCAGAGGTTAGCCAAATAACTGCTTCAGAGTCAGCACTTAAAAAAAAGTTATAATGTTCAAGTCAACAGCAGTAATGTACTGTGACTGATGGTGCTGTTTCTGATGCTGACATGGTCCTCAGTGGGGACACACTGTGACTACTGTGTGCAGATGTCCTGTCTTCCATATACCTTAGAATGACTTGGTTCTCCCTCCATTTTTTTCTGCTTTCCTGTGGAACCTTGTTTTGCACAATGCATTGCAAGTTAGTTGCTGGGAGCCATTAGCCAAGTAGGTATGACAATTTCCTTGCCAGCGTACCCCATGTTGCAGTGACATTGAATGTACGTGACCTTGCTCAAGGACCAAGGCAGATTAGGGTGTTCCCGGTTTTAAGATAATCGTGTTTAGGGCGTTCCCAGTTTAGGTTCCAGGTTTAAGGTTTAAGATTATTCCTGCTGGGAATAGGGTGTATCCTGCTGCCTGAGTTCCCCTTGAGTTCTCACGGGATTCAGACAGTATATTTTGGAGATAGAAGCCCAGTGGAGGTGGATTTGGGCAGAGAACGTGGATTTGGGCAGAGAACGTGGATTTCCCCAGAACGTGATTGTAGACGGCTGGTGTGAGTTCGGGAATAAAGAGTTGCTGTTTGAATCTACAAGCTGTGTGGTGGCTTGTGATTGTGTGCCCAGCCAGACTGCGGCAGTTAGTAATTTACTTTTAACTTGAAAATTCCATTTGCATATTATGTGTCCTCTCTTTTCTCAACTGATGATAAAAGTTGTGAAATTTTCAGCCAAGGTGAACATAAAGAACAGACTAAAAGCATTCAGAAAAATATAGATGCAAGTCAATTTTATAGTTGTCATTTTGGTTTCTTAAATTAACACAAAAGGAAAAAATATTAACAAAATACTTGTCTAGAAAACTGGGGTTTGCTATTCAGTCAGGTCAGCCTTCCACACACCATGTCCAAGCTATTTCATATTGGATCTATTGTTTAAGAACATATCTGCATTTTTATTCAAATTTGATTCTCATTACTACTATATTATTCATCTAGTCATTTCTTTATTCCCTCATTTATCACATAAAAATTTATTGGACATTGACTGCTTAAGAGAACTGTGCCTGGTGTAGGGTATGAGGATTGATTCTAAAATTCTTCATTTGCTTTATCAAAATTTAATGAGAAGTTATTAAATTATGTAAAATAAGTAAAGGACAAGAATAGTGAGACAGGAGCTAGGGAGAATATTAGTCAGGTTTCCATTACTGTGAAAAAATCTGAAATAATCAACCTGAAAAGAAGAAAAGCTTATTTGGCTCAAAGGTTCAGAGGTTTCACTTCATGGTCACTTGGCCCTATTGCTTTGGGACTCTGGCAGCACAGTATACAATGGCACAAAGTGTGTTGTGGCACAAGTTTACTTACCTCATGTTGACTTGGAAGCAAAGAGAGAAAGGACAGTTTTGAGGTTGCAATATCCTACTTAAGAGCATATCTTCAAAAAGCCTAACTTATTCTCACCAAACTTCACCTCTCAAAGGTTCTATGACTTCCTAACAGTGCCCAGCTGAGGACAAAGCCTCTTAGCATGTGGGTCTTGAGACGACATTCCAGATGCAAACTGTAGCAAGCATTCATGGCAACACAAAACATGGGAGCAGGAATTGATGGGTTCTGTTGTTGTAGGGATAGAGAGTATAGCATTGTGGGACACAGTGAGTTGTTAAACAGTATTCTGTCCTTTTTGGAAGCCTCACACACAATGATTGGTTTCAGAACATGAGGTTAACCTAAAGTACTCCATCTCAGGGTGAAGCCCTGCATTAGCTTATCTTCATTTACACTTCCTGGTTAATATATATATATATATATATATATATATATATATATATATATATATATATATATATATATATATATATATATATATATCTTTTCAATTGATTTTCTAACTCTGCCACTGCTTTGCATATTTTCTGAAAACATTTAACACAGATGCTACTGTGTCACTGTCATGTCCTTTTCATTCTTTCCATTGTCATTTCCTTCCTTTCTTTTTTGTGTCTCTTGGACTTATCAAGGTGCTACCCAAGGAAGTGTCTTAGATGCCTAATACTTAGAGTTTCTCTCGCTCCCACAAAAATAGCCTCTTATTTCTCCCATTAGTTTGGAAATAGATTCAGTTTTACTTTTTTCAAAGCAGAATATGATCTTTGATGGAAATAAATCATTAGCTTGATGATCTTCAAGAGGAGATATTACTCTTGCTCCTTTGGTTAAAAAATAGTACTTAGACCAAAATTGTGAGCCTTATCCCTGAAAGGACTGCAGCTATCATGATATCTTTGTGAACTCTTAAGTTCAGCAAGCAGGAGCTGTTTGTCACAAGAAGCTCCTACTATAAAAAAATACAGGTACTATAATCAGCACTATTTGTAAAACAGCCACAGTGCATCCTTTAATAGTAGTGGTTCTGCCTTGTCTTGATTTCATTAGTAGTAAAAATAATGATTCAAACAGAGAATTTTGCACAATAATTATTGTAAAAATCTTATTTTCACAACAATTTAATACAATATGATTTATAACCAAAAGTGGTAGGTATTTTATTTTCAATTTGTATTTCCACTGCTGTTTGTAGTGCAAATAGCATCCAAATTATATTTCTTGGCACATAAAGACTCTTAGATGAATATTTTCTTTTCAGTTATATTTCTTTAAATTCCACTTGAAATGCTAATTGTTATTCCTTTGAACATCATATATTTTCAGGGTTTACTGGCCTGGCATGTGCTTTCCCTACCTCAAAAGCCCTTCTACCATTTCAAAACCAAGGATGAGGTGGGGGAGGAATGCCATTGCTGTTCTAGAGTCCCCTCTCTGGCAGCTCCATCTGTCTAATGTACGCATTCCCTGCAGACTTGTCCCCAGCCTTGTATTTTATTATAAAATTCTCTCTCTTTCATTTGTCATCCACTTTCATAAGGCTTTAATAACATTAGTATATTTTCTGAGAACTTCAAATCCACATTCTCTATGATGCTGGGCTTTGAAGACCCACCCTCCCAGGCCTGCCCATCATTACTTCAGTGAGTTTGATCATCTTTTCAATGTCTTCTGCCCCTTCTTTTCTGCCTTCTCCTTTGATATTCAGAGTTCCTGTGCTGCGTCATTCTCTAGTGATTCTGCAGCAATACATTTTTTTCATATCGAACTAGACTCCATTATTTTTACTGTATTTTCATTTTTTTATTAATGTGTTTATTCTTTGAATAAGACCAGGAAGAAGGAAGTAAAGTTGAGTAAATTGTTGGGAATCTGGAATTGATAGATGCAGAGGTGGTGAGTGCCCTGGGGTTTGTGATTTCATCATTCATATATTGACACATTCTCCTTGTTTCTAGTCAGGTGTTAAGAATACAATGAATGCCTATAATCCCAGTGGCTCAAAAGTGAGGCAAGAGGATTGTGAGTTTAAAGCCATTCTCAGCAACTTGACACAGTCATGCTTCAAAATAAAATATAAAGAGGGCTGGGGATGTGGCTGAGTGGTTAAGCGCTGCTGGGTTCAATCCCTAGTACAAAATAAAAAAGAGAAAAGAATAAAATAAATGGAATAAAATGTGTAATTGACTTTTTAAATTTTTTTTTAATTATTGACTATTAAATGGAAAAATTAACTTCATATAATAGTGTCCATATATGTTAATATTTGTAAGCCAGTTGGGTTATTCCATAAAAATAATAAATGTTTATTTGAAAAGTTTGAAGAAAATTTTGGGAGAAGAGTTTACATATAGCACTCGTCCTATTCTTCGTAGACTTGAATGAATTCAGCAAAGTGGCAGGATATAAGATCAATACCTATAAATCAATAGATTTCTGTACATCAGTGACAAATCCTCTGAAAAAGAAATTAGAAAAACTACCCATTAACAGTAGCCCCCCCCAAAATGGGAATTAATGAAAGAGATAAAATATTTCTACAATGAAAACTATAGATGCTAAAGAAAGAAATTAAATAAGACCTTAGAACATGTAAAGATCTCCCCTTTCCTTGGATACACAGAATTAATATTGCCAAAATGGACATATTACCCAAATTACTATACAGATTTAATGCAATTCCAATCAAAATCCCAATGATTTTCCTCATAGAAATAGAAGAAAGCAATCATGAAATTTATTTGGAAAAATATGAGACACAGAATAGCCAAAGCAATCTTTAGGAAGAATAGTGATGCAGGCGGAATCTCAATACCAGACATTAAACTATACTACATAACTATAATAACAAAAATGGCTTGATATTGACACACACAAAAAGACTTAAAGACCAATGATGCACAATAGAGGATGCAGAGACAAACCCACATAAATACAGTTATCTCATACTAGACAAATGTGCCAAATGCATACATTGGAGAAAAGATAGCCTCTTCAAAAAATGGTGCTGGGAAAACTAAAATTTCATATGCAGCAAAATGAAATTAATCCTATTTTTCACCATGCACAAAATTCAACTCAAAGTGGATCAAGGACCTAGGAATTAGACCAGAGACCCTGCACGTAAGAGAAGAAAAAGTAGGCCCAAATCTTCATCATGTCAGAATATGCCTCTATTCCCTTTAAAAGACTCCTAAAGCACAAGAAATAAAATCAAGAATCAATAAATGGAATAGATTCAAACTGAATAGCTTTTTCTCAGCAAAAGAAACCATCAGTGAGGTGAATAGGAAGCCCACAGAATGCAAATAAATTTTTAACACATGCACATCAGAGCACTAATCTGCAGGATTTATAAAGAACTCAAAAAACTTAATGCTAAGAAAACAAATAACCCAATCAATAAATGGTTTAAGAATTGAACAAACACTTCACAGAAGAAAATATAAAATTGTTCAACCAATATATGAAAAACTGCTCAACATCTCAAGTAATAAGAGAAATATAAATCAAATCTACTCAAAGATTTTATCTCACACCAGTGAAAATGGCAGTTATCAAAAATAGAAGCAATAATAAATGTTGGTGAGGATTTTGGGAAAAAGGTACATTCTTACACTGCTGGTGGGACTGCAAATTGGTGGTGGGACTAAAAATTTGTGTAACCAATCTGGAAAGCAGTATGGAGATTCCTTAGAAAACTTGGAATGGTTTGACTCAGCTATACCCAAAGGACTTAAAATCAGCATACTATAGTAATGCAGGCACTTCAAGGTTTATAGCAGCTCAATTCACAGTAGCTAATCTGTGGAACCAATCTAGATGCCCTTCAAAAGATGAATGGATACATACACAATGGAATATTACTGAGCATTGAAAGATAATAAAATTATGGCATTTTTAGGTAAATGGATTGGGTTAGAGAATATCATGCTAAGTGACATAAGCTAATCACAAAAAAAAGGCTGAATGTCCTCTCTTCTAAGTGTATTCTGATCCATAATGGGGGGATGTGGTAAAAATGGAGGAGCTTTGATGCGGCAAAGGGAAGGGAGAAGTGGGGAATGGAATGGGGTTAGGAAAGATGGTGGAATGAAATGGACATAATAACTTTAGGTACATATGTGACTGCATATATGGTGTTATACTACATCATGTACAACTAGAGAAATTAAAAGCTGTGCTGTGATTGTGTACAATGAATCAAAATACATTCTGCTCTTATATGTACCTAATAAAAATAAATTAATTAATTAATAAAAAAGAAACTTGGGCTGGGGATGTGGCTCAAGTGGTAACACGCTCACCTGGCATGCGTGGGGCGCTGGGTTCAATCCTCAGCACCACATAAAAATAAAATAAAGATGTTGTGTACAATGAAAACTTAAAAAAATAAATATTGAAAAAATTCTCTCTCTCTCTCTAAAAAATATAAATAAATAAATAAATAAATAAATAAATAAATAATAAAAAGAAACTGAATGTGGTTTTGGTTATCATAATTACAGTTATATGACAAATAACATTAAAAGCATTTTTAATAACCAAACACACATAGGGGCTTGAAAACAAATCTCATCTCATTGAATGGCTCTTTTCAAATAATCTCAAGCTTCATTCATTCTATACACTAGCAATGTGCCATATGATGGCATTATACTGTGGTGTCCTTATATTAATGTTCTACTTTGTCTCCTCTGGTATGCTTTTTAATGGCAATCTTGCATTGTTATATTGCACTAAGCAAACAGAATGTATGGCATCTAATGACATGTGTTCCTGCTGTCAAAACACTTTATATAAAGTCTTAGAAAATATTTTACTGTTGCTAAAGTATGTGTATGCTCATAAATTTAAAAAAGTTAGTCTCATACAGAGGATATAAACACGATTATGCAGACAACCCACGGAACGCTCTTGCAATGAGAATCTTTTGCAACCCTCAAGTTACACTTTATGCAGGTTTCTAATTTCAAGTTTCTTTCACCACTTCTTGTCTACTAATGAATTGGTTACCCACTTCTTGTCTACTAATGAATTGGTGATGGTAGTGCTAAGGTTACCAGATGTACTTCTTCATTTTTGATGGCTGAATCTTAGAGAGCAAGTTAAAATATTTTTTCCAACTTCCCTGAATCTTTTTTTTTTTTTGGCATTCAGTTTCAGCTGTACAGCTTTGTCTGTTCACTCTAGTGTGATAACAATCAGACAATGTGTGAAATGACACCTGATGAAGATTACTGATAGTACAGGCAACATGTAGTACATCCAAGAACATACCCTCTTCTTTCAAACCACAATCTCTCTTCCAAAGAGATTGATTTTAACATCAGAACTAAGTTAGTCCTCTGTCTGGGCTTATTCTTAACAAAAGGTCCTTCATCATGCAAGTGACAACAGAGGACAGTGTCACCAAAAACTTAATCATTGATTAAACACTTTTGCCCTGGATAGAAACTGTACTCCCTCTTTTAATAGACAATGGCAGAAATGGAATTTCAGATCTAACACTGCTTAAATGGCACATGAATGTTACTTTGCCTGTTAGCTATGACTCTTTTTCAAGAAAAGCAGTTTGTTACTTTTTATGAGTGGCTGATGGAGTTGTCTGAGATCTCCAGGACTGTGGTGGAGCTGCAGATGTTAAGGAGTTAATGTCGTCTGAGCTTTTGGCAGTCCATAGAAAACAAGAACAGCAGACTGTTCTCAGGACATGCTCAGTTGTCATGGTGAGACTTGCCACAAGTTCCTCTTGAGACTATGGACTTTATGTTTTTTCCTTGTGGTGGAGTTATTTGGGGAATCTTGCTGTTATTTTATGCTTAGCTGCTAGTATAGATCTAGGACAAAGGTTGAGAAAATAAATGTAAATGCAACATTGTTTTAAAAAGGATATTTTGGTATTTTGCTTTTCTAAATTCAAGGATGCATTCCACAGTTGGGAACCCACTATAAAATGCTGTGCTTATCAATAATAAACATCCTTATGTCTTCTCTTGTCTCACTTGGCTCTTCAGTCCCCATTAACAAATAGCCATTCCTTTTTGCTTTTTCATTCTCATTAATAATTTTGTTAAGAAATAATTTCCCATTTATATGCTCTTTACCTTCTTGGTGCTCTGTAATTAATAATTTTCATATTTTAACTTTTCATCTTCATAAGCCTTCAGTGTTCCCATATTAGATCCTACTTCTCAGTCAATGGAGTTTATGTTATTGATTTTTTTTCCATCTTGCAAAGTATCTTAATCATTATCTGATATTGGTAACACTAAGTACAGAAATGCAATTTCAGAAGAGAAAAACTAGTATAATGTTGTACTAAAATGATAGACCTTCATCACTGAAAGTCTTTCAACATCATCTTTCTTAACATATACTGTATTGGTGTTGGTTAAATTGGAAGCATTTAAAAAAACATCAGACCATCAATGCAGATATATACATATGATGCTCACAACTCTGCACTATTTAATGGACTCTTCTCTGTCACACTTTAGCAGCATTCTGAGTTTGTTCCACACTCCATCATCCCATACCCATGAACCTCTGGTCACCATTCACCTTTATCCCACTGCTGGGAAGAAGTGGGCTATGGATAAAGAGAAGAGAATATTCACTCCATGGCCTTTTTTGTCTTTCTTAAAGTTACTAAGGCCACTACTGAGGTGTCAGCAGTTCTTCAATGACAGCCTCAGGCCAAAGCCCAGGAATATGTCCTTCTCTGCCCCTGATACCTGGAAATGCAACTATCTTTCTGTAGTTGCTGGTCCATCAATGGACTCCTTACAATTGCTCACACCTCTGTGAAATATCCCAGACTCAAAGGCCATTCAGTAACCCCTTTGCACGTGCCTTCTATTCCAAAGTGAGATGATTTTCACTTAAAATTTGAATACCATCCTTTCTTTTTCAATGAACCTTGAAAGGACCACAAATAATCTCTGAGAAAACACTTATCTTTCATCCAGTTGTGAAGATGACCCATGAAAGACCATTTATATTTTAAAAAAATAGTTCTTCATGGTTTCTTCTATATTTTTTTAAAAATAATATTCAAGTTACATGGAAATAAATACACTTTCTTCAGTTTACTTAGAGGACCAGAATGAAGGCAAGGCACTGAGTGCTACTATAAGAATGTAAAGCAAACATTATGTGGGATAAACCTGAGGAATGCCTTATCCAGATGTTTATTTAGACATAAATATCATCTATGTCAGAGTGCTCTGGAGTGACTGATTCCACCTGTACCAATTGTAGTCTGTTGTTTCATGGCTCCAAAGAGCATGGCGGTAGGGGTTATTGCCGCGACCTGCATGACAGTTAATTCCGAAACTGGTGAGGACCAATGAATTAGAAAAGACAAACAAACAACATAGAGAGAAAGCTGAGTCCAGATGGATTATTGTACTCTGAGGGAGGTAAATGACCCAGAGCTAGCTCAGGACATTTATTATGTAGGTTTTAATATCAAAACAATTTTTTTGTGAGAAAGTTTCTTCAAAGCATGCAGGATGAATGACAAAGTTCTGGGCATTACAATTATAATTATCAAATTGCACTCATAATTCTCTACCCCCAGCAGCTAGTGTCTGAATTCAGGATCAAGACTCATAGTGCCATGGCATTCATGGGGCCTCCTTTAAGCAGGACATCACCATAGCATTTGGGCAGTCTAAGTGCTTTTGCATAAAGATTTCCCACCACAGATATGCTCCTATGCTCTGCCATTCAGAGACTGTGATTCAAATCACTGCTCCTGGCACATTGTTACAATGTTGAAATACTTCTAGAGTGGTTGATTAAGAATCCTGAATGATCCCCTGTTGCTGACCTCCCCGTGCCTGTCTTCTGGCACCATCTATAGCTCTATGTTCTCCTTGCAGCTAAAGCCTTCTGGGTAAACTCCAGATCTACAGATGGGGTCCATTCTCATCTGCTGCAGTCTATGCTATTCTTTGGTAAAGTTTCTGAATATCATCAATGGAGATCCTGCTTTTATTTAAATTTTTCACATTTTGGAATTCATCAGTATTTACATTAATTTGGTTTTTTTAACTATTACACTAAGTATTATTTATTTTCACTGTTAATAATACTGTTAATATTGTGCACCCCTTAAATTTTCTACTTGAGCTTTATTGCCTTCGCTCATAACTCCCCCATCTGTACATACTCTAGCATTCAGTTTTCAAATTGGATAGTGCTAATTGATGACATCAAAAGCATTAAAATGATAAGAATGGTGTTAGTTACTTCTGAACACAGTGAAAGACTCATATGAGACCTTGAATTTCAGGGATATAGACAAAGGTTTGTTGTGAAAGAATGAATGAGTCCACCTTCTTTGGTTAGACCTCTCTGCAGAAAGGTGTATTAGGCAACTTGGGTTGCAAAAACAGAGTGTCAAGACAGGGTTGCTTGAACAACATATATCTTTTCCAATAAGCATAATTTAGTTTATTTAAATGTATTGCTTTACAGAATGCCTCCTAATTATAACATGTGACAATACAGAAAACAAGGAAATGGTTATAGAAATTAATTAATTAATTTATTTATTTATTTTATTAGTTGTGCATGACAATACAATGGTCTTGACATATCATATATTTGAATCAGATGGGGTATATTTTCTCATTTTTCCAAGTGCACAGGTTGCAGGATCACATTGGTTATACAGACACGTGTATACATACAAGAACACTAGTGTCTATTTTATTCTGCTGCTCTTCCTATCCCCCCTTCCCCTCCCATCACTTCTCTCTACCCAATCTAATGTGACACATTTCTTTTTTCCCTCACATCATCATACATGTATTTTGTATAATGATGAGGGTCTCCTTCCAACTTTCATGCAATTCCCCTTCTCCCTCCCATTCCCTACCACCTCTCTTTCCTATTTAGTGGTAATCTTCTTCTCATGCTCTTCCTCCCTACCCCATTTTGAGTCACCCCCCCTTATATCAGAGAAGACATTCGGCATTTGTTTTTTAGGGATTGACTAACTTCACTTAGCATAGTCTGCTCTAATGCCATCCATTTCCCTGCAAATGCCATGATTTTGTTATTTTTTAGTGCTGCATAATATTACATTGTGTATAAATGCCACATATTTTTAATACATTCATCTATTGAAGGGCATCTAGGTTGATTCCACAGTCTAGCAATTGTGAATGGTGCTGCTATAAACATTGATGTGGCTGTGTCCTGTAGTATGCTCTTTTTAGGTCTTTTGAGAAGGGGAATAGCTTGGTCAAATGGTGGTTCCATTTTCAGCTTTCCAAGGAATCTCCATACTGCTTTACAAATTGGCTGCACCAATTTGAAGTCCCACCAGGAATGTACAAGTGTATCTTTTCCCCCCGCATCCTCGCCAGCACTTTAAGTTCTTCTTTTCCTAAATGTATGCCTTTAATTTCTTTTGTCTGTCTAATTGCTCTGGCCAGTGTTTCAAAAACTATGTTGAATACAAGTTGTAAGAGAGAGCATCCCTGTCTTGTTCCAGATTTTAGAAGGAATGCCTTCAATTTTTCTCCATTTAGAATGATGCTGGCCTGAGGCTTAGCATAAATAGCTTTTACAATGTTGAGGGAAGTTCCTGTTATCCCTAGTTTTTCTAGTGTTTTGAACATAAAGGGATGCTATATTTTGTTGAATGCTTTTTCTGGGTCTATTGAGATGATCATATGGCTCTTATCTTTAAGTCTATTGATGTGGTGAATTACATTTATTGATTTACCTATATTGAACCACTCTTGCATCCTTGGGATGAATCCTACTTTATCATGGTGCACAATCTTTTTGATATGTTTTTGTATCTGATTTGCCAGAATTTTATTGAGGATTTTTGCATCTATGTTCATTAGAGACATTGGTCTGTAGTTTTCTTTCTTTGAAGTGTCTTTGTCTGGTTTTGGCATCAGGGTGATGTTGGCCTCATAGAATGAATTTGGGAGTACTCCCTCTTTTTCTATTTCCTGAAATATCTTGAAGAGTATTGGTATTAGTTCTTCTTTAAATGTTTTGTAAAACTCTGCTGTATATCCATCCGGTCCTGGGCTTTTCTGGGTTGGAAATCTTTTGATGGTTTCTTCTATTTCCTCACTTGATATTGTTCTGTTTAAGTTTTGTGTATCCTCCTGACTCAATCTGGGCAGATCATATGACTTAAGAAATTTATTGATGCCTTCACTATCTTCTATTTTATTGGAGTATAAGGTTTCAAAATAATTTCTAATTATCTTCTGTATTTCTGTAGTGTCTGTTGTGATATTGCCTTTTTCATCCTGTATGCTAGTAATTTGAATTCTCTCTCTTCTTCTCTTCATTAGCATGGCTAAGGGTCTATCGATTTTATTTATTTTTTCAAAGAACCAACTTTTAGTTTTGTCAATTTTTTCAATTGTTTCTTTTATTTCAAGTTCATTGATTTCAGCTCTGCTTTTAATTATTTCTTGCCTTCTACTGCATTTGCTATTGATTTGCTCTTCTTTTTCTAGGGCTTTGGGATGAAATGTGAGGTCATTTATTTGTTTACTTTTTATTTCTTTGAGGAATGAACTCCAAGGAATGAATTTTCCTCTTAGTACTGCTTTCACAGTGTCCCATAGATTCTGATATGTTATGTCTGTGTTTTCCTTTATCACAAGGAATTTTTTAATTTTCTCCTTGATGTCTTCTGTAACCCATTGTTCATTCAGTCAGCATATTGTTCATTTTCCAAGTGATGTAGGAATTTTTCTTCCTTCTTTTATCATTATTTCCAGTTTCATTCCATTATGATCAGATAAAGTGCATGGTAATATCTCTACTTTTTTATATTTGCTAAGAGTTGTCCTGTAGCATAATATATGGTCTATTTTTGAGAAGGATCCTTGTGCTGCTGATAAAAAAGTATATCTGCTTGATGATGGTTGATATATTCTACATATGTCAGTTAAGTCTTGGTTATGTATTGTGTTATTGAGTTCTATAGTTTCTTTATTCAACTTTTTTTGGGAGAATCTGTCCAGTGGTGAGAGAGATGTGTTAAAGTCACCCAAAATTATTGTGTTGTTGTCTATTTATCTCTTGAACTTGAGAAGAGTTTGTTTTATTAACATAGCTGCACCATTGTTTGGGGCATATATATTAATGATTGTTATGTCTTGTTGGTGAATGGTTCCTTTTAATAGTATATAGTGTCCTTCTTTATCCCTTTTGATTAACTTTGGCTTGAAATCAATTTTATTTGATATGAGTATGGCCACCCCTGCTTGCTTCCAAGGTCCCTGTGAGTGGTATGATTTTTCCCACCATTTCACCTTCAGCCTGTGTATGACTTTTTCTATCAGACGAGTTTCCTGTAGGCAGCATATTGTTGGATCTTTTTTTTAATCAGGTTACTAGCCTATGTCACCTGATTGGTGAGTTTAAGGCATTAACATTTAGGGTTACTATTGATATATGGTTTGTACTTCCAATCATGTTTGTTTATTTCTTGATTTGTTTTTCCTCTTTTATTAGTATTTTTTCCCTTTACTGTGCTATCTCCCACATTTTCATTGTTAGTTTTCATTTCCTTTTCGTGTAGTGTTTTGCCCAAAATGCTTTGTAGTTCTGGTTTTCTGGCTGCAAATTCTTTTAACTTTTGTTTACCAGGGAATGTTATATTTCATTGTCAAACCTTAAGCTTAATTTTGCTGGATACAATATTCTTGGTTGGCACCCATTAACTTTCAGTGTCTGAAATACGTTGTTCTTGGATCTTCTAGCTTTCAGCATCTGTGATGAAAAATCAGCCATTAACCTAGTTGGTTTACCCCTAAATGTAATCTGCCTCCTTTCTCTTGGAGCTTTTAAGATTCTCTCCTTGTATGTTGAACATTTTCATTATAATGTGTCTTGGTGTGGGTCTCTTGTGGTTTTGTACATTCTGTGTCCTGCAGGCTTCTAGGATTTGGATTTCCATTTTATTCTTCATGTCTGGAAAGTTTTCTAAAATTATTTCATTGAACAGATTGCTCATTCCTTTGGTTTAGACTTCTATACCTTATTCTATTCCAAAGACTCTTTAGTTTTTTTTTTTATGTTATCCCAAATCTCTTGGATGTTTTGCTCATGTATTCTTACCAGCCTTCTGAGTTGACTAGACTCTTTTCAAGATGATATATTTTGTCTTCATTGTCTGATGTTCTGACTTCTAATTGGTCTATTCAACTTGTGATACTCCCTCTAACTCCCTGTAGAGTTGTTCTTTTGCTTCTTGGAGTTGTTTATGTAATTCATTTTCAAAGTGATCTTTCATTGTCTGCATTTGCTGTATAAGGTCTTCTTTAAGACTCCATAACAACTGAGGCATGTATATCTTGAAATCTTTATCTGACCATCTCTCTGCTATGTCTAGCAACTCCTGTGATGTTGAGTTGTCCTGCATTGTATGTGTTCCCTTTTTTCCTTGTTTTTTTTCATGATGTTCACATTTCTTTTCAGCTCTGTGTGACTGCTGTGTTATTATTTTCTCCTATAAATTTGTTTTGCTTTTGTATAGCTCTGAGATCTCTCTTTGTGATGGGAGACAATGTCTAGAGATGTTGGTTCAATTGTAATTTAAAGTAAATTCATTAGTTTCATAAAAGGCATATAGAATCTGATGGCATATAGAGAACTGAGGTTTGGTCTTAGGACTTTATGTTTAGGTGGAAAGATGTGATGATATGGGGGTTAGTATATCTTAGCTACTTTGGAGGAGGGCTCTAATGAAGGGAGACATTAACAGGAGAATAAACTGGAGTATTTGTGGAGTAGCTAAGTACTTAGGAGGACTATAGAAAGCCTAGAAACATTCACCTATTTGCATTTAGTAAATTACACATAGTAGAAGTTGTAATGCTTGGGAGGAAGGGAGGAGAAGAGAAGGAGATAGAATAGTATAAGGAAAAGAAGAAGAAATAAAAAGAGAAAAGAAAAGGAAAAAAGAAAAAGAAAGAAAGAAAGGGAGAAAAAAGAAGAAGAAGAAGAAGGAGGAGGAGGAGGAGGAGGAGGAGGAGGAGGAGGAGGAGGAGGAGGAGGAGGAGGAGAAATATATATATACAGGGAAAAAATGCACTCTTAGAGTTCTATTTTCTTCTCTTCCAGTAGGTGGAGTTGTGCTGTCTAGGCTAAGTCCCTTCCCTCAGGATGTAGGAAGAAATCCGTGTGGGGTGACTCTTCCTCCCCTGCTGGGTGTCTCTCCAATCCCAGTCTCTTTGAGTTGCTCCTGGTCTCTAGCCGCCTCAATTCTCCTGCCCGCCAGGCCCCACTTACTGGGGCTCCTCTCCACCACTCTAGTTTCACTCTGGGCATGCAGTTCCCTGGATGCCCTGCCCTCTCGAATGACTGGGCACTCTTTTTGTTTGTTATTCACGCAGTCATCACCGCTGTGAAGAGAGGGAGTTGGGAACCAGCAACCTGTTCAGTCTTATTCCTTCTGATAGCCAAGCCCCCTGAGAGCTGGCGAGAAAGGTTTCGGTTTTCCTCAGTGGGGGAGGGGGAGTTGGAGGTCAGATGCCTTTTCAGTTTACCTCAGCTCTGATATTCATGCCCACAGAGAGCTGGGGAGAGAGTTTTTGGGTTATCCCAGCTGTGAGGAGCGGGGAGCTGGGGGGGTCACATACCTGATCATTCACCAAACTCGCTACTGTGCGATCCACCAAATATTGATAATGTTGATTCTCCAAGATGGTTGACCACCCGTTTCTGCACTGAGGTGTCCCGTGAGAAGGATGGACCTGGGCCATTTCTCCACTAAGTCCCAACTTCAGTTCTCAGTCTGGTGTCCTGAGGAGGAGCAGGTGGCAGATCTCCACAGGATCTGAAACTCTGTTTCTCTGTGCTGCCAGTACTCCGCAGTGCTCAATTTCACCCAGCTGCAATGCGTTACTGTTCTGCTGGTCGGGTTCCTCCATGCATGGGGAGGCTCGGATTTTCTCGCATCTGAGTTTCTTCTGTGTCCCTTTGTTGTTTAAAGTCTTGCCTCAGATTCCATGGGGATTAATTTTGCTGAATGTTCTTGATAAGACAGCAATTGACCATTCTGAACTCACAGCCTGCAGGTGCAGAGGCACAGGTCACCGCGCTGGTCACTCCCTTCCCAACGCCATGTTCCAGTTATCAAACAACATATATTTTTAACAGGTCTGGAAACTATAAGACTGAGATCCAAATGTCATTAGAGTGGATTTCTTCTTAGAATTATTTCCTTGAATTATAGATGGCTGTCTTCTCCCTGTGTCCCCATATGATCTCCCTTTGTTTGTGTGTGTCTGTGTCATCTTTATTATATGCATGTTTTATTATTATTTTAATTTATTGTACAAATTAATAGGCTTCATTGAGCCATTTCCATAGGTGCATTGATCATGGGCACTCTCCCCTTGATCCTCTTTTAGCCTCTCCTCTGTTGTCCTGTACCTTTCCTGGTCAATACTGGTCCCTATTCTACTTTCAGGACATCTTTTTTATCCCTCTGATTTTTGTATTTGAGGGAAAACAGGCTATTCTTGCTTTAACTCTGTCTTATTTCACTTAACTCCATGTTCTTGAGTTCCTTCAATTTTTCAACAAATGACAGGATTATATCATTTTATGGCTAAATAATACTCCCTTGTGTATATATCCTATACTTTTTTTTTTAATTCATGTGTATGTTGGCAGCCACCTAGGCTGATTCCATATATTTTCCTTTGTGAATAGTGAGTGCTACAATAAACATGAGCATTCAGATATTATTGTGTATCCTGACATATTTACTTTGGATGAATACCAAGTAGTGTTATGCCTGGATCATATGGTAGTTCTATTTTTAGTTTTATGAGAAACATCTATGTTTTATAAAGAGGTTGTACTCCTTTCCATTTTCACCATTAGTGTAAAAGAGTTACTTTTACTCCAAATCCTCACCAGTATTTATTGTTTTTTTTTTTAATTTATTTTTTATAATAGCCTTTCCAACTGGGGTAAAATGAAATCTCATTGTATTTCTAATTTGTATTTTCCTGATGGCTAAAGATGTTGATCATTTTTTAAAGTGTATTTATTGGACATTTGTATTTCTTCTTCTGAGAGGTATATTTAGGTCATTTTCCCAATTTCATCATTACATAAATATGTAATTGGCTCTGGAGTTTATGAGTTTTAAAAAATATATTTTACATATTATTTCTCTTTTCAATAAATAGCTGAAAAAATTTCTCTATCATGCTCTGTCTTTTCACTCTGCTTATTTCACCATTAGCTGTGCAGAGGTTTTTAAATTTCATCCATTCCTTATTGTTAGTGAGCATGTGGTACTAGTGCCTCTCTTGCTCTAAGAAGTTCAGGTCCCTTTGGACCTGGTGTCCATGTTGAAGAGGAACATCTCCCATGCAGAAGAGCTGAAGGTGGGGTCTCTGTCAATCATTCCCCCTGAGCATAGGGTGATGAGGAGCTGTTGGTACCCCTTTATAGAACTTGCCAATGACAATTTATTGCTATAACCAAAAAACACCGTGTGGCCTTTTGTCTTAAAAAGCTTCCTTTCAATAACCTACAGAACATGATGCAGAATCAGGGAGCAAGGAGGACATTGTGGCCCAAATAGAGTTGTGCTTCTCACAGGAGGGCTTCATCTGCCAATTAACCAGTAAACCAATGGCAAACTAATCAAACCTTCAAGAATTTAGGCATTTCTATGAGGACTTTGGAAACACACTTATTATTCTGCCATTGGCAAGGAACCTTGCCTTGAGATTCCCTTTGGAATAGAGATTTTCATTTGTAAAAACTACTGAGAAGTCTCTTTTTTGTATGTGTGATCAGCTTGTAGCCCTTCTCAACCTTGGGGAAATAAATGGCTTTGTTGAGACTGTTTGTAGTTTTGATGCTCTTTCTAGCAACTTGAATTTGTCCCCTTTCACCAAGGTCTAGATCTCCACCTTCAGGATCTGGATCTCTCATTTCTTCTTGAGGAGAATCTCGTAAATGGAGTCAAATTTGTTGATGATGCTCTTCTCTTATTTCTTTATCTTGAGTATGGAGTTGGCCTTGTAGACATCAATGAGAACCTTCATTTTCATGTGTTCCTGTCTCAGTTGCTCCATCTTCCTGTTTGCAGCCTTCCACAATCTCTGCTGCCTGGTTCTTATGTCATCTGGTGCTCTTGATGCCCCTCCATATACTGTACATAATGGTTAGTTTATGCCTCAGTTTATTCTCCAGATCAGTGCAGGCCAGGCTGAGGGACACCGAAGAGGAGGCCTTGTGTTACACTAGGCAGATGTGGTAGATACAACTGGCATGTCTGGAACAAAATAAGTCCCACACACAGTTGTGCTGAGAAAATTTGGGGCACAGCAGGTTTCCAAACCACAGCTGGTGGTCTTGAAAGGTAAGGCTCTTGGGGCTGCAAGTGCTTTTGACAGATTGAAGCTATGCACATCAAGCAGGTCCTTATGGCCTCTGCCTTCAGGCAGTGGTCACAGACCACTTGGGTGGCCAAACTGGGCACCACGGGATGGAAGAGTGGTATCCAGTCACCAGTGGGTGCCTACTTCAGCTCAGCCTGTAGAAAATGGTCCACCAGGACACACAGCACCATATTCTTCTGCTCTGGGAGCTCTGGAGAGACAGTGCATCAGGCACTGGTATGGCTTGCCCTAGATGGCCCATATCAAATCCAGACACAGCCGGCAAAAGTTGTGGCTGCTCCTTGAAGTGCTCCAGGCATATGGAGCACGACAGCTCCTCCACCAGCAGGAACAGCTCCTCCTTGAGGCTCCTGGGGACACTGCACAAGATATTCAGGCACAGTGTGAATCCAACACAGGAGCATCCCCAGACAGCCGAGGACACTGTATTATGTAGTCAAAGTTAAATACTCAAACACTGCTTTCCTGGCACATTTAGTTGTTTTGTCATGGCAGGTGTAAAACCTACAAGCCATTTAGCACTTTTTTGCGGGTAGTGGGGAGTGTACTGGAGATTGAACCCAGGGGTGCTTTACCACTGATCCACACCCCCAGTCCTTTTTATTTTTATATTTTATTTCTTATTAGGGTATTGCTAAGTTGCTTCTGGTCTCTAAGCTGCTAAGGGTGGCTTTGACCATGTTGTCCTCCTGTCGCAGCTTCCTGACTTGCTAAGTATATGGATATGCATCACTATGCCTGGCTCATCTAACCAACTTGACGTTGTGAAACTGTTAAATCTGTACTGAAATCAATATGATCCATTTTGATGATTGTAGAAGATAGTATCCAAACTCATGGTTTTAGTCACTGTCTTGAGATTTGAAAATAAGAGAAAAATGGGCCTAATTCTTGAACTAATTTTATCATAAACCTGTCTCCATACTTGGTGATAAAATTTGTCCCAAAGTGGTTTCTTTATATGGTGACCTATAACCTCAATTGCTATACAAATTCCAAACAAATCTAAGGTTAGGAATTCTCTTGTAACCAAGCAAATAAGTCTCTACCAAACACAGCAGTGCAGCCTCAGACAATCACATGCCCTTGACTGATCTGACTATGGGCATATAGGTCAGAAATGCTGATTGCAGCCAATCAGATAGTTTCCAGTGGTACTTCATTTACTCTGGCAATGAGGGAAAACTTGAGGTCATCTTTTGTCCCATGAGTAACCTGGTGCTAGATCCATTTTTTCTTTCCTTAGGCAAGTTCTGCTAAATTAAGTGTCCTCAGTTTTTCTTAAAACAATTCCCATGTTGGAACCAATTGTGAGAACCTGCCTATGTTCCTTCTGGAATTTGAGGGAACTCAAAGACTATTTTCTGATAGTCTTTGAACCATCTAGGAGTAGGGTGAGCTGAATAACCCAGAAACACAGAAGAGGCTTCCTTGGAAATAAATGCTTTCCCCATTACAGGGTCAAAATTTAGACAACATCTTAAGAATCCTGGGGTTGGGAGACAGATGATGATAGCAAGAGCACTACTAGATGAGGGTGTCCAGGGGAAAACTGAGAGGACCATCCAGAGGAAGTACAGGAGTGAGGACCTGAAAACCCCAGCAAATTCCCATGAAAGTGTCCCCTCTGAACACCTGTACAGTCCAGACAGTGTCCTTGTGGTTTCAGGAAAGATCAGCATGCATCAAATGATACTTTCTTGCCCTATCACTCCCAAGGTAGCTGCTGGACTTGAAGTGGTCCTAAGATGAGATCACTAGGCCTGTTTAGCAGAAGATTTAAATGTACCACATGCAAACAGAGATATCTACTTGCTGCTTGCTGGTGTGACTCTATAGGATTCCAGAAAGCCTAGATGTTCCTGAGAGAGAAACTTCCTGTTTCAATGCAGTATCATGTTTTGACTATTAACCTTGGACTGGAAATGTAATTACTGCAACCAGGCTCTATTTTGTCCCTAAGAGAATCAGTGGTTTTCCTTATCTGAACATAAGCATGTGAGCCATGCTGCCCTAGATTTCACCAAAAGGCTGGAGACGCCAGCACCCAGGAGAAGGTATGCATAGGCAGTTTGGAGGAAACAAAGTCAGTTTTGAAGATCTCTATTAGTGCAGCTGGTTAACAATCAAAACATCACTAACTGGGATTATAGAAAAAAGTCCTTTGACACTAAAGTAAACTAGTCAAAACCTACTAATTATCGTGTTCAAAAAAGCAATTTGAAAAAATTCTTGAAAGAATATTTACTTTTTTTCAGAACAGTAAATCTATAGTATGTAATAACATTAGGTTTTGTGTTACAAAATTAATTGTTTGATTATTGAAATAGTATGCCATAATTTTGTGAAATTTATTTATCAATTAAAAGTTAAGTTGGCAATCATGCAGTAAAAACAAAATTAGTGATAATATCAAAATCAACCAATAAGAATTATGCATAGTGTTTTAATATTGTAACCCATTTTCCATTTACTACAATGTTATTAACATTTGCTATAATTTTAGAAAATAATGTTTGGAGACATAAGTGACTTGCCTAAGTCATAAACTTGGAATATGGAAATTTTCTATCACTCCTGGGGACTTCAGCGTTAAAAAAAAAAAAAAAAAAATTGTAAACTTCATGAAGTTCTTATTGTTGTTGTAAATAGGTAATTTAAGTGTTCCTAGCAACATATTATGACAGGTATATAAAAGATATAAAAGGATGGTGGGATGGTCTTGCTTTCAGAGTTTCAGGACAATTCTTAAGCTGTGAGATGTCTATCTGGTCAAGTGGTTGTTACCAAAATAATGGTAGATATTGTGACAACATCAGGGAGTAAATGGCAGCAATTTCCAGTACTAGACAAAGGGGGGAAGAAGAACTGCAGACATAATGAGTGTGAATGAGAGTGAGAAATGTTAATGCACAAAAATATTCAATACTGCAGGGCTGGGCCAGCCATATTTTCTAGAGGAGGGCTTAGAATTTTCTAATTCCCATTCACTGTGGCTGCCCAGTATTATTTTATAGCTTTCTGGATGGTAGTTTCACCTGTGTGGTTTGCATAACTGTGGTTCCATGGGTGTGAGAAGTGTGGGTCACATGATTATGGGGAGATGTGTTTTTATGTTTATGATATCTCAGCCCAAGAAGTGGTGCCCTAGGTAACCTCTAAGTAACCACAGAGACCTACACCTGTTTGGAAAATGCAATAACCCACCATGAGCCTGAAAATAATTATAATTGATTGTGTTATGAAAATGGTAATGAGTGTGACTGACCTCAGAGAACTCAGGGGAAAGCCATTGGGACTATCTGGAGCTGGATGTGTCATACTATTAAGGTGGTGAGGAGGACAGAAAGTGTAGCTGTATCTGGGAAAGATTGAAGGAACTTCTTCCTGTTGGAGGTCTTTACAAGTAAAAGTGCTTGAAATTTTCAACAGCATTGTAGTCTATGAAGGGGAATTGTTCTTAGAGATAACATTGTAGAATGCCTCCCTGTTTTTGTTTTGTTTTGGTTTTGGTTATTTACAAAAGACTTTTCCCCTTGGAGTATGAAAAAGGCATCATATATTTTACCACTCCACATTGTATCCTGGAGTGCCTGACTCAATGAAGTCTGTGTGAATCTTGTATTAAATAAATATTTTTAAACCAAATTTGAAATAGATTCTAGATGTCATTTAGAGAAACTTTCATCTGTGGATTTTAAAAGTCACTTCAAGCTGGGCACAGTGGTACACACGTGTAATCCCAGCTACTCAGGAGTCTGAGGGAGGATGATTGCAAGTTGGAAGCCAATATAAACAACTTAGCAAGACCCTGTCTCAAAATGAAATAAACAAGAGACAGGACTGGGATATAGCTCAGTTGGTAGAGTGCTTGTCTTGCCTGCACAAGCCTTGGGTTCAATCCCCAGAACCAAAAAAAAAAAAAGAGCATGGGGTGCACCTCAGTAGTATAGTATGTATTTGTACTAGGCCCCAGATTCAATCTCTAGTACTGCAAACAAAACAAAATGAATTACTTTATTTGCATCAAAATCTTTTGATGTGAAAAATTTTAAAAACAAAGGAGATGTATTTTTGTTATTTTCCCCAATATCTTAACTTTTTTGATTATCTATTTCTTGGTAGATTTAGAAATGATGAAATATTTATAAGATTTACAGTAGGTAAATCTTATTAAAATAAAATGCAGGGGGCTATAATGTTCATAGTGTACATATCTTTGTAGTGAATTGAATGTCTGGATTACTTCTTGTGGATAAAGTTCTGGGTTTCTGCCATGAAAACTGAACACACAAATCATCAAAGTGACATGTGACAGATGTATATGATGATGGGAATGTTGATGGGAATGTTTCTTTAATGCATACTGTTGCTGCTTGCACAGCTTATTGAACTATGAATTGCTATCGAGAGACAATACATTCAGCATGTCATAGTAATTAACTGTTATTATGAATGTTTGTCTATTTTCATACTTTACAGCCACCTCTAAGGACTGAGTATAAATCACTTAATTTAATCATGTTAAAAATCAATTTAATAGGATAAACTATTCTTTGGAAAGCTCTTTCTGTATAGAATCTTTCCTAATTTGTGTCCTGTTTCTTGAAAACCTAAACTTACCTTGCATAATTTTCTCTATAAAAAACAAATAGTCCAGTAGAGAGTGTTAGAGGACATCCATAATTATATTGCTTCATTTTATGATCTGATGACATTATAAAGGAGTATAGTAGAAAAATTAATATGTATAAATTTGTAATTATGGAGAAGGGGACTTATTATTGAAACAAATAGATTTAAGGAGTCTTTGCATCAGCTCAACTCCTTTCAATGAAAGAACTGTGATGCTTTTATCATGGTGGATAACCTGAGGGACCCAAGAAGTGACACATGCTTGACAGATGTCTTTAAAATAAATCAGGTAAGAATGTTGTTTATATGTGATAAGAAATGTGTACCACTACCAATTAAATCCTTTGGAAAGTGCTTAAGTATAATAAATGACACTTTTTATTATGAATTACTCTAATATAAAAATAATTAAATAGATTATTTTCTCAATTCAGATGTTTCAATGTTCCCTAGTAGGAGTTTCATTAGGCTCTATGTGTATCTCAGACATGGATTAAGTGATGTATTTTGAAGGATTCTAAATTGTTTGAAGCCATGTGTCCTTTTTTAGCCCATAATGAATATACAACAGAACTTGAATGCCTGAGTCTTAGAAAATATACATTTCTTAAAATTCTTTTAAAATGAAATCTTCTACATAGTTTAGTTTAAGATATGTTCACTGAATATTAACAGTTTATGTTTTCAAAATGTGTAATATCATTTGACAGTCGGGTGAGGTCACACATGCCTGTAATCCCAGCAGCTCAGGAGGCTAAAGCAGGAGGATCACTGAGTTCAAAGTAAGCCTCAGTCAAAGTGAGGCACAAAGCAACTTGGGGAGACTCTGTCTATAAATAAACTACAATGTAGGGCTGGAGATATGACTTAGTGGTTGAATGTCTCTGAGTTCAATTCCCAGTAACCCCCCCCCAAAAAAAAAAATAATTGTTTGAGGACTTTACCACATTTTAAAGAACAAAACATTATAACTATAAAATATTAAATATGATCTTCCCAGAGGATAGAATAAGAATATTGGCAGAAATTTGTTTGTAGAAGTTTGTCTCTGATTCTTAGCTTTTTTTAATTTGAAAATAAAGCTAATTCTCCAAATTTTATACTACCTGCTATTTGCAGAATAATATGCTAGTTAGACAGCTCCATGGTAGAATGATGTGACTCCAGTTACCTCTTTGCTAATTTATTTGTCTATTTTCATTCCTAGAGTCCATTTTTTATAGGTCTTTATTGCGTTTCCAAAGTGTTCAACCATCTTAAATTCAGTTCTTATCTCCAATAAAATAAAATATGACATTGATACATTTTACTTGTCAATACTAAAACTGGACAAAGAAAACAATTTCTCTCACTGAAAGTGGGCAGCATTTTATTCATGTTTAAAATTTTTGATTCTCTAAACTGTGGGTCAGATTGAGACTAGTGAAAACCTGTAAAGGAAGAAATTTGTCAGGTCTGTATTTGGAATCTGCAGTTTTTCTGCTCAGAGGTAATGATATTGCAAAGGAACTGAAGTTCCCAAGGATTTTCCCAGGAGAACAGCATTTGGGAAACCATCTTGACAGTGTCTCAGTGTCTTGGGGTTCTAGGGGCAAGAAAAACCTAGTAGTGTCCCTTTTATGTTTGTAGTTGGTGAAGCAGTTTCAGATTCACTAGGAAGGAGAAATGAATGTGCAGCCTCTGTGGGAAGTCTCTGTGAAATTTCTCTATGTGTCAGGTTTCATTGAGAACGCTATGAAGTGCCTTATGGGCTCTCTTGAATATCTGTGTGAGGTCTCTGTGGAGCTAGGTGTAGAGTATTCTCTGTAAAAATCCTCTGTGAGGTTTTTCTTGTGGTAATATATCTTTATGACAGTCTCTGTGGATTTTCAATATAGGAGGATATTCTTATGGGAGACTGTTAGGCCTTTGTAAGCCTCAGAGGCACTGTAGGAGGTCTCTGTAAGAGACATACGTTAATAACTCTCTGGGGCAGGGAGACGTCTTTGTTTTATGTCTCTGCGTGAGTTCTGTGTGAGAGAACTTTGTAAAAAAGTGTAAAATCACTGTTGGCAGTTCTCTGGGTCTGTGGGGTAACACAAGCTCCTGTGAGAAATATATGTAATGTCTCCCTGAGAGTTTAATGTACCATTAACTGGTAAATGTGTGTGGTCTCTGTGAAGATCACTCAATGTTGCCTCTGTACAAGTTTCTGTGTGAGTTCTCTCTATGCCTGGTCTGTGTTGGGATCTTTTTGGGGGAAGTCTCTGATGGTAATTTTTGTAAGATCTCTGGAAAATCTCTGTGAGGTTTCAGTATTGCAGTGAGAGTACCTGTACCATCTCTATTGTTTCTTGTACAGTCATTTTTCAGGGGCGTCTATGAGTTATCTATGAGAATCTTTGAAGATTCCATAGGTTCCAGGAGGCTGAGTTTTGTCTCTGTGAGGTAGCTATGTGAAGCCTGTGTAGCGCTGAGAAGTTACAATTGGAGATCTCTGCCTTAGTTCTCCATGACAGGTCTCTGAAATCTCACAGTTCAAGTCTCTACCAGAGGTCTCTGTGAGATCTGTGTGAAGATCTGTTCCCTTATAATTTTTGTGGGGGTACCAGGGACTGAACTCAGTGGCACTCAAACTCAGCCCTATCTCCAACATTATTTTGTATTTTATTTAAAGATAGGGTCCCACCGATTTGCTTAGTGCCTTGTTGTTATTGAAGTGAGCTTTGAACTTGCAATTCTGCATCAGCCTTCTGAGCCACTGGAATTACAAGCAAGCATCACAATGCCAGGCTGTTCTCTTATTTTTAAGGGAATTCCTTGTAAGACATTTTCTGTAGTAGCTGTCAGAGGTTTCTGTGATGTTCACTGTGGGTCTTGTTGGAGTCTGTGTATGGGTCTACATGTAGGTTCTTGTGAGATCTCTGGGTGTCTATGGCTTAAGCAACAGACAATTATTTCTCATCTTGCTACAGGATGGAAGTGTTAGATTAGTGGGCCAGCATGGCTGGATTGTGGTGACCCACATGCTGAATTGTAGATGTGGCCTTTTCCTTGTATTGCTTCCACCACCCTGAGGACAGAGACTCAACCTGGAATGCACAACGCTACCTACTGGAATAGAAGAAAACAGAATTGTAAGACTACATTTTTATTTTTCCTTCTTTCCTTTTTTCTTTTTATCTTTTTCTTCTCTTCTTTCCTCTCTTTTTTCATTCCTTTCTATCTCTCACTTTCCCTCCCACTTTTAAATTTTTCTTTTTACATTTCTTCCTCCTTCTCTTCCTCTCTCAACCTCCCAAGTGTTACTATTTCTACTACATGTAATTTACTAAATGCAAATAGGTGTTTGTTTCTATGCTTCATATTGTCCTACCATGAACTTAAATACCATAAAATACCTCCTGTCTGTTCTCCTGCTAATAACCCCCTTCATTAGAGGTCTCCTCCAAAGTAGCTAAGATATATTAACCCCATATCCTCACATCTTTCCCCCTTTACATAAAGTCCTATGCCTGACCCTTAGTTCTCTATATGCCACAATAAACTGTATGCCTTTTATGAAGCTAATGAATATATTTTAAATTATACTTGAATCCAACATCTCTAGACATAGAGACTAACTATAAATATATTAATAACAAAAAGTATTTCATAGATGATGTATACTTTATATTGGGAATTGTTTACATTGTCTCCCATCACATAGAAGAGATCTCAGAACTATACAAGAGCAATACAAATCTATAGGAGAAAAACAACAACACAGCAGTCACACAGAGCTGAAAAGAAATGTGAGCAACATAAAAATCAAGGAAATAAAGGACCACAAACAATGCAGGACAATTCAGCATTAAAGGAGATAACAGCTACAGCAAAAACAATGTCAGATAAAGATTTCAGGATATACATGGTTCAGATGATCTGGAGTCTCAAGGAAGTCTTTATACAGCAAATGCTAACAATGAAAGATCACTTTGACAATGAATTACATAAACAAATCCAAGAAGCAAAAGACCAACTCAACAGGGCAATAGAGGTTATAAAAAAAAAAATGAAAACAAACAGAAATCCTGGAAATGAAGGAAATAATAAACCAAATCAAAAACTCAAGTGAGAGTATCACCAGAAGAGTAGAACACTTAGAAGACAGAACATCAGACAATGAAGACAAAGTATATCATCTCAAAAAGAGTGTAGACAGCTCAGAGAGATAGATAAGAAACCATGATAAGAACATCCAATAAATTTGGAATAGCATAAAGAGACCAAATTTAAGAGTTATTGGGATAGAGGAAGGTATAGAGGTCCAGACCAAAGGAATCAGCAATCTGTTCAATGAAATAATTTTAGAAAACTTTCCAGACGTGAAGAATGAAATGGAAATCCAATTCCTAGAAGCCTACAAGATGCCAAATAAACAAACCAAAAGAGATCCACACAAAGACACATTATAATGAAGATGCCCAACATACAGAACAAGGAGAGAATTTTAAAAGCCACAAGAGAAAGGAAGCAGATTACATTTAGGGGTAAACCAATTAGGTTAATGGCTGATCTTTCAACAGAGACTCTAAAAGCCAGAAGATACTGGAACAATATATTTCAAAAGCAGAAAGATAATGGTTCCAACAAAGAAACTTAAATCCACTAAAATTAAGCTTCAGATTTGAAGATGAAATAAAAAAACTTCCACGAAAATCAAAAATTAAAAAATATGGCTGGAAATACAAACCATATCTCAATAGTTACCCTAAATGTGAATGGCTTAAACTCACCAATCAAAATACATAGGCTAGTAGACTGGATTAAAAAAAAACAAATTCAACAATATGCTGCCTACAGGAGACTCATCTAAAAGGAAAAGACATACACAGACTGAAGGTGAAAGGTTGGGAAAAATCATACAACTCACATGGACTTCAGAAGAAAGCAGGGGTGTCCATACTCATATCAAATAAAATTGACTTCAAGCCAAAGTTTATCAAAAGGGATAAAGAATGTCACTACATACTGCTAAAGGGAAACATTAACCAACAACACATAATAATCATGAATATATATACCCCAAACAATGGTGCAGCCATGTTCATCAAACAAACTCTTCTCAAGTTCAAGAGTCAAATAGACCACAAAACAATAATCATGGGTGATTTTAACACACCACTCTCACCACTGGACAGATCTTCCAAACAAAAGGTGAATAAAGAAATTATAGAACTCAATAACACAATTAATAACTTAGATTTAATTGACATATATAGAATATATCCACCAACATCAAGAAGATACACTTTTTCCTCAGCAGCACAAGGATCCTTCTCAAAAATAGACCATATATTATGCCACAGGGCAACTCTTAGAAAATGCAAAGGAATAGAGATATTTCCATGCATTTTATCCAATCATAATGGAATGAAATTCGAAATCAATGATAAAATAAGGAAGAAAAATTCCTACATCACATGGAGAATGAACAATATGCTACTGAATGAACAATGAGTTACAAAAGACATCAAGGAGGAAATTTTAAAAAATTCTTAGAGGTAAATGAAAACACAGACACAACATATCGAAATCTATGGAACACTATAAAAGCAGTACTAAGAGGAAAATTCATTTCATGGAGTTCATTCCTCAAAAAAAGAAAAAGCCAACAAATGAATGACTTCACACTACTTCTCAAAGCCCTAGAAAAAGAAGAACAAATCAGCAGCAAATGCAGTAGAATGCAAGAAATAATTAAAATCGGAGCTGAAATCAATGAAATTGGAAGAAAACAAACAATTGAAAAATTGACAAAACAAAAACTTGGTTCTTTGAAAAAATAAATTATATTGACAGACCCTTAGCCATGCTAACAAAGAGAAGAGAGAGAACCCAAATTACTAGCATATGGGATGAAAAAGGCAATATCACAACAGACACTACAGAAACACAGAAGATAATTAGAAATTATTTGGAAACCTTATACTCTAATAAAATAGAAGACAGTGAAAGCACCAATAAATTCCTTAAGTCATATGATCTGCCCAGATTGAGTCAGGAAGATATACACAACTTAAACAGACAAATATCAAGTGAGGAAATAGAAGAAGCCATCAAAAGATTACCAACCAAGAGAAGCCCAGGACTGGACGGATATACAGAGGAGTTTTACAAGAACTTTAAAGAAGAACTAATACCAATAATCTTCAATCTATTTTAGGAAATAGATAAAAGAGGGAGTATTTCCAAATTAATTCTATGAGGCCAATATCACCCTGATTTCAAAACCAGACAAAGATACCTCAAAGAAAGAAGACTTCAGACCAATATCTCTAATGAATATAGATGCAAAAATTCTCAATAAAATTCTGGCAAATTGGATACAAACACATAACAAAAAGATCATGCACCATGATCAAGTGGGATTCATCCCTGGGATGCAAGGTTGGTTCAACATACAGAAATCAATAAATTAATTCATCACATCAATAGACTTAAAGAACCATATGATCATCTTGATAGATGCAGAAACAGCACTTGACAAAATACAGCACCCCTTTATGTTCAAAACACTAGAAAAACTAGGGATAACAGGAACTTACCTCAACATTGTAAAAGCTAACTATGATAAGCCTCAAGCCAGTATCATTCTAAATGGAGAAAAACTGAAGGCATTCCCTATAAAATCTGGAACAAGACCACTTTTACTCAACATATTCTTGAAACACTGGCCAGAGAAATTAAACAGGTGAAGGAAATCAAAGGGATATGTATAGGAAAAGAAGAACTTAAATTAGCACTATTTGCTGATGATATGATTCTATAACTAGAGGACCCCCAAAAAATTCCACTAGGAAACTTCTAGAACTAGTAAATGAATTCATCAAAGTGGCAGAATATAAACTCAACACCCATAAATCAAAGGCATTTCTGTATATCAGTGACAAATCCTCGGAGAAGGAAATGAGGAAAATTATCTCATTCACAATAACCTCAAAAAAAGATACTTGGGAAACAACAAAAGAGGTGAAAGATCTATACAATGAAAACTATAGAACGCTAAAGAGAGAAATAGAAGAAGTCCTTAGAAAATGGAAAGATCTACCTTGCTCATGAATAGGCAGAATTAATATTATTTAAATGACCATATTACCAAAAGCACTTTACTGGTTCAATGCAATTCTGATTCAAATACCAATGAAATTTCTCATAGAAATAGAAAAAGCAATTATTAAATTCATCTGGAAAAATAAGAGACCTAGAATAGGTAAAGCAATTCTAAGCAGGAAGAGTGAAGCAGGTTGTATCTCTATATCAGACTTTAAACCATACTTACAAAGCAATAGTAACAAAAACAGCATGACACTGGCACCAAAACAGGCTGATAGGCCAATGGTACAGAATACAGGACACAGAGACTAACCCACAAAATTACAACAATCTTATACTAGACAAAGGTGCCAAAACCATGCACTGGAGAAAGGATAGCATCTTCACCAAATGGTGGTGGGAAAACTAGAAATCCATATGTAACAAAATATAATTGAATATCTATCTCTCACCATGCATAAAAGTTAGCTCAAAATGGATTAAGACTCTAGGGATTAAACCAGAGACTCTGCATCTAATAGAAGAAAAGTAGGCCCTAATCTCCGTCACGTGGGGCTAGGTCTCAATTTCCTTAATAAGATGCCTATAGCGCAAGAATTAAAACCAAGAATCAACAAATGGGATGGATTCAAACTAAAAAGTTTTTCTTAGCAAGAGAAATAATATGTGAGGTCAATAGGGAGCCTACATACTGAGAACAAATTTTTACCCCTCAGACATCAGATAGAGCTCCAATCTGTAGGGTATATAAAGAGCTCAACAAGAAAAGCACCAGAAAAACAAATAATCCAATCAATAAATGGGCCAAGAACCTGAACAGACACTTCTCAGAGTAGGACATACAATCAATCAACAAATATACGAAAAAAATGCTCATCATCTCTAGCAATCAGAGAAATGCAAATTAAAACTACTCTAAGATACCATCTCACTCCAGTAAGAACGACAGCCATTTTGAAGACAACAACAAATGCTGGTGAGGATGCAGGGAAAAAGGTACACTCATACACTGCTGGTAGGCTGCAAATTGGTGCAGCCAATTTGGAAAGCAGTATGGAGATGCCTTGAAAAGCTGGGAATGGAATGAGCATTTGACCCAGCTATTCCTCTTCTTGGACTATACCCCAAGGACCTAAAAGCAGCATACTACAGGGACACAGCCACATCAATGTTTATAGCAGCACAATTCACAAAAGCTAAACTGTGGAGCCAACCTAGATGCCCTTCAATGGATGAATGGATTTTTAAAAATATGGCATTCATACACAATGGAATATTACTCAGCACTAAAAAATAATAAGATCATGGCATTTGCAGGGAAATGGATGGCATTAAAGCAGATTATGCCAAGTGAAGTTAGCCAATCCCAAAAATACAAATGCCAAATGTCTTCTCTGATGTAAGGAGGGTGACTCAAAATAGGGTAGGGAGGAAGAGCATGGGAAGAAGATTACCTCTAGATAGGGAAGAGGGATGGGAGGGAAAGGGAGGGAGAATAGGAATTGCATGGATGGTGGAAGGAAACCCTCATCATTGTACAAAATACATGTATGAAGATGTGAATTTGGTGTCAACATATCTTGTATACAGAGATATGATAAATTCTGTTATAAAGGTGTATTAGAATTGCAATGCAAAATAATAATAATAATAATAATAATAATAATAGCTCATGTAAAAAAATAAATAAAAATTTTTAAAAATGCTGAATAATATTTAAGATGTTCTATATCAAAACTTTTAGCATTTTAGACATGAATTAGCTTTTAATAAAATATCATATTTGAGACTGTAAAATAAATAAACATTCTTACAAAACAAACAAAAAAATCACATCATACTTTGATTTGGGAATATCAAGTGTTTTATTTATTTTTAGGCTCCCATAAATGTATAAAGTTTAAAATTATTCTTATAAAGCAGCATCCTGGCCCTGTGCCTGCTCCAGGAGCTGTGCAGTGTGGGCAGCTTGGGTGGGGAAGAAAGTGTTGGAACCTGTGTGTGCATAGGAGGTAGAAGGTGCGTCCTTGTCTTCCTCATTGTTAGTGAGCTGGTTTTAGGATACCTCCCTGGCCTATAGCAGTCCAGGTTCCTGTAGATCCTGGGGTCAGCAGCGAAGAGGAGCATCTTCTATGCTGAAGGTCTGAAGGATGGGTTTCTCTCAATTACTCCCTCTAAGCAGAGGGTGATGACCCCAGTTGTGGGTGTCTTTCTACAGGACTTGTGAATGACATTTTCTAGTTATAATTGAACACCCAAGAATGGCCTTGTGGCTTAACAACATTCCTGCCAAGAACCTACAGACTATAATGGGAACAAGCAGGACCATGATAAATTCTTGCTTTTTACAGGAGGACTTCATCTGTCAATTGACTAGTAAAACCAATGATAAACTAATCACAACTGCAACAAATGAGGCATTGCCAAGGAGACTTTTGAAATGTATTTATTATCCTTCCAGTGGCAAGGAAATTGCCCCAGGGTCATAGAAAAATCATTAAAAACAGAAGACTTTAGTTATATTAAATACTGAGCAGTCCCTTTTGTATAATGCACTGTGGTTTATATAATATATACTGTTAACCTTCTTTATCTGCTGTCCCCATCCATGGATTCAACTAACCCCATATCAAAAATATTGAGAAAAAAATTGTCTGTATTGAGCACATATAGACTTTTCCCCTTGCTATTTTTCCTTTACAAATACTGTATAACAACTATTTACCTGGGCCCCCAGGCCATGGGAGACATGAGTGAGCAAGACACAAGGCCTCCCAGAGCACATTGGGAACACTCCTTCAGTATAATGTGACTATGAAACTTGGGCTAGGGAGCATTCTTATTTGGCATCTCTTGAGGCAGTGTCTGAGACTAAATTCTGACCTGTGTGGAGGTGTCCTGTCTCAGGAAGAGTGCTCAGGGCACACTGGAATATACCTGGGAGAGAGGTCTTGACTGGCATGTCTGTCACTGATTCATGGATAGTGAACCCATACCTGAGGTGACAATGATGGCTCACTGGTATCACCCACCAGACAGTTTTCACCATTTCACATGAATTAAGTAAATTACCATATTCTTAGAATTTAGGTGTGAAAATAAGAGGCTTGCCCTGAATCTCACAGTTGGTATGGAGTGAGGAACATTGGAGGTGCTCAAACCTGCCAGCTTGACCTCTTCTCCAGACTCACTATGGGTTTATGGATCCTCCAGGTGTGTGTCTGGGACTTCTGATCCTACAAATATGCTCAGGAACCCTTGGCAGGATCTAGTGTTTCCCTACTGACTCTAAATGAAAACAACAACAACACTTAACCCCCTTTGCCTTCCAAACCACTTAACCCCCTTTGGTCGCCCAGGGAGCAGCCCCGGGGACAGGAGGGTGTTAATTTTTCTCCACCTTCCATGGAATAATCCAGAGTTCCCCGTGAAAAGGACAAGCCTCCTGGTTATGGGGAGCACATACACTTTAAAGTTGAGAGATGCCTGATTTTTTATTTAGCAAAGCATTAAAATTCTCTAGTTGCCTTTGTGAACAGTGTTAATGAACAAGAAGATGTTTCAAGAAGTAGATGTTTCAAGAACACTTTGATTACCTTGTTGTTAACACCTTAAAATGAAAAGCCCCTCATGCAAAGGAGATCTGTGCAAGGACACACTTCTTCCCTTAGGTAATGTTGAGTGTGTCATTCATACCTAGGGAGGTGCCAGCACTGCAGGTATCCTTGGGTGCACCTGATGACAGAGGACAGAAAGGAGAAACTGCTGTTTCACTGGTCTGTGGGGTTAAACTATCCTTTCTTTAAAGAAAAAAGAAACATTTTCAATAAACCTGAAATCTATAATACCACTATAAGAGGACAGAGAGTAAAGGGTAGATAATATTTTTAACAATAAAATATGCCTCACATATGCATAATTCTGATTATAAGAATTTTTGGTTAGAGAACCTGAGCACACAATGCATTATTGGAGGAAAATTCTAAGAAAATCATCCTCCTTGCACATAAAAGTTTAGTATGAGTTACTAATATTATTTAATGAAATATTTTGGTGAAATATTTAGTAAAATGGAATCAAGAGTTGAATCCCATTGGCATTATTAAGTAAACATTAATGAATTGGGATAAGATATATTTAGATTGATTGCATTTTTATTATCATTTTACTCATGAATTTTAGTAAGGTTAACAAGATAAAGACATCACAATGTTCACTTTGCTCACAGTCATAATCACCCCAAAACCCAATTTTGAAAATTTAATAAGATTTTGATTAATGATCATAGAAACTTTATTTAGGTTCCAATGGGCCAGGAGGTGGTGATGGGCCAGGAAAAGTGATAGGGACAGGAGATGGCAGTGGGACAGGAGATGACATTGCTATGAGAGAAGGCAACCGACCATTGTTGGGTGGTGAAAAGTTCTGTGGGTTGGTTCTCAGTGTTAGTGTCATTAAGTCACATGGAGGAGGAGTCAGACTGGGGCCTGACAGAGATGGAGAGCAGACTATTATATCAGGAAGATGAGATGGGAGAGAGAGAAAAGTCTATGTGTCTTAGGTGAATGTCATTTCAAAAGCATCAATGACTCTGCTGACTGAGAACACTCAGGGATGAGGTGACCCATCAGAAAATGAGAAAGTCATTAGGTCTGGTGAGAAAGTAGAGGCCAAAAGAAGAGGGTGTTTTCTCAAAATATTCAGGTCAGCCAAAAAGAAGAAGGAAGTGGCCAAAGCATCCTCCACAGGCAGTGTACATGATTGGTGGACGCTAACTGGTTTGCACATATCATCTGGGTGGCCTCCTTTTAAAAGCTGGTGAAAAGTCCTGTCATCATGAAGCTTCCCTACGTGGCTGCAAGAGATAGAAATCACAGGCTGCAGCCAAGAGCAGATGGTACCAGGAGATTGGGATCTCTGGTCCATGATCCCTTGCTGCCCCATACCCTCAGTTTACAAAGCCTTTGCTCTCCCAACCTCAGCGTTATAGTCCAATCCTACCCAAACTGAGAACTCCCCTCCTGCCCTATAAGAACTTTGTGTTGTTGGGTCATATCATAGGCAAGGGTATAAAGGACATAGAAAAAAGTGGAAAGTTACTCATCTTTGTAAAAGTGAAACCAGGTCTTCAGTCTCTTTTAATTTCTTACAGCAATCGTTGTGGAGAAGGGAGGGTGAGTGTCACACCTCACCATGAAAAGATTGTCCACATAAGGGAGATTGGGACAGTAGACTCTAGAGGGAAATCACCAGTATTCAAGACTACAGGACAGGTGACAGGGATAGCAAGTCACACAGAGGGGCAGCACTTTTTCACTTACTTACACCTGCATTATACTTATAACCACCCTGTGAGGAGAAAGATTAGGCCATCTCAAAGAGGAATGTGTCTTATGGAAGTCAGAGCTTGTCTACACTTTGATCAGGAAGCCCCACCTCCATATCCAGTTGGAGGAGGGCAGGGAGACAAAAGGCAGTCAGTGTAGATAGTAAATAATTGGGACAGATCAGAAAGATATGGACTGGTTGGAAATGACATAAAATCAAATGCTGACCTCTACAAAGTCTTTCTCCCTCCTCTTCCAAAATGTTGCATAGTTAATCTGCCCCAGGAATTGTTCTTCGCTGCAGGGAGTTGTACGAGTTGTTAATTATTGCTTTTTGTGGTGCTACTTTTCTGCCTGGATCACTCCACAATCTTGCCCACATTTTGGTCATGTACACAGGATGGGGAGAGAAGAAGGTCAAGATAAAGGGAAAATGAGAACAAAGGACTTATAAAATATATAAAAGGGACAGGAAACTGCACTTTTTTGGATACCCAATTCTGGGACCACTTCACTGGGGCGAAGTCTGTCTCTGTTCTACCCTTTAAATAAAACTTGCTTTCTATGCTCACCTTGACATTTCTCAATCTTCACATCTGGGAAAAGGGAACTCAGCCCTTATTGATTCTCATCACCATCAGTATCACAGACGCATGGTATTGATGAGGGGGTTATTGTAGGTGATATAAGGAGGAGGAGTGGAAGTGAGAATGAGTGTGGGAGAGAGCTCCATATGGGAAGATTAAAGTAAATGTCTGAGCTGAATTTACTTAGGAGATCTCCACCTAGTAAGGGAGTAGGGCATTGGGGAATAGTGAGGAAAGATTGGGAGAAAGGGATCTCATGAATGGAGAATGGGAGAGGTGGAGTTCTTAGTGGTTAATATGTTTTGGCTTCCACCCTGACAATGGAGGTCATGGAAGTAGAGGTGGGTCCTCCAAATTGGACTTATAATGAGAATGTATCACCAGGAGTATAAAAGGAAAGAGATGGGCCTACCTGCTACCTCAATGGTTTATCTCGGTTCCTACATTGTGATGGTGGTCATTGGATGTTGAAATCCCAGTCCACATCAGTCCTTCATAGCTAGTCCCAGAAGGTCTGCTTGGGATGTGGTGGGGCTGTGTGACCTCCTGCCTCACTGGGAAATGGCACAATAAACAGCCAAGCGTCCCCACCTGTAGGCATTTAGGAAGGTACTAGGAGGTTTTTAAATTTTGGAACAAGATTTACCCAGTGGACCAACTGACCACACCTATGCCATATTCCAGTGGGTCTTCTGAGGGTTATAGGGTTAGTGATTGTACTGGAAGTTTGTTGAAATATTTTGGCCAGCATTTGATAATTAGCCCTGAAGGCCTTTTCATCTCTGCCATTGTACACCTTGAAGGCCACCTCAAATACTTTAGCCTTTGGGTGAGGGGACCTATCTCCAACTTTTTAAGCTTAGCTTTAATGTTGTGAAGCTCTGGGAGAAGAAGTAGGTTATGAGTAAGTTCTGACCATCGGGTGACTCAGGATCTAAATTTGTGTATTGGAATTTAAAAAGAAAGAGGGGTTTTCACTTTTATCCTGAAATGACCTCTTAGAGTTTATCATGATTGATGACTTTATGAGGCACCCTTTTAAACTTGTCAGTAAGCAGGTAATAAATTGATTTCTTGTTTGGACTACAGGGAAAATTTTAGTTCCAATTGGTGAACATTATGTGCATAGTTTCAGGCTTGTTCCCAGACTCATCATTAAAGGTGAGGTTTTAGGCCTGTTGTGTACTGTAACTCCTTATTATATGTGGTAGTGTTGGAGGTAAAAGGATTCTAGACATTTCTCAATTTGGGAGAGATCATCAGTAGAGAAGTGCACATGGACTCTGCCTACCCCCTCTGACCCAGCATATCCTAGAGAGGAAGTAAAGGGGCAGGCTCTCAAATGGCTATGTGAGATTGGGTGATGGGAGAGCTGAAGGGTGGCTGGGATGGTGGTATGAAGGATGCAGGTGGGTTTGGTGGAACTTAGTATGGAGAAGTCTCATCAGTGGGGTCAAAAAAGTGTTTTGGGTCCCTTGTTTGTGTAGGAGTAGTGTCTCTGGATGAATCTAGAGCCTTAGTGGCAAGTAAAAGCTAGGCAGGAGAGTAGGAAGAGCAAAGGGAAGGCTTAGATCAGAGGATATTGAAGGATGTAAGGCAGGTGGAGGAATGGAAGCCACTGTAGCTGGCTCAGAGGCTTCTTCCCCCTCATTGTTGGCATGATTCTCAGAGTCTAAAGTCCAGGAGTGTTGACCTTGATGGGTCTAAATTCTGGTGTCATTTAGTTAAAATAAGACAGTATTCTATCATCTTGTGAGTTTTTAGAACCTGTATTAAAGTAGAATTTTACTTTTCATCATCTTGCTTTTAATGAAGACCAGAAATAAAGCAATTTTAAACTTTCCATTGAACAACAATTTATGAAAATCACATTTGTAATGTTTATCCCATTTATGTTAAATCTGATTTATCTTAAGTTACTCATGAAAATCAAGTTTAGTTACATTTTAAGGCATTTGTTGTTGTTGTTGTTGTTGTTGTTGAAGAAAAGTCCTAGAAGCAACAGACATTATATTTAAGACATTTAATAGAAAATGAGATTTTCCACTGTCTGATCATCTGGAAAGAAAGTGTGTTAATTATTTTGAAAACATCATTACCTTTGTTTGTTTAACCAATATAAATTGAACTTTAAATCACTTGAATCAAAGGGTTTTGGACCCATTTTTTTTTTTTTAATTTTAGTTTATGAGTACTCTACATGTTGATTCTTATAGTCTTACACATTTAGACAAGACAGTACACAGAACAAACAAGTAAAGGTCTTATAACTTTTAAAAATTCTTAGATTAAGATTCAAACCTTGTAAATTGGCCTCTGAGCAAAGCAGAATATAAAAAAATTAAAAAAATAAAAAAGCTTTTATAGTTGGATAAAATAAGTATGATCAGAAATTATGATTTAGGCATGAAGATCAAAATTATGAGCTCAAAAATTTAGATTTTTTTTAAAAAGAAGAGTCCTAGAAAAAATGATGTAGCCATTAATTATTTCATTTAAGAAACAGAGAGAATGAGAGAGAGAGAGAGAGAGAGAGAGAGAGAGAATGAGTTTTGAAGTCATTTTTCTGTGTTGCAGCCAAGGGAAAAGTTAAATTGGCACTTTGTTTTTATTTATTTATTTTTCTTTATTCTTAGGGCCATTATCAAGCCTGCTGAGTCTTTGTATTTCAGTGTCAGCTCTAGTGTGGGAGATTGCTGCCTAGAGCTTTTAACCCTATTTTTTCTGTAGGAATGGCAGAAAAAGCTCCATAACTCAACAAGCTGAAACAACTGTTTACCTGTCCGAGATTTTATTAGCAGGACTATAGCAGCCATCACAGAAGAGAAGGGGATGGAGAAAGAGAGAGAGTGAGAGAGAGAGAGAAGAGAGAGGAGAGAGAGAGAAGGAGGGGAGAGAGAGACAGACAGAAAGAGAGAGAGCGAGAACAGGGCGTTGATATTTATGGGCTCAATGCGGGATGAGGAAGAGCAGGGAGAGTGGGCTGTTACTTCTTTATTGGCTGAGAACTTGTGCCACTTCAGGGATTGAAGGTGCACCATCCAAAGTTCGCGCCATTCAGTGTGTCATGAACCTGAGCTCCCAGAAGAGAAGCACTCTGGGAGCCATCTTTACCAACAATTCCCAGTGGGTATTTTGGCCAGGTTTGGATGTAGAAAATTATTAAACATTATTGGTAGAGATGAGGAAGAGTGACAGCAGTAGGAGAGCAGTGAGGGAGATTGTTGAAGTTGTCAGGCAGGGCCCATGAGAGTGAGTATGAGGAGGGATGAACAAGGAAGAAGGAGAAGTTGTAGTAGGAGATATGGTATTGAGGTTAGAAGAAAGGAAGAATCCCTATGTAGTGAAGGTGCATCTGAGTAAGTTGATGAAAGTGACTGGGTGGAACAGCAGAACAATATCAGGTGGAGATCAAAAAAGTGAGAAGTGATCTTGTGGATTAAAAGGGGGAAAACTGGTAGGATTGGGAGGGGAAAGGGTTAAGAGAGAGTGAGAAATGAAGACCTATTTAGGGCAACATGATATTGACAAGGAGAATAAGAAGAACAGAGGGAATGTTTAAAACAAAGAAAAGAGAAAGATTACATACAAGGGATTGTTTTTCCATTTATCTGAGCACTCACAAGAGATGTAAAGATCCCACAAAATGTTAGGATTTAAGGTGCTATTAGGTGGCCATTTGGATCTATTGTCCACATCTTAGAAAGGTCCTGACTGAGTGAAAAATTGAATCAGTTGATGAGCCTTCAGATCTGGAGCCAAACAGAGGGGAACAAGGAGGCAGCTGAGAGGTGAATAAAATGGGGGTTTGGATTCAGAGTTCCCCCATGGCAAGTTAGAGTGCTGGAGTGGCTACAGGCAGGCATCCCTGGCTCTAGGCCAAACCAGAGTAGAAATGAGAGAGCACAATGATAACACTGGTTATGGGTGACAAGTCCTGCTTCCCCACATGTTGAAATTTGAACATTAGAAAAGCACGCTGAGGCAAGAATATGAAGCAGGGTTTATTTAAAAAGGGGTAACAAAGACTCCTCCCGTGAGGGAGAAGGAGGCCATAGCTGGTATCATGGTATCCCAAAAGGCGAGGTGTTCTGCCCTTTTTATATGTCCTAGGCTTCCTTTGTTCTCCTGCCTTTCCCCCCTTATCTTTCTCCTTCCTGTGTATGTGATTAGGCCAAGGAATGCTCAGTGGGATGGCCAAAAGGTGGGAAATAAGGTGGGCTGAAGGGGGAAGGGTGGGTGGAGTAGCCAAGGACACATTAACAACCTTATAGCTCCCTGTAGAGAGGGAAAATTCCTGGGACAGGTTACCTTGGCAACAGGTTGCAGCAGGGGCAGGTTCTTGATAAGATCCCTCAGGGGACATGCTCCAACTTTCCAGACTCAAAATTGGCCTCCTTATCCTGACCTGACTTGATTTACCTATCTACACTGACTGCCTGTCTAATTCTGGTTTCAACAACAGTGAAAGGGTTGCTCATTACTACATAATTCACAAGCCCCAGGCTAAAACCTTTCTGGGACTGAGAGAAGGGGGATTATCACCCACTACTTCACTAGTCCCAGGCTTGTGAAGCCTGTCAAGAGTCTTGGTGACTGGGACCAGGGTTTTTGTAAATAGTATAGTGCCAAGACCCAAGTTAAAATTCTCCAAGGGGGAAGGGATGGGAAAGTAGTGTCACTTTTAGCGAGTCTTGGTGCTGAACCAAGACTAAAATTTAGTGAGTCTCCAGAGTGGAGACATATAAGGAGGGGAGGAAAAGAGCAAGGTCATGTACTCAAAATAGACAGATGTGGGGATGTAGAAAAGCCCTTAGTGAATGGAAGGAGGTGTACTGTGACTTTTCTTGGGCCTCAAGCCAGGATCTCACAGCAGCTCATACCCCTGAGGGGAGAGCAAGGTCAAGGGGAGAGCCTCTATCAGAGCCTGTATCAGAGTCACTGGCAGCAATAAATAAAAAGTAGTGCAGGACTGACCACAGGAACACCAACAACTGTTGTGGGCCTGGCTATTTGGGAAATGACCAAACAGACTCCATTTTACCCTGAGACTTCATATCATGTAAGAAATGCTTCTCCCATGGGAAAGCCCCACATCTGTTACCATTAATAGTTACCTAGCATAACATACTTGGCAAGACAAAAATAGCAATTCTTATACAATACAAAATTGCTCTCTTTGGTTTCCATTTTTGGGGGGTGGGTGATGTACCTTGTCAGAGATTTACTTTCTAGACATTAGTAACCATTCTCTAACTTGTACTGAATTAGAGTCATTTTTACCCACTTACCTTATGCTTGCTTGCTGCTACGACAACCTGGAAAGTCCTGTGGGAAATACCTATGTACCCATTGCATTGTCTCACTATCTTCCCAATCCAGGTCTGTACCTGCTTGCTTACCGTTACATTAATCCAGATGTAGTTTTTGCCTTTAAATATCCTAAAATGCTCAGGCTTAGGGATGTTTCTTGCAGAGACAGTTATGGATCCTGCAGGGAGCAGTCCTGGCTGGCCTGCTAAATAAAGAGTCTTCAATTTGGACAAAAGTTGGACTTTGTGTGTTTTCTGAGTATCTTGCCCCACAATACTACAGAGGCATAAGCAGATTTATGGTTAGGCACATGACAAGGCAAGAGAAGGAGAATAGCATCAACTCCCCCTTGAGCATTACCTTTTATAGGCCAGAATCATGGCCACCTGCTAAGGGAAGGTTTAGTCTTTGTGTCTGGCATAGCAAACATTCTCTGATTTTGTGGAAGTCAAGTTACTGTTTCATTTCTTTTCTTTCTTTCTTTCTTTCTTTCTTTCTTTCTTTCTTTCTTTCTTTCTTTCTTTCTTTCTTTTTTTGTACCAGGGGGATTGAACTCAGGAGCACTTGGCCACTGAGCACATATCCAGCCCTATTTTCTATTTTATTTTAGAGACAGGGTCTCATTGGGTTACTTAGCAGCTCACTTTTGCTGAGGTTGGCTTTAAACTCTGGATCCTCCTGCCTCAGCCTCCCATGCCACTGGCATTATAGGCATGCACCACCACACCCTGCTAAGTTACTGTTTCTTAAGAACAGAGAAGAGCAACTTTTTAACTCTCAAGGGGAGAACAGAGACCTGCAGGGATTTTGTCTTGAGAATGAGAACAGTATTCTTAATGTGGGGATGGGGAAAGGAATATAACTGTAGTTATGCCTACAAGGGTCCTCTCCCAAGGCTGCCCCACCTGGCAAATGCCCTAGTTTCTGTGCAAAGGTTGTAGCAGAGGATGGGACAAGCAACACCCTGGTGGGCTATGGCCAGTGCAGGCCAGGCAATTGTGGGTGGCATATGAGGTCCTCAGAAGCTGTCTGGATACTACTGCCTCCCTCGCCCTGCTTCCTGAGCAGGCCAGCTCCACTGGGAGCAAGAGGAAGGGCCTGGAGCAGCCATTGTAGAGGCCTTCCCAGTACTGGTTGCCCTCTGACTCTGACACCCACTCCCCCAAGCCCTCACCACTGCTGCAAGCCTGGAGCTCTTCACTGCAGCCACCAGATTCCCCACATGGCCATCTGATGCCCCCTTCACCACCACTGCAGCCAGACTCCTGTCACGGCTGCAGGATGGAGATATTCAGGGCTTGATGATTCTGTTGACACTGTATCCACTTCCAGACTCTGGTGCCATGGCCACCATGCAGCAACCAAACTCACAAACCCCAGCTGCATACCAATGCTGCCCACCTATGCCCCAGCATCAATGAACTTCACCACACACCAACAAACTCGAAGTCCTGTACCCAATGCCAGACCCGATACAGCTGCCTTTTGTTGCTGCCATACTAGACTCTGGAGCTCCACTCTGCTTCCACCAGACTCCAACATGGATGCCATACAGTGACACTCAGCACTGGATGCCAATTTTATTGCAACTGTTGCCGGACTCCTGTCAGAACTGCAGGACAAAATAGCTCATGGCTGGAAGCCTCTGATGATGCTACCACTGCTTTTGGACTCTTCCACTGCCACTGCCACTGGACGACATTGCAACCAAACCACCAAACCATCCTGCTGATGCTTCCACAGGTGCCCCAACATCAATACTCTTTACCTTGGACACCTCATGCCCTACTCAGGAAGCAGCTGCTTATTGCTGCCACCAGAGCCTGCCATTTCATGATGTTGCTGCTGCAGTGACTGAAACCCAAGGCTGCTGTTGTGCCACACAGGACTGCCAGAGCTGGGGAAGTTGGACATGCTACATAACAGTGGCCTCACTAGTGTCCATTGCATGCCACCTGCCTTTCCTCTCCCAGGACCAGCCACCAGTCCTTCTAGACCTTGAGGTGTTGTGGTGCTGAGGAACTGATGTGACTCCCTTTTTTAAAATAAATAAATAACATCAGCTTCTACCTCAAGGCCTGTCCTAAGGATGGGGGCATGACGCTTGTCCTTGGAAAAACCCACAGAGCCTTTCTAGGCACATACCCACCCTGCTGAGTTGTTTGTCTGTAAATAACAGGAGAGATCTGTGGAGCCAGGTGTCCCTGACCCAGTTAGGCTAGATGAGGACCAATAGCAATGCCCTAGCAACCACCAATCAGCATGAGACAGGGAAATTACCTGGGATGCCAGATGACCCCTCAGTAGTTTATGGTGGTTGATAGCATGTTGGGAAACCATGTAGTTTAGCACGTACACCCCTCACAGATTAAACCAGTCAGTTCAAATGAATCCCTCTCTTGTACTAACCAATCACCCCTACCCAACTTGTTCCCTCCAGTGAATGTGCTAATCAATGTTAAGAGTTGCTGTTTGACTTTCCTGTGGTGTGAAATGATTTGCTGTGTGATGTTGTAACACATAGAGTATCCCCCCAAAACCTATAAAATCTCTTTGAACAAAGGACTGGAACTCACTCCCTGGGACTGGTGTATTGGGAATGCTTGTGAGTCCAGGCTCGAGCTTGCAAAAAAGACTCTTGTGTGATTGCATCAGATTCCGCTTCTGGAGTTCTATTGGGGTCCCACAAATCTGCATTACAGTGCTAACTCAGGGAATTTGTCCAAGAAAAAAAAGTGAGTATTTTAAATAAAGTCTGCAGTCCTCACAGCAGGCAGCAGGATGGGCTAGGTGGGTCTAGCCAGCTGGAAAGTGGGCAGGGGAGAATCCTGGGGATTGCTGGCAAGGTCTGGACTTTGACCCTGTGGGGGCAAGCTGGAGAGGGATCTCTGGCTTATCTGTCTGTTCATCCCTGGGAGCATCTTCTGGTCCTTTCTCCTGAGTTTGACACCCTGTAACCTTCCTCTAACCCCCACTCATCCCTGATCAGTAGTCTGGGTCCTGGAAATAGGGCCAATGGGCATTGGGCCTCAGGCCTTGATATGAAGCCTGGGGACATTGCACCCACATGGGGACGGCCTAACTGGCCAGATTGCACACATCTTAACTTGGGGAAAATCATTCTTTTGGGAAAATATCCACCTAGATCTGTCAAATTTAACCTGACATGGACTTCTTCCAAGAGATTATCATTATCAAGAAAGGAAAAAAGTTAGTAAGTTTTGTTTTGCTAAACAGTAGTGTGAGGAGTGGCAAAGTCTTCAGAGTTGGTAGAACTGGATTCAAATCTCTCTTAACTTGGTTTTGCATCCTATAAAATAAACATTGTGAGGATGATAAGCCAGGGGTAAATTAAACTGTGCAGCACTACCTCAATTTGTGAGCCAGGTAGGTAGGCATTCAGCATTATTTCCATGCAGAAATATATACTGAGATTAAATGTGGCACACTGAGAAATGCACCTTTGGAAGAAAACTGACATCTGAGATAGGAAAATAAAATTGATTTCATATTTTTAGATGAAATAATAATATATGGAAGATCCTTAGCCAAAGCATAAAATACTGGATCAGGCTCATAAAATTATAAGCTGTTTTCAAATTTGTTTAAAGTTACATTGAGATAAATCTATGTACTTTAAGCCTCTTGAGGATGTCCCCCACCTCTGCCAAACATACATGGATCACTGTCCAGAATTCTAAATTCTTCTTTACAGTGTCACTAAAATATCAACATATGTATGTACAAATACACAGATAAAGATTTTGTAATATTTTGATCCTTTGAGCCTGTTTTGGGGACCTTCAGAAAATATAATCATGTATTCTCTTATACACTCTTTTGCAGCTTTCCTCCCTTAATTTGCATCCCTTCAGCTGACCCTAAGGAAGAAGGAAACAGTAGATAAACTGGAGTATCAGAAGGATACCATCCCTGCTTTGGTCACTGAAATCTGACTATCCTTTGCGTGCCCAAAGTTTGAGGAAACATCATCCCTGCTTCAGCCACTTTAGGGCTGGTTGATCAACAAAAGGTGGATGATAAACTAACCAACAGGAAAAATGAACAATTCCATCTGCTGATATAGCTCTTATACTGTGATTAATTTCCACCCCTTAGTTCTATCATGTACATAGTTCTTTCTTTGGTAACAATCGAGGAAAGATTGATAACAGGACTTACTAAAGGACTGATAACAATCAAACACACAGTTGACAATATCAGAAAACTAGTACATGTACCAGTTCAAACCTGAAAGGACATTAAGCCTTAGGATCCAAGCTTACTATTGGAAGAATGGTTTTCTGTTGAGAGCCACAGTCGGGTCAAGATGGTGCCTGGCATTTTGCCAAAAGGGGCGGTTCCTGCTGCCTCAGGTGCCCACTATTTTTGAGTTCTCGCGAAGTTCCCTTTGAGTTCCAGTTGAGCTCTTGCAGAGTTCCTAGAGAGATTGTGTGGGTTGGTTGAGTTACAGTTGAGCTCTCATGGAGTTCCTAGAGAGTTCGCATGGGTTGGTTGAGTTCCGGTTGTGCTCACGCAGAGTTCCTGGAGGGTCGTGTGGGTGGCGTTCGCGTGAGTTCAAAAATAAAGTTCGTTCCTGCTTGAATCTACAAGTGGCTCGACCTCCCAGTTATTTGTGCCCAGACAGACTGTGGCATTTGGTAGTCCGCACGGGGAACGCCTGAAGCTTGGGGGTAAGTGAAACTGCTTCCCCCTTAGGGCAGGGCGAGAGAATGGGTGACCATTTCAAAAAACAATGTGTTCTTGTTTTGATTTGTTATGTTTCTGTTTCAAGCTACCTGCCCCTAGAAATAAATAGGATGCTAGAAAAGTTGTTCGGCCTGAGGAAGAGAGAGATAGACCATGGATATACATTTCAAGAAAATAGGAAAATTGATACAATGCATTTTTGTTCTGTTTTTGTTTCATTCTCTTTTGGTTTTGTTTTGTCTTCTATTGTTGGGTTGCATCATCTTTGTAGCAGAAATATGGGGTCAGAAATGAGCAAAAAATAAGCCGAAAGAGCATTAAATAAATTGTTAGAGGAAGGAGGCACCCCAGCAAAACCAAGAACAGTTAGGGCATACGATGATACAATGCAAAAATGTAGCCCATGGCTTTTTAAGGAGGAGCTGTTGAATATATCACAATGGGACCATAATGGTGAAGACTTAAGGAAGAGGGAAAAGAAAAACCCAGGAATTTGCCAGTTGGCACATTGCCATTGTGGATGATGATACGATTTTGTTTGCCTAATCCAAAGCTCTCAGTTCAGATTATGGTAGAAGACATATTAGATCACGAAAAAGAGGAGGCCTCAAGAGATAGTCAGAAAGGGGAAGAAAGTTTACAGGAGAAAAAGCTATCAGGGGAGAAGTTACAACAGGAGGCTGCTACTAACACTGTTCTATCACCAGAGGGTGTAATTCAATCAACGACTCCACTTATGGAAACAATATATGCTGAGTTGCCCTCAACCCCCATAGTTGATAGATGGGATCCTGAGACAGGACCTCAAAGATTGGCATGCCCTGTATTTGAGGAGGCAGGAGGGCAGCGAGTTCACCATGCTTTAGACTTCAAAACAGTGAAGCAGCTGAAAGAGGCTGTAACAACCTATGGTCCTCAAGTGCCCTTCACTGTAAGTATGGTCGAATCCATTACCAACTTGAACATGACGCCAGCAGATTGGGCTAGTATGTGCAAAGCTGTGCTAAATGGAGGACAATATCTGTTATGGAGGGTTGCCAATCAGGAATTTTGCACAGAGGCAAAATGCAGCAGCCGGTTATCCTCAGAGAAATCTAGATATGTTGTTAGGAAAGGAACCTTATGAGGGTCAGCTGCAACAAATTAGATATGATCCTGCCATATACTCACAAATCACTTCAGCTGTGGTTAGGGCATGGAAAACTTTACAGGGGCATGGAGATTTACAAGGTCAATTATCTAAGGTAATACAAGGAGCTAATGAACCTTACGCTGAATTTGTAGATAGGCTTATACAAACAGCTACCAGAATCTTTGGGGATGTAGATAAAGTGATGCCATTAATAAAACAAATATCCTATGAACAAGCAAATAGATGGTGCAGGGAGGCCATTAGACCATGGAAACATGGAGATTTAAACACATATATTAAATTATGCAGAGACATTAATGAACAAGGGCAAGTCTTGGCAGCTGCAGTAAAACAGGCTTTAGGTGCCAGGCCAAAAACATGTTACAATTGTGAACAAAAAGGACATTTTAAAAGGAGTTGCGTCATAGGAGGAGGGTTTAACAAAACTAGGTATCAAAGGGGTAGAATACCAGGTATTTGCCCATGATGCCATAGAGGGAGACATTGGGCTAATGAATGCCATTTTCAAACCAAAAGAGAGGGTACTCCATTATCAAAAAATGGACAAGTACCAGGTGTTTACCCATGATATCAGGGAGAGAGGCATTTGGCTCCATTGCCAAAAAATGGACAGGGGGGCCCAATGCTCCAGGGACCATGACCACAAATATACGGGGAATTGGAGGAACCCAGCAACACAATCAGGGTAGTGCCCAGGACACAATATCCATTAGATCCCTCATTAGACAAACCAGAGGGAGCACAGGGTTGGACATCTGCACCTCCGCCATAGCAGTACTAACTCCAGAGATGGGAGTTCAAATCATGTCCAAAGGGGTAAAAGGATCTCTTCCCCAAGGAACAGTAGGCTTATTATTAGGACACAGTTCTTCTAATCTAAAAGGACTTATGATAAGTCCTGGGGTAATTGATCCTGATTATGAAGGTGAAATAAAAATTATAGCCAGTTCTCCAAGGGGTATATCAGTAATTTCACAAGGAGATAGAATAGCACAGTTATTAATAATACCCAGCCTGCATGATAAATTTTCCAGTCATACTATAGAAAAAGGTTACAGGGGATTAGGCTCTACAGGTGTAGATTGGGCTATGCTTTCTTTAAATTTAGATTCTCGCCCCATGCTAAAACTAAATATTCAAGGACATGAATTTAATGGGCTACTGGATACAGGTGCAGACCTTATCATTATCTCTTGTCAAGAATGGCCAAAACATTGGCTGTTACAACAAACCACTCAAACACTTCGAGGCCTAGGAGTGGCAACTAATCCCCATAGAAGTGCAATGGTATTAGATTGGAAGGATCCTGAAGGATGAAGGAACTATACAGCCATATGTATTGGATCATCTTCATATAAATTTATGGGAACGAGATGTCCTAGATCAATTAGGATTAACATTAACAAATAACATCAATTCAAATGTGCCCACTATTATGGCTAGACAAGGATTTAGGAAAAGAAATGGATTAGGAGAAAAAGGACAAAGTATAGCAACACCAACACAAATAGATCAAGAAAAAGATAGACATGGATTGGGTTTTCAGGAGGGGTCACTGAGACAAAAAAAAATTACTTGGAAATCAGAAAGACCAGTATGGGTTCCTCAGTGGCCCCTGACTAAAGAAAAGATACAAGCAGCCCATGACCTGGTCAAACAAAAACTAGCAAAGGGACATATACAACCTTCTGTATCTCCCTATAATACTCCCATTTTTGTCATCAAAAAGAAATCTGGTAAATGGAGATTATTGCAAGATTTAAGAGCTATTAATAATGAGATGGTTATTATGGGAACTGTTCAATCAGGGATTCCTCAATTGTCTGCTTTGCCAAAAACTTGGTATGTTTTAGTTATAGACATTAAAGATTGTTTTTTTTTTTTTCAATTCCAATTCATCCTGAGGATAGTCCACGTTTTGCATTAACTATCCCTGCACTGAATCATGAAGGTCATGATCAGAGATATGAATGGAAAGTACTCCCTCAAGGGATGGCTAACAGCCCAAATATGTGTCAAATTTATGTTAACAAAGCAATCCAGCCACTTAGAAATCAAAATCCTGAACTACAAATATTTCACTATATGGATGATGTATTATTGGCACAAAAAGATAAAAACACATTGCTAAAATGTTATGCCACACATACAAATTTATTAAAATGTTATAATCTACAGATAGCAATAGATAAAGTACAATTAAATTTTCCAATTAATTATTTAGGAGTTCTATTATCCTCAAACATGGTCCATCCACCAAAAATTCAAATACGAGTAGATCAACTCAAATCACTTAACGACTTTCAAAAGTTATTAGGAGACATAAATTGGATAAGGCCTTATCTAGGCATACCAACAGGAGAGTTGGGACTTTTATTTGATATACTAAAAGTTCCATCAGATCCAAATTCACCCTGAAGGTTAACACCTGAAGCAAGAAAGACATTAAAAATCATTGAAACATATATGGAAAATATGCATTTGGATAGAATTGATATGTTTGCCTTTATTATTTATTATACTACCAACAAAAAATATTCCTACAGGAGTATTTTGGCAAGAAGGTCAATTATTATGGATGCATTTATATTATTCTCCTAACAGTATTCTTACTAGGTTTCCTGAGGCTGTAGGACAATTAATACTCAAAGGAATAAAAGCAGCAAAGGGAGTGTTTGGAATTTCTCCCAATAGAATTATTACTCCATATACAATGGATCAAATTGATGAGTTACTAATGAGTTAAATACTTGGGCAATAATCATGTGCAAATCTAATGTTTCATTTGATAACCACTTACCATCTAATCCTTTGTTGTCTTTTTGGTCTTCGCATCCTGTAGTTTTTCCAAAAATGACAAGAAAATCACCTATCATGAATGCTCCAAATATATTCACTGATGGGTCAAATAATGGTACAGCAGCAGTAGTTACCCCTGATCAAACTTTTACATTTTTAGTACCCAAACAATCAGCTCAAAAGGTAGAGCTTAATGCAGTATTACAAGCTTTTGTGATGTTTAAAGATTCTGTATTTAATTTATTTTCCAATAGTCAGTATATAGTTAATGCTATAGTATCCCTTGAAGATGCTGGTATTTCTCCCCTTCCTCTACTGTTTTCTCTTTGCTTTCCACTATACAAAGTCTAATCTGGGACAGGAAAGATCCATTCTTTATAGGACATACCAGGGCACATACAGGATTGCCTGGAGCCCTTAGTTTGGGCAATGATTTAGCAGATAAAACTACACATGACATACATATTTTTTTCTATGCTACAAGAAGATACAAATTTTCATGAATCCTTCCATGTCAATGCAAATACTTTTAAAAAGCATTTTAAAGTAACTAAGGAACAAGCTAGACAAATAATGAACAATGTCAAAATTGTGTGACCTTTTTACCACAAGTTAATCTTGGAGTCAATCCTAGAGGACTGATATCTAACCATATTTGGCAGATGGACATCACACACTTTCCAGAATTTGGAAAATTAAAATATTTGCATGTTACAGTTGATACTTCTTCTGGATTTTTGATGGGCTCCCTTCATGCTGGAGAAAAAACTGGAGATATTATAGCTCATTGCTTACAAAATTTTGCCACTGTGGGCATTCCAAAACAGTTAAAAACAGATAATGGCCCTGGCTATTCTTCTACCTCTTTTAAACAATTTTGCTCATCATTTGGCATTGCTCATATAACAGGAATCCCATACAATCCACAGGGACAAGGCATAGTTGAAAGAGCTCATCAAACTATTAAAATATACTTAGTAAAGCAAAAAGAGGGAATTGGGAAGGGGTATATATATCCCCCAAAGATAAACTTAAAATAACCCTTTTTACGCTAAACTTTTAAAATTTGGATTCATCAGGGCTTAATGCTTTGGAAAGGCACATGTGTCCAAAAAATGTACATAAGCCCAAGGTACTTTGGAAGGATATTCTAACAGGACAATGGAAAGGTCCTGACCCAACCCAGTGATTGTCTGGAGTCGGGGGTCTGTTTGTGTGTTTCCACAGGGAGAACAGCAGCCAATTTGGATTCCAGAGAGACTAACTAAAGCAATTTCTACAAATCAAAAGGAAGACTATTTGGCTCAAATTCATAACAGCTGATATCCAGAACTCCAGTTTGGCTATCTTTACATCTGCGACAGTGGTTTTCCCACACCTGGAGGCTAATGAATAATGAACACCATTAATGCCTATTTCAAATGTAAGAAACCTTGGGGCTTGCTTGTGGGAATACATTCAGACCCACATGCAAGTTACAGGAAGAAGGATGGGATATCAAAAGAAGAGTCAAACCCAAGTGGTAACCAGGATGCTTTTTTCAATATGTATTTTATTATTGCCCTTTCCCACATCATGAAGTTTTATTTTGTTCTTTGAGCTCATACAGACCTAAGTTAATGTTTTTCTGATCAGTTTTATTTTTTGACTGTGGAGTTTTTGAGCATTGCAATGGGGATTTCACCTGTAAAAAGCTACAAGGCCTTTACTATTATGTGTTGTATGTATTGTGTTATGTGTGCACGCTTGTGTTTTGTGTTGTATGTCTGTATGTGTGTATGTCCATATATCATATATGAGGAGCACTCATGAAAAAATGGATCCAAATATTTTTTATTATTCATGTGATTTAAATGGTTTAATCTAAATTGGGTTAAACAACCGTTGAGGATTGTTTTAAAATGTGTTAACAGATCTGTTTGTTTACTTTCACCTTTCCTTTTCATTATATTTAATTCTATTCAGGATACTAAATTGTTTAGAAAAATGTTTTTTTTTAGTGCCTGCTGGAATGTTACATACTATTTTTTTTAGCCATCACTACCAGAATTCCTATCTTCATCCCAGTGCCAGTGAAGACAAAGATAAAACCAAACTAAAGCTTCTGCGATAGCTATCACAACAAACTGTATAAACTGATTCATCAATGAATAATGTAATTCAACAAGTGATACTCAATCAAGGAGTCGATTTACTTTGGGAGGAAATGGACATATTAATGGATTCCTCTGCTTTGAACAGCTTGCAGAACTTGCCTGGACTATGTATCACTTGTATGCATTGTGAACTATCTGTTGGTACAGTGAATTGTACCAGTGAATTGCTGATGATGTCATTGGTGTACAAGTTTTCCAAAAGGGGTCGTCAATTGGTTTGGTGTTATGGCATTTTGTATCCTCCTGTTTCTGCTTGTAGCAGGTTGGTCATGGTGTTTGTGTAAAAACCACTATCCACAGTGTGGCTAAATGCTGGGCCAATAGTCAATGATGGGTAAGATCCAATTGCAATGGTACCAACCTAAGACAGGAGGCTGACGCCTTGGGGTCAGCTCATCTGATGATGGGTAAGGACCATATGTAGTATTAGACAACCTAAGACAGGCATGGTCCCTAAGCCACATACTTGTTGTTTAATTAAACAAAAGGGGGGAGATGTTGAGAGCCACAGCCAGGTCAAGGTGGTGCCTGGCATTTTGCCAGAAGGGGCAATTCCTGCTGTCTTGGGTGCCCGCTATTTTTGAGTTCTCGTGGAGTTCCCGTTGAGTTCCGGTTGAGCTCTTGCGGAGTTCCTAGAGAGTTCTCGTGGGTTGGTTGAGTTCCAGGTTGCACTCAGGTGGAGTTCCTGGAGGGTCACGTGGGTGGTGTTCACATGAGTTCAAAAATAAAGTTCGTTCCTGCTTGAATCTACAAGTGGCTCCACCTCCCGGTTATTTGTGCCCAGCCAGATTGCGGCAGTTTTCTATTCTTGGTGGATTTAAAAGCTGAATTGATATATTAGGGATTATGCTATTAACTTGTTTATTGCTTTCATGTTCGTCTTCCCTTTACATTAAAACTAGGTCTACTCTAGAAGAAACTATGAGAGAGAGAGAGAGAGAGAGAGAGAGAGAGAGAGAGAGAGAAACTAAGATATGACATTATATAAAGCTTTAATCCAAGAAGATAATGATGGCCTTTGATTTAAAGGAATAAATAATGAGAATCAAAAGGAGTAATAATTAGTCCCCCAAAGACTCTAAATGATGTAGTTCCAAAAGGACTCCTACCAATTGTAACATATAAGCCTCTATTCTAGCCAAGAAGATATTTAAAAAAAAAAAAAAAGTCAGCAGGATTTCTAGAATACTCATTGTGGTTTGAGTTTCTCTTTGTTGTAAAGGTCAGGTTTCTCTTTCTTTTAAAAGTTAGGTCTGCAGGATTGGGATTATGATTCAATAGTAGAACATTTGCCTAGCAAGTGTGAGACACAGGGTTTGATTCTCAGCACCACATAAAATAAATAATAAAATAAAGGTATTGTGCCCATGTACAACTGAAAAAAAAAAAAAAACAGATCTGCAATCAAGCTTGGTAATGTGCAAAACTTACTGTTTCTGTTTTCTTAGTAAAAACTTGTGAAATCTCTGTCTAACCTAAGAACATGCAACAAAAAACAACTATTATGTTAACCACTCTGTTGTGTAACCACACACTGAGTATAAATCTCAGAAATTTTCTAGACCTAGGGTCCAGAGACTTTTTTGGCAATAGCCCCTCTGAATTGCTGCAGCTTAAATAAAACTGTTTCCCAAAAATTCCACAAGTGATGAGCCTCATATGTCTTGCATCAATGCATATTTGAAATTCTAGAATGTCCCTATTCTTTAAGGGCATACAGAGACAGTCTCTCTGACTCTGTCACAGTATGAATTCTATGCAGTAATTAATCACAAAAAACCTAAGAGATGATTACACTATAGTGACCTCCTGGAAGTAAAGTTAATGTTGCATAATAAAACTTGTATACATATATTAAATTGTTGTGCTATACCCCATAAAGATATACAAATAATACCTCTGAACAAAAAATTTTAATCTGGAGGAAAATGTGTTCTGTGAGAAATCTGAATGCCATGTTTGCCTTATTGTTGTTTCTAATATTATGCTATAATTGTGTATAATGGTGTCATTACATTTTTTTAATTTGAAAAAGACATCCAGTTTCTGTACTGTAATATTCTTAATAAAGGGAATAATTCAGTGATTAGAATTTATGCTTTCCTGTTTTTAAAATTAGTATGTTGAAATAGAAGTTTGCAACAGACACCAACTCCATCAGAACCTCAATCTGGTGAAGCCACAGGTTTGTGCCTGCCCAAGCTCTTTACCACCCAGTAGATTTACACTCCAACCCAGGGTGGTGGGACCTACATTCCAGTACCCCTACTGGTTTATATTGGGACAAACTTGATTGTTGTGCTCTGATGTAATTTCTCATCTGTGGGAATTTTTGCCCTATCTGCCCATGGGGCTGTTGAAGATCAGCATACTATAGTAACACAGACACATCAATGTTCATATCAGCTCAGCTCAAATCACAATAGCTAAACTGTGGAACCAACCCAGATGCCCTTCAATAGATGAATGGATAAAGAAACTGCAGTATATATAAACAATGAACTATTACTCAGCATTAAAAGTGAATAAAACCATGACATTTGCAGGTAAATAGATGGAATTAAAAAATTAGTGAAGTAAGCCAATTCTAAAAAAAAATGCCAAATTTTTTCTCTGATATAAGGTTGCTGACTTATAATGTGGATGGGGGAGCATGGGAGGAATAGATGAACTCTAGATAGAACAAAGGGGAGGGAAGATAAGGGATGGGGCAGGGAGTAGAAAATGCAGTGAAATGAGATTGACATCATTACTCTAAGTATATGTGTGAATATACAAATAGTGTGACTCTACTTTGTGTACAACCAGAGATATAAAAAATTGTGGTATATATGTGTAATATGAATTGAAATGCATTCTTCTGTCATATATAACAAATTAGAATAAATTTTTTAAAAAGAAAAAAATAAGAGAGAAGAAGAAGCAACACACAGGGGCATACACCCAGGTCTTAGATTTCCTCCTGACCATGAGTGCTGGAAATAGTTAGTCTTTTCATTCTAAAGTGTTTGATGGACAGTGTTTAAACCACAGTGATAGTCTCTATCTAAACTCATATAAGGGCTAGTTTTGTTTCCAGAAGCTCACCTCCTTCAGAGGGCTTTGGGAGTGCAGCACTTCAAAATGGTTTTCCAGATATAACCATGACCTGCAGAAAAAGGGAAACTTCACCCCCATGACAAGGCACAAACCTGAACCTAAACAGGATGAACCATCTCGGAGAGGCTGGGCAGCAGAAACAGAAGGCTCACATCTCCTGGCTTACAGGACTTCAGGTGGCTTCAGTGGTCCCTGTTAAGTAAGGGGTTGACATCATAACATACCATAAACTGATTGCCCATAGCATAAAGCTCCCCTCACATTCTGGAGGATATAGACTAAAATAAAATTCTCAGCTGGGACATGGTTCTTCTGGAACTCTGGGCAGAATAGGTCCTTGTCACTCCCTGGCTTTTGGTGGTAGCCACTGACCATCAGTACCCCATGACTTGTGGCTACATCACTCCAATCTCTGTCCCTGTTATCACAGGTTGATCTTCCATTGGACCTTCACACTAGCTTCTAATATTTATTTTTTAGTTTTTCGGCGGACACAACATCTTTGTTTGTATGTGGTGCTGAGGATCAAACCTGGGCCGCATGCATGCCAGGCGAGCGTGCAACCGCTTGAGCCACGTCCCCGGCCCCACACTAGCTTCTTATGGGGATACCAGTCAGATTGGATTAAGGGCTTACCCTGCTCCAGTGTGACCTCATCTTAACTAATTACATCTGCAGCGGCCCCACTTCCAAAAAAGCCCCACCTTCTGACATACTGAGAGTCAGGGGTTTGACATGCTGCAGGGAGATGGAATTTACCCTACTGCAGTGAGATTCTGACTTCCAGATTGTTAAAGAAGAACAAGAACTGGGAAGTAGCTTCTGAGTGGCAGAGCTAGAATTGTGAACCAGGTGACCTGATCCAGATCTCCTGCTTTTGCATGCTGCTTATTCTGGTTCATACATGCAGAATTTAGCTCAGTACCAGCCACATAGAAATTGTTTGGTCAACATTAGCAAGTATCATTAAATGTCTTACTATTTCTTAGTAACACCTACTAGAAAGCAAAATAGTAAGTTTATTTAGTTGATAACTGCTTTATTGTGGGATTTTAAAAATTTTATCCCTAAGACCTTCCTTGATGTGTTCTAAATTTAAGCACTACCAGCCAGGAAATCCAGAGTAAATACAGGTACAGTATCCTATATCCAAAATGCCTGGGAACAGCAGCATTTTTTATTTCAGATCTTTTTTAATATTAGCATGGACATAATAAGATATTCTGAGGATGGGACTTAAGTCTAATCATAAAATTTGTTTGTTACATATGTTCCTTAAATATATAGACTGAAGACAATTTTATATCATTTATTTAATAATTTTGTGTATGAAATAGAATTTTTTTCCATTTGGGGCATTGTGTTGGCACCCAAAACATGTTGGGTTAAGGAGCTTTTCCAATTTTGGATTTTCAGATTGGGAAGGCTCAACCTGTTCTAACAGCTAACACATATGAAAGCAATGTCTACATCATGCACTCCAGTGATTAAAATTCACTACCTTGATTAAAAGCATACTAGCCATAATAGATCATATCACCCATTTTACAGATGGAAAAACTGAGGCAGTGACTTTGTTTCTTTCCCAAAGGCACATAACTAGAAAGTGACAGAGCTTGGATTTGAACCCATGTATACAAGTCTCACCTCCCACTCTCCAACCCATGGTGGGTGGAGACCTGGCCCTTATGTGTACCAGATGTTGGAGGACAGGAAAAGTGTTTTATTTAACCACACAAAAACTCTCTCTGAATATGGTGGTACTTTCTAGGTATGTTTAGTAATTTCTACTGCAACACTGCCCTCAGCAGCTTCTTGTCTTCCCCACACTCTTCAGCTGGGATCTTTCTTCCTGTTTTAAGAAGTAAAAGTATGGGGACACCAGCCCATGCCTGATATAGTTTCAGATCTAAAATTAATAACAATGACCTGGCTCCAGCCTGACCCTGAAGAGAAGAAAGGAGAAAAAAATAGCAACAACAAATTCTTCACAAATTAGTACAATAATAAAGGTTCTTTCAAGTGTTGGGGCATATAACACCTAAATCAAGCCCAGGCTATAAAAATGGCACAAAAGCCAGAAACCAAAATACATGCCTGATTTCCTTTAAGAAAACAGGGGATTTGCTGTGTGTCTGGAGACTGGGTAGCAGGAATGGAGCCAGGCAGTGCCCAACTCCTGGCACGTGCACACCTCTGTCTGGCCTCCACTAAGTTCCATCTGGGGCTTCCCATGCACCCCTGGTGGAAAGTTCTGTGCTCATCATTATGTCTCTTGCTCACCTTTCCAGCTAACCTTGTAACAGCCCAAGTGCACATCTACAATGCCAGCCAGGCAAGCAACATGAGGATGCACCTTGCAGACCAGCAAACTGGGAGCACAGTAGACTGAGGGCTGTGATTTTCTAGATCTGAAAGCCTCCTGCATTTACAAGAGGCCATGTGTCCCAGGGGCCACTCCTAGCCAGTGTCTCATAGAGGTAGGATACCAATGCAGGACCATTTCTGGAGGACAAAAAAGCACCTGGACAGTTCTAAGATGCCTCAGGGCTTTGCAGAGTCTTCCTCAGACTTTATGTCCACCTGGGACCACCTGATTTTCTCCTTCTCTCTCCTTCACTAAAAATCAGATCTCATCTTGTTCAGCTCCATTTTATCTCAGTAAAGCACTTCCCCTAATAAAACACTTACATATTTAATCCCCTTTTTGTGTCTGCTTCTTGCAAACCTAGACTACACTACTGGGTCATGTCTGTTCTGAATGTTATTCTTTTCTAGGAGATTCTTAGCAGAATCAAATGTAAATTCTTTGCACTGGCATCCAAGGCCCATGACATTTTTACCCTTAACTACTGTGTTGGTTGTTTTTTGGTCACTATGACCTGTTGGGGTTTAAGTGTGCAGAGCTTAGCTCCCTAAGGCCTGACATTTTGCAAGAGCTGTGGCTATGATTTAGGTCAGCTGAGGCAAACCTCAGTTAGGAGGAGGAAATGTTCTCTTCCCCTTATCGTAAGTCACAAGTTCTGCATGGTTTGGCCAAGAGGAAGAAGCTTTCTGTATACTTATCCTGATAACAGTACATTCTAAAGAAACAAATTCATCCTCAGGGGACTAGATAATGTCTACAAAGAACTTTAGGATGGTACTTATCAAACAAAAAGGAACAGTCTGAATTTAGCTCTGTGTATCCACTGAGGCATGATATTTGGACAATGTGGGCAATGTGATATTGAAGAATTGCTTGCTTTGTTAGAAGAAGTTTATAAAAGGAACTTGCAAATAAACCTCAGCATGCAGTTGCGATTGCTGCCTTGGCTCTGCATCCCCTGTGTCCTGGTTATTTCGCGACCCTTACCCAGGGACCCGAATGCTCTAGATGTTCACAATTGGCGCCCGAACAGGGACCCTGCTGGATTGACAGGAAGGGTAAGTTATTTTTCTTTATATTACAGGGTGATGGGATAATCTTCATCTTCTCCTTTTTTTACATATTCTTAGGCATTCACTTGCTGTCTATGGTATTAATATTTCTCATTCTGATATAGAGATGTGTCTTAAGGTGTTCAGGGAATGGAATCCCTGGTTCCCAGAGGAAGGATCTATGGATGTGGATAATTGGAAATGGGTCTGTCACAATGTTGAAAAGGCCATGAGGCAAGGTGAAAAAATTCCAATTCAGTTTTGGTCTATCTGGTCTATTTTATATACAATGTTTAAAGCTATGGAGGAAGAAAGGTTGATTGGCAACTTACAAAAGGAGCTAGCTCCCTCTATTTTAGATCTCCCTCTGGATGTTAGTGAAAAAGAAGAGGTAGTAAAAGATACGCAACAATTGACTCATAATTCTTCACAAAATTCTGCTGATTTAATTGGTACTGCTACGGAAAAGAAAACGAAAGTAAAAATGATGATAGATGATCGCTCCATTTTGGAGCAATTCAAACTTGTTATGGAGGAGGTTTGGGGACGTCTTAATAAATTAGAAGCTAAAATGGACCCTAGGCCTTTATCGGGAACCAGGCCCTCTGCCCCTCCAGCCACCAATCCTTTTTTGGCAGCTTCTTTAAAGGCTGTCCAGGAAATGGACTCAGAACCTTCTGACGATGAGGACGAAACTCCTTTCTTTGCTTTTCCTATAATCAGGCCTGATCCAGCTAATAGAATGGCACAGCCACCTCGGTATGAGGGGATTGATATTGATCATATTAGCAGATTAAAAAAGGCAGTGACAATGTATGGACCTCAATCTCATTATGTAAAAACATTGCTTAATGCTTTTACTACTCATTACAATAATTTTGCTCCTGAGGATTGGAAGATTGTGGGCCGTGCTCTTTTACAGGAACCTGAATATCTTCAATGGCACATGTGGTTTTTAGAAGGATATGCCACTAAGGCTAGAGAAAATGGTAACAGTCAAAACCCTGTTATTCGTGCCATAGGATACCCTATGTTATCTGGCACTGGTATGTATGATGACATTCAACATCAAATTAATACTCCTCCTGAGATTCATGAGCAATTGAAGGAAATAGCTTTAGAAGCTTGGGACAAAATTAGACCTACTGGAGAACATTATGGCTCATGGACAAAAGTTTCACAAAAACCTAATGAACCTTATGTAGAATTTTTGTCTAGATTAAAATTGACAATTAAACAAACTGTGGTAGGAGAGGCTGCCAGGCAACAATTACTACGTTTGCTGGCTTATGAAAATGCTAATGAAGATTGTAAATGAGCCATTTTACCGATTAAAGATACAGGAGATATTCATACATACTTAAAGGTGTGCAAAGATATAACATCAGAATCGAGAAAGATGCAATTATTTGCTGAAACCATGGCCTCTACATGGCATGCTTTGCAGAATACTAATCGAAATTTGGCTAACATTAAGTGTTTTGGGTGTGGCCAGACTGGATATCTGAGGAAAAATTGTAAGCGAAAGAATGATAAGGAAACTAGGGGGCCCGGAATATGTCCTAAATGCAAAAAGGGTAAACATTGGGCTCGAGAATGTAGAACGAAAAATGCAGCCACTCTTGCAGTACAGGGAAATGGTCCATTGGGCCGGACCCCAGGCCCTGGACAAATAAACGGGGGCAACCCACAATCTTTTCCCTACAACCCGCAACCCAACATAGTGCCGCCGTGGACATCCCAGCCTTAAGTGATTTTGATCTCCAGGGTGGTGCTATGCCTAAAAGAATACCTACAGGAATATTTGGGCCACTACCTCCAGGGACTTTTGCTTTGTTCACAGGACGCTCCAGCCTTAATGCTAAAGGTATTACTGTCCATTTAGGCATTATTGATGCAGACTATGAAGGAGAAATTCAGATTTTAATGTATTCTCTTGCTGATGTTCATTTTTCCAAAGGAGAAAGAATTGCCCAACTTCTCTTATTACCTTATCTCCCTATAGGGGATTCCTCTAATCAGAGGCAGGGCGGATTTGGCAGTACTGACACACAAAGTGTTTTTTGGGCCATGCAAATTACTAAAATGCAACCCCTGATAAAAGTAAAGCTAGGGACTAAAATGATTAGTGCTTTAATTGATACAGGATCTGATATTACTATAATAAAAACTCAAGATTGGCCGTCTAATTTTCAGTATCAAATTATACCCTTTCACATTAAGGGAGTTAGCTCGGCTCCCGTCCAAAGTATTGGCCAAGCTTTAAACCATATAACTATTCAATCAGAGGATGGACAAATAGCTGTATTAAAACCCTACATTCTAGAAGTTCCTCTTAATATAATCGGAAGGGATATTTTAGAACAATGGGGAGCTTATATTCAATTTTAACCAATTCTAGATGGAGCCACTGAGAATTATGTGGAAATCCGAGGACCCTTTATGGATTGAACAATGGCCCTTAACAAAAGAAAAGTTAGATACTGCTCACCTGTTGGTCAAGGAACAATTGCAACAAGGTCATATAGAATTTTCTACATCCCCATGGAACTCACCTATATTGTCATAAAAAAGAAGTCTGGTAAATGGAGATTATTAACTGATTTAAGGGAAGTGAATAATTCCATGTACCCCATGGGGGCTTTACAACCTGGAATCCCCTCTCCCGCTATGTTACCAAAAGATTGGCATATTGTAGTTATTGATTTACAGGATTGTTTCTTTACTATTCCTGTTCATCCTGTTGATCATAAGCATTTTGCTTTTTATTTACCGCAAATTAATCATAAAGGACCTCATCTTAGGTATCAATGGAAAGTGTTACCCCAAGGAATGATGAATTCCCCTACAATGTGTCAAATTTATGTTGATGCAGCATTAAAACCTATCCGTAAAAATTGGCCTCAGTTATATATTTCTCATTATATGGATGATATTCTCTTTTCAGGACCTGATAAACGGGAACTTGATGACTTATTACAAAAATTGCCAATTTATTTTCAACCTTATGGGCTAATAATTGCCCCTGAAAAGATACAGAAGGAGGATGTCATCAATTACTTGGGATATACAGTTACTAGACAAAAGATAATTCCTCAAAAATTATCAATTAGGAGAGATAATTTAAAAACACTTAATGATTTTCAAAAATTATTAGGGGATATTAATTGGTTATGACCTTCTTTGGGGATACCTACTTATCAATTAAGTCATCTGTTTTCATTGTTGCAAGGAGATTCTGCACTTAATAGTTCTTGAATAATTACTAAAGAAGCCTCTGATGAATTGACCTTTGTAGAACAACTCATTAAAAATGCATTCCTTCAGAGAATAGATCTACAAGCCCCTATTTCTCTTTATATCTTAAATACATTTCAATATCCTACTGCAGTTCTGGGACAGCATGAGCTTCCTTTAGAATGGATTTATACAAAACATAGATTCTCCAAAAATATTATGCCATATGCTGACCAGATCGCATTATTAATTGAACAAGGAAGACAGAGAAGTATAACTTTGATGGGCAATGACATTTCTCACATAATTACCCCATTACCTAAAGACCAATGGACTTACTTGGTACAAATGACTGAAATACTACAAATAGCGTTGGCTGAATATACCGGAGGTATTTCCTATCATTTCCCCAAGGGCAAATTATGGGACATGTTAAAACGTCAACAATTTGTAATCAATAATATTTTTAGTGAATATCCTTTAGACAATGTTGTTACTGTGTTTACTGATGGATCAAAAACTAAAAGTGCTTATTGGACAGAGAATCAATATTGGGTTCAAATAACAAACTATCAATCTGTTCAACAAATGAATTATCTGCAGTCATTCAAGTTTTAAATGATTTTGATAATCAAGACATTAACATTCTTACTGACTCTGCATACACGATGGGAGTAGTTAAAAATATATTTACTGCAGTAGCCTATTCTAATAAACCTACTCTACAAAATCTTTTTCTTACTTTACAAAGACTTTTACAAGCTCGTAATGCTCGCATATTTATAGATCATATTAGATCACACTCTAAATTACCAGGATTTTTGACATATGGTAATGCTCAGGTAGACAAATTAGTGATGTTCAAAACTCCTCAAGAAGAACATAATCTGTTTCATTCTAATGCCGGACATTTACACATTAAATATAAGATTCCATATAAACAAGCAAAACAAATTATTAAAAATTGCCCAGTTTGTCGACCTTTACATCTTAGGATTGTACCTTCTGGAGTAAATCCTAGAGGGATTCAACCTAATGAATTATGGCAAATGGATGTTACACATGTTCCCTTGTTTTGACGTTATTCTTGTGTTCATGTTACTATTGACACATACTCTAAATTTTTGTGGGCTACCGCTCAAATTGGAGAAACCACCCGTCATGTTATTCAACACTTAGTGGAAACATTTGCTATTATGGGAATTCCTGCTATGATTAAAACTGATAATGGTCCGGCTTATACTAGTAAAAATTTTAAAGATTTTTGCAAATTATATGATATTGTTCATCTAACTGGAATAGAATATAATCCACAAGGACAAGCTTTAGTAGAACGTGTACATGCTATGCTTAAAACACAAATTAAAAAATTAAAAAGGAGGAAAATGACAGATTTAAATATGCACTTGTTTAAACATTTACAAAATCAACCTAAAGCATTGTTACATCAAGCCTTATTTATTTTAAATTTTCTTAATCTTCCACAAAGAGAAATATTGACAAGAGCAGAACAACATTTTGAGCAAAAAACCTTAGAAACAGTTCATGAACCAATTTGGATAAAAATTGTGGCAGATGCTGAATGGCAGCCAGGGATTTTACTTTATAGAGGAAAGAGCTATGCTTATGTTTCAACAGAAAATGGACACTGGCAGTGGCTCCCAGGGCGGTGGATCCAGACCCGTCACAATCAGAACGGCACCAAGGGGGGCACCCTATCCACTACGCCAGTCGAGGAAACAAGATCCTGAACTTGATGTTCCAGTGGCAGCAATGGCGCGTCTTCATCTTGGGGCCCGACGTCGTCGACGTCCTAATTTTTCTCCCTTACCTACGTGGGGACAAATTAAAAAGCTGAGTGGGGAAGGGCAGAAGGTGCTGCAACGAACAGGGAAGAGTTGCACCCCAGAAAATTTATTTCTGGCTATGTGTGCATTATTGACAGTGTCTTCCGCTTCTGAGGTACAAAATAATAATACTCACTATTGGGCCTATATTCCCAATCCACCTTTGCTGGAACCTGTTACTTGGGGTGACATGGATATTACCTTATATACTTCTGCTCTTTTATCTCCCCCTTGGAACAATTTAACATATATGAATATTAATGATGGAACACCATTTAATTTTACTTATAAGAATAATAACAGTAAACCTATATGCTTGGGCATTCCTCCTTGCTTGCAATTAGATTGGCAACATTGGACACTAGTTGGAAATTGGAGTAACAGTTCTCGAACACGTTTACAACTGTTGTCTGCATGGTCCGTCAATATGACCTGGGATAATATAACTGAACAAAAATACCCTATGTTCCCCGAGTGCCCTGATTTTACTTATCAGGACTTGAGATACTCCCCTTTCATATCCAGGAATGTTTAGGCAAATTTGGGAAGATATTTCAGAATATTATCATGTGGGGTCCTTACCGGATGTTCTTAAAAAATTGTTCAGAATGGAATATTACTGCTTGTGATTTATCTTCTACATACAGAATCCCGCCGAAAGAGAGATGGAATGAAACCATTCAGAACGACAAATTGATGTCCTGGGGTGATGGCGGAATTGCTGATCCACGCTTGGCTTCAGTGCAGTACCCTCATCATTTACAAACACATTTATGGAAAATTGCTGCTGCAACTAAACCTGTAACTTTGTCTAATGGCTCTTTCTCTGGGACTAGTCAATCTGCTGCTTCTTATAATTTTACTATATTTAAAGAATATAATATAACCACATGTGTGCCCATGCCATACCTGTTCTTAATTGGAAATGTTACTTTTGATGAGGGAATTTTATGCTTTAATTATAAATTGTATACCTGTATTAATACATCTGTTTCTATTCCTTCTGGTTATTCCATTGTGCTGTTACAACAGCGCTCTCACATTTGGCTTCCTGTAAATTTACAAAGACCATGGTCCCAAGATCCTGTAAATACTTTGGTTTCGGAATTATTTAGACAATTGTTAAAACATACTAAACGGTTTGTGGGAGTTGTTGTTGCTGTAATTCTAAGTCTTATTGCAGTGACTACAGTTGCTACAGTTTCAGGGATAGCTTTACATACTTCTTTACAAACAAAACATTTTGTTGAGGAATGGCATAAAGATTCGCATGAGTTATGGCTATCCCAGACTCAAATTGATTCTAAACTTCAAACTCAAATAGATATTTTAAAACAGACAGTTAATTGGTTAGGAAAAAAGATACTCACCTTAGAACAAGAAATTAGATTAAAATGTGAATGGAATTCAACTTCTTTCTGTGTAACTAATATACAATATAATCAAAGCTTACGTGAATGGAGTATCATACAAAATTATCTCCATGGTAATGATACAGCTCAATTAATGATTGATTCTTTACAAAAGGATATATTTGAAATTTTGGGAAAAGGGTTTCAACATGATGCTGCTGCACAAATAGCTGAATTGTTTTTAAAACAGTTAGAGGGATTAGATCCCAAAGGAATTGCTCAAAGTCTTACCCATACAGCTGGAGGAGTGGGAATAGTGTTATGCTTAGTTATTATCCTGTTTATAATTATATATTGCATGTGCATAAGACCATCTCAAAACTCTATATTAACTTTGTGGAAAGCTGTTTTAGAAAAACAAAAGAAAAAAGAAGGAATTGTTGGGGTTTAAGTGTACAGAGTTTAGCTCCCTCAGGCCTGACATTTTGCAAGAGCTGTGGCTATGATTTAGGTCAGCTGAGGCAAACCTCAGTTAGGAGGAGGAAACGTTCTCTTCCCCTTATCGTAAGTCACAAGTTCTGCATGGTTTGGCCAAGAGGAAGAAGCTTCCTGCATACTTATCCTGGGAACAGTACATTCTAAAGAAACGAATGCATCCTCAGGGGACTAGATAATGTCTACAAAGAACTTTAGGAGGGCACTTATCAAACAAAAAGGAACAGTCTGAATTTAGCTCTTGTATCCGCTGAGGCATGATATTTGGACAATGTGGGCAATGTGATATTGAAGAATGCTTGCTTTGTTAGAAGAAGTTTATAAAAGGAACTTGCAAATAAACCTCAGCATGCAGTTGCGTTTGCTGCCTTGGCTCTGCATCCCCTGTGTTCTGGTTATTTTGCAACCCTTACCCAGGGACCCGAATGCTCTAGATGTTCACAATGACCCAAAATAACATGGAGGAGGAAAAGTTTACTTTGGCTCCTAGTTTCAGAGGTTCTGTTTGTGGTTGGCTGAATGTTGTTCTGGGCCTGACATGAGGCAGAGCATGATGGGATAAGAACATGGCAGAGAAAAGCCACTCATCTCATGGTGATGCAGAAATAGACAATGCAAGGAGCCAGGGACATAACATATAACCTCCAAGGAACATATGTGGTGACCCAACTCCTTCAACCACACATGACCTGACTATAATTACCACCCAACAATCCACTGATTAGGCTACAGTTTTTAAAATCTAATCACCCACCTCCTGTGTTGACCTTTTGAAGGACAACTCATATTCAAGCCATAACAACTATTACCTTGTCCCCAATTTGATGCTCTTCTGGAGGTTTCTTGAACATCCCAAGTTGATTCTGCCTCAGCGACTTTGCACCTGCTCTTTCTGTGGCCAAGACCATTCCGCTCTGGGCCTGGGGGCTTCTCATTCATCTTCCATGTCTCTCAGCTAAAATATCACTTCTGTAAAGGGGCCCTATTCCTCCCACCTGACTGAAACAGGCTTCCTCCCTCTGCTTCCCATTCAGTATCTAATTTTTATATTGAGAATATGCATCATGCTTTGTATTCAGTTGATCTGTCTGAGAGCCCTTCCTGAATGTAAGTATTACAACAGTAGCCCCCACTTATTCAGGACTGACCAGGGCCAGGTATCTTCACATATTTTAACTCATTTAATCCTTCTCAAACTGCTGTAAGGTATAGGTATTTCTGTTATTGATGATTTGGAAATAGGGCATAATAAGGTCAATGAATATCCTGGGGTGATATATAAACGAGACAAAAAAGAGAAGATAGCGCCAGAATCTATTCCCTTTGCCTGGGTGCTGTTTTGCCTCTTTCAAAGAAATGATACTATGGTACTAACAAGCACCCAGGGCCTCCTTCTGTACCTGATGCTGAATCAACACTTAGAAAACAATTGACTTGCTTGCTCCAGCCAACAGGTACTTTCTATATATAGCCTCAGTCATTTCCACAAGAACCCTGGTAGGTGACCCTGGTTATTCTCCATTCCTCTCCCCAAGGTCTGAGGTGACTGGGGAGAAAAGGGCTGCATTTGTTCCATTTCCTTCCTAACTCAACACCATTCCCAACAGTGATAAGACACTCCCTGCCAGGGGCTCAGCCACTGTGGTGCCAGCCTTAACTGGGCTCCAGAAACCTGTCTTACTGTCTCTCACTTCTTCAGCCTCTGGAGTGAACTAATACCTGGAAGACATGCTCATTTGCATAACCCTGCTCATCCTCATTTGTACCAGACTGGTATATTCTGTTGCTGACAGGGAGCATGAATAGTATAAACATGGGGACACATCATTTCATGAGAAAAGAGGCCCAGAGACTAGAAGAAGAACAAGTAGCCCAAGGACACATGACCTGGCTAAGCAGCAGTGTGCAGGTTCACCTGCCCCCAACCATCTGCTCTGTTCACTTATGTAGCTCATCTTGACAAAGACCACCTGGACCTATAGGTGAGGGAGTGGTTTTTGCAGTCTCATAATCCAATTTTGGGACCTTGGGCAAGTTACTGACTCTCCCTGAAAAGTTCAGACAATAATAACATTGTTTCTTATTTTTCAAGGGTATTGTTAGAATTAAATGTCACTTATAGAGCAGACACCTCAGAACATAGTAAGTGTACAATAAATACAGCCAGGTATCATCTGTCTCCCTTTTATATGTTGTTATTGAGACCTCCCAACCAATGTCATTCCCAGGCTCACTCTTCTCAGAAGAAAACAAGTGAACAATTCAGAAAGCTAGAAGGTGCTAATAAGCCCAGTTTATTCGTAGTCTCTGCTCTTTCCAGGGTAAGGATGGCTGAAAGACCCCGGAGTCACTTAACTGAGTTCAAGTTGCACCTGCCCCCCTTTTTCTATTGCCTCCTCAGCTCTGTGACAGGAATTTTTAACACAGTGTTCCTAGCCTCTGAAGGCCACTCCCAGTGGGAGGCTTTGAGAAGAAAAGTGTGAAGTACAAAGTCCATTGTTTCCAGAAGCAGCTGGTGCTCTCAGGCCCCAGGCCAGCTTCCCAGGGATGAGTTCTGGCTGGAAAGACACAAAGATGAAAGTCATTAGGACCAGGGTCAAACAAATAAGTTCCACTGCTGGGCATTTTCTCCCCCTGCCCTCCCTTTAAAATAATAAGACATGTGGTGACAGGAACTTCCTATTTGAGACCAAGCAGATTGGCTGAAACCCAGCATCCATTCTCAGCAAATGTGTTTCCACTTTAGTAACCTCAGGGCCAAAGAAATCTCCTCTTTCTCATTATTACCATTCAAAGGTCTAGGGTACTTGATTCCTACTGGACTGCTTCTGGTCACATGACCACCTCTGAACCTATCACTGGGGTCCAAGACTGGTTCACCAGACCAAGTCTGAAACAGGAAGTGGCTTCTTACACTAGTGTACCCTTTAGGTCAAATACCAGAATTGTGGAGAAATGGGAATCTCAAGGGAAAATCATGGTGCTATCGCCAGTAGGAAGAGGGATAGGTGCACAGGCTACTTCCTAACTGTTTAGTTCTGGCCTTTAAATGTTAAATAAATGGGATCATGGAGCTTTATTCTATGTCTGAATTCTTTTTCTCCAAATTATATCTGTGGGATTTATCCACATCATTGTATGTAGGAATATTTTATTCATTGGTGCTATGTGTATTCCATAGTGAGATTTCAACAAAGTTAGTGTATCCATTGTGTTATTCGTGGGCATTTAAGATGTCTCAAATTGCTTGCTGCTAAGAAAATTCCAAGGGAATTTTTGGGTGCACATATGGACACATTTCTGTTCAATAAGGATACAGTTGAAGAACAGGATCCTTGTTCCTTTTCAAAACTCCAAATTCCTTTCTATTAAATTATGGAATACTACTCAGATTTAAAGAATTAAATTATAGCATTTACTGGTAAATGCATGGAATTGAAGAATATCATGCTAATCAAAATAAGACAATCCCCCCAAAACAAAGGCCAAATGTTTTCTCTAATATGCAGATGCTTATTCACAATAAGGGGGTGGGTACAAGAGAAGAATAGAGTTACCTTAGATTAGGTAGAGGGAAGTGAAGGGAGGGGAGTGGAAGGAATGTGGGGATAGGAAGGATAGTAAAATGAAACAGACTTCATTACTTTATGTATATATATATGACTGCATGAACAATGTGATTCTACAACATGTATGCTCAGAAAAATGAGAAATTATATCATGTATAATATATCAAAGTGCATAAATGCATTCTACTGTCATGTATAACTAATTCTATGTATAATATATCAAAGTGCATAAATGCATTCTATTGTCATGTGTAACTAATTCTAAAAAAATTAAAATAAAATAAAATAAATTCTACCTGAAGCATTAACTCCTGAACAAGTTCTCAGTCTTACAGCCTTCCCTATGGTTGATGGACTTAACAGCCCCAAATCCATGTGATCCAGTTCCTCAAATTCATAAAATAATTATTTTTATGAATAGACACATGCATGTACACACACACTCACTAATAGTTTTGTGTCTCTGGAAAGCCCCTAACTGATACACTCTAGAGGGTGCACCTCAATTCAAATTCTCACTTCAACAACATAGGAAGGGACCCAGGCATCAGTGACAACTTTTATGAGCTTGAGCTTTGAGGAGAAAAATAAATGATAGAAACATAAAAAAAAAAAAACTTGGTATGCAAGAAAGAGAAACTCAGAGAAAAACCAAAAGCACATCTTTCTTTTCAAGAGTTCACTTCCCTGATAATGGGAAATAATGAGTGAGTACTCACCTGGTATGCGCCAGACTTGTGACCATTTTACAAATACTGGAAACTGAGGTTCTGAAAAGGGATCCCTGTCATTTTCCCAGAGACTTAAACAGTGTGACCTTTCACCCTGCCCACCCAGGGATGCATTTGTCAGGTTGCATGTGACTAAAACATTCAGGGGCCACTCCAGGGGAACTGGGCTAATTGGGCCATGCAAAATAACCACACAACAGACAGAAATGCCTTTGCATTTGAGGGTGCTATGACAGCTCCTCTGACCTTAAGGGTGGGGGTGGAGAGGGAGAGAGGGAGAGAAGGAGAGGAGAGAGAGAGAGAGAGAGAGAGAGAGAGAGAGAGAGAGAGAGAGAGAGAATGAGAGCACACACAAAGAGAGAGAGAGAGAATGAGAGCACACACAAAGAGAGAGAGAGAGAATGAGAGCACACAGGTGCCAACCCCTTTTATTGAGGAGAAGCTATTCAAATGAGGCAAGGGGTCAGGTTTTAGGGGGCTGAGTCTAGCTTCTTTTTTAAATATTTTTTTAAATATTGTCTTAGTTGTAGTTGGATACAATATCTTTATTTTACTTATTGTTATGTGGTGCTGAGGATCGAATTAGCTTCTTGATGTCTGCTGTCAGCAGGCTGACTGACATTTAGGTAGGCCACACCCAAGGGTAGAGTAAGAGAAGGGGACACACAAAAGGTGTTTCCATGGAACATTCTATCCCAAACAGGGCAAGGGATAATATCATGAAGGAACAGGTTAACATAGATCCACCCATGGGGATGTAGGAAGGCACTTCCATGCACAAAGACACAGTAACTGGCACCCTAGAAGACCAGGGCTATCCAAATCACAGCATGACTGCCAGATGCCACACCATTTATCAAGGGAGTCAGACACAGTCATGTGCTAGTTTGGACTCCCACAGATCCCCAATTTGCACAATTATTAAAAGACAAAGGGTGAATCAACTCATGCTCTTAATCAGGAAACGTTGTGTCCTCCTATTGAAGAGATGGTCTTGAAACCCCAAGAAGCTGGCATTCACTTCTGAAGTCCACTTTCTCATATGCCTCTAGGCATAAGTACACAGCCCCATGCCCAGGTACATATGCAAAGTCACATCCAGCAAGGAGAATTGGGTGGCAGATCCAATTCTTGATCCCAGTTTAATCCCATCTCTCTGATAATCTATGATTAGTAGGACTATCATAACATGGGATGAGAGTAAAGATGTTTCCATCATTGATGAAGAAAAATCTGGCAAATAATGATGACCCTTAGTCTTTAGAGAATGCTGATCTAGGTTGTCCAGGCCTGTTTGTAGAAAATATATACAAAATAGTTAAATTAAGTTAGAAGTACTATTTCTATTCAGTATGGTACCCATTCACAGACCATTTACTCTGCACAAATCACGAGACTAAAGAAGATCCATAAAGCTTGACTCCTGCCCTCCAGCTGCTAAGGAGCCTTCTAAGATAGCATCAGTAGGGCTCAGCAGACGTTGAATGACCTTACCCCTGCATACTTCTCTAGTTTCACTTCCTGCCATTCCCACATCCTGATCTGTCCCCACTATGGCTTCCTTTGGATCCCTGTGCCATGAACTCTCCTCACTTTTGGACTTGGCACATCTAGTTTATCGTCTTAGAATGCTTCTTCCCAATTTATCCATCTATCATTCAGATCTCTGCTCACTTATGCATTCCCTGACTTCCAGTGGGAATTTGATTCCTCATTATTCAGTAGCAAGCAGCTCAACAAGTTAGTTGCTGCTGTCCAACTGGTATTGAAATCTCAGGCTAACTGAACTAGTGTATTTTCTCATGTGCCCTACTCCCCATCCCTAGTACAGGTTTAGTGCCAGAAAGGGGTAGTGGCAGGAATCTAGCTACAATGACATAGAATCCCACTATTATTACTGAGATTCAACAGATTTTTTGAGCAAATGCTTCTCAATTTATTTTATGTCTGTTGTTAGTTTTCAGATTCCTTAAATAACCTTTTTTCAACCTTGCACACCCTCATTTTTATCATTGCTTTTGGGAGGGAGAGAATTTTATGGGTACATACCCCTTCACCTATCTTGTAAAAATGTACCTATATTTAAAAAAAATCATAGCACTTGCATACACACACTCACAAACACACACACACACACACACACACACACACCGTCCTTTTTTCTTTTATACAGACCCATATTTCTCCTAATAATTTTTCTTCTTCCTCGATGACTTTGTTTTAACATTTCTTGTAGTGTTGTCTGCCAGTGCGAAACTCTTTCAACATTGGTATGTTTTGAAAAGTGTTTATTTTGCCTTCATTTTTATATTTTTTTTTCACTAACCACAGAATTCTAGGTTGATAGATTTTGTTCTTCCTTTCAGTATTTTAACATGGAAACTCCAGTATTTTCTAAGTCACATCATTCCCAGTGCGCATTCTGCAGCCATCTGTATTGATGTCGCTCTCGCCTTAAATGTCTTTTTTGTACTCCAGCTGTTTTTGAGAATTTTTAGCAATTTTCTTCTGTACTCCTCCTTTTATTTTCTTTTATATCTTGTATTTGGAATTCTTTGGGCTATATGGATGTGTTGGTTTATAATTTTCACCAAATTTAAAAAGTGTTGAAGCCAGAATTAGATAGGAAGTCAGTATAGATAGGTAAATTGAGTCAGGTAGGATCAAGAAGGCAAATTTCGAGTGATTCTTGAAAGTTGGAGACTGTTCCCTGAGGGACTGAAATGCCAATTCCTTCAGAAACCTTCTTCCACCCTTATCAAGAACCTGCCCCTTCTCCAACCTGTTGCTAAGGTAATCTATCCTAGGAATTGTTCCTTCCTCCAGTGAGGGACAATTCCTTGGATAGGTTACCTAAAATGTGTCCTGTGCTATTCCATCCTGCCCTTCCACCTTCAGCCCTCCTGGTTCTCACCTTTTGGCTATCTCCTGGAGTATTTCCTAGGTCTAGTCACTTACTCAGGAAGGAGAAAGATAAGTGAAAGAAGGCAGGAGAACAAAGGAAGCCTCAGAAATAAAAAGGGCAGAACACCTCACTTCTTGAAATACCAAGATACCACCCCTCTTTCCTCATGGGAGAGAAGAAGTCTATGTTAACCCTTTTAAAATAAACCCTGCTTTATATGCTTTCCACAATGTGCTTCTCTAATGTTCAAACTTCAACATATGAGGAAGCAGAACTCCTCACCCATAATAGGTGGTATCAGTGTCAGCCATTGTTTGTTCAGCTATTTTTTATAACTGATCCCTTATCTGTTTTCTCTTAAGGGACTCAATGACCATACATTACATAATTGGATTTTGTTAGTTGAACTTTACTAATGCTCTGTTCAAATTTTTTCCCTCTCTATTCATTTCAATTTGGATTTTTCTATTGATGTGTTCAGGTTCATGGATCCTTTCTTCAGTATTTAATTTCTTTTTAATGATTTATTTATTTATTTTGCATTACAATTCTTAATACACCATTATACAATAATTTATCATATCTCTGATTATATAAAATGTGTGTTGACACCAAATTCACATCTTCATACATGTGTTTTGTATAATGATGAGAGTCTTTTTCAACCATCCTTGTTATTCACCTTCTCCCTCCCTTTCTCTCCCACCCCTATTCCCTATCTAGAGGTAATCTTCCTCCATTTCTCTCCCTCCCAACCCCATTATGAGTCACCAGCCTTATATCAGAGAAGACATTCGGCATTTGTTTTTTGGGGATTGGCTAACTTCACTTAGCATAATCTGCTCTAATGCAATCTATTCCCCTGCAAATGCCATGATCTTATTATTTTTTAGTGCTGAGTAATATCTCATTGTGTATAAATGCCACTTTTTTAATCCATTCATCCACTGAAGGATATCTAGGTTGGCTCCACAGTTTAGATATTGTGAATTATGCTGCTATAAACATTGATGTGGCTGTATCCCTGTAGTATGCTGGTTTTAGGTCCTTTGGGTATAGTCTGAGAAGACGAATAGCTGGGTCAAATGGTGGTTCCATTCTCAGCTTTCCAAGGAATCTCCGTACTGCTTTCCAAATTGGCTGCACCAATTTGCAGTCCCACCAGCAATGTATGAGTGTACCTTTTCCCCTGCATCATTGCCAGCACTTGTTGTTGTTTGTCTTCATAATGGCTGCCACTCTTACTGGAGTGAGATGGTAACTTAGAGTAGTTTCAATTTGTACTTCTCTGATTGCTAGAGATGATGAGCATTTTTTTGTATATTTGTTGATTGATTGTATATCCTCTTCTGAGAAGTGTCTGTTCAGGTCCTTGGACAATTTATTGTTGGAGTATTTGGTTTTTTTGTTTGTTTCTTTGTTTGGTGCTTATCTTGTTCAGCTCTTTAATACCCTAGAGCTTAGATTTCTATCTGATGTGTGAGAGGTAAAAATTTATTTCCAGGATGTAGGCTCCATATTCACCTCACATATTATTTCTTTTGCTGAGAAAAAGCTTTTTTGTTTGAATCCGTCTGATGTGTTCATTCTTGATTTTAATTCTTGTGCTGTAGACATCTTAATAAGGAACTTGGGGCCTAGCCCCACGTGATGGAGATTAGAGCCTACTTTTTCTTCTATTAGACACACATTCTATGATTTAATCCCTAGATCCTTGATTCATTTTGAGTTAACTTTTGTGCATTGTGACAGATAGGGATTCAATTTCATTTTGTTGCATATGAATTTCCAGTTTTCCTAGCACCATTTGTTGAAGATGCTATCCTTTCTCCAGTACATGCTTTTGGAACCTTTGTCTAATATACGGTAGTTGTAATTTTCAAAGTTGTAGTTTTCTGGGTTAGTCTCTGTGTCCTCTATTCTGTACAATTGGTCTACTAGCCTGTTTTGGTGCCAGTACCATGCTGTTTTTTTTACTATTGCTCTGTAATATAGTTTAAGGTCTGGTATAGTGATACCATCTACTTCATTCTTCCTGCTTAGAATTGCTTTAGCTATTTTGGGTCTCTTATTTTCCAGATGAATTTTATGATTGCTTTTGCTATTTCTATAAGGAATGCCATGGGATTTTGATCGGAATTGCACTAAACCTGTATAGAGCTTTTGGTAATATAGTAATTTTAATAGTATTAATTCTGCCTATCCATGAGCAAGGTAGATCTTTCCATCTTCTAAGGTCTTCTTCTATTTATTTCTTTAGGGTTCTATAGTTTTTACTGTAAAAATCTTTCACCTCTTTTGTTAGGTTGATTCCCAAGTATTTTATTTATTTATTTATTTTAAGGATATTGTGAATGGGGTAGTTTTCTTTATTTCCTTTTCAGAGGATTTGTCACTGATATACAGAAATGCCTTTGATTTATGAGTGTCAATTTTATATCCTGAAACTTTGCTGAATTCATTTTGAATTTGTTTACTAGTTCTAGAAGTTTCTTGGTAGAGTTTTTTGGGTCTTCTAGGTATAGAATCATATCATCAGCGAATAGTGCTAATTTAATTTCTTCTTTTCCTAGAGTTATTCCTTTAATTTCTTTCATCTGTCTAATTGCTCTGGCCAGTGTTTCAAGAACTATGTTGAATAGAGTTGGTGAGAGAGTGCATCCTTGTCTTGTTCCAGATTTTAGAGGGAATGCCTTCAGTTTTTCTCTGTTTAGAATTATGCTGGCCTGAGGCTTAGTGTAGATAGCTTTTACAATGCTGAGATAAGTTCCTGTTAAACACTAGGGATAGTGTTTTGAAAATACTAGAAAGGTGCTATATTTTGTCAAATGCTTTTTCTGCATCTACCAAAATGATCATATGGTTCTTATTTTTAAGTCTATTGATGTGATGAATCTTTATCCCTTTTGATTGACTTTGGCTTGAAGTCTATTTTATTTGATATGAGTATGGACACCCCTGCTTGCTTCCAAGGTCCATGTGAGTGGTATGATTTTTCCCAACCTTTCTCCGTCAGTGTGTGTATGTTTTTTCCTATCAGATGAGTCTCTGTAGGCAGCATATTGTTAGATCTTTTTTTTTGATCCAGTCTACTAGCCTATGTCTTTTGATTGGTGAGTTTAAACCATTAATATTTAGGGTTTCTATTGAGATATGGTTTGTATTTCCAGCCATATTTGTTTATTTTTGTTATGTAACTTGATTTGTTTTCCTCTTTGATTAGTTTTTCCTTTACTGTACTACATCCCACTGTTGGTTATCATTGTTATTTTTAATTTCCTCTTCATGTAATGTTTTGCCACGTATGTTTTTAAGTGCCGGTTTTCTAGCAGCAAATTATTTTAACTTTTGTTGATCTTGAAAAGTTTTTATTTCATCTTCAAACTTGAAGCTTAATTTTGCTGGATACAAAATTCTTGGTTGGAATCCACTATCTTTCAGCATTTGAAATATGTTGTTCCAGGATCTTCCAGCTTTTAGAGTCTGTGTTGAAATATCAGCCATTAACCTAATTGGTTTACCCCTAAATGTAATCTGCTTCCTTTATCTTGTGGCTTTTAAAATTCTCTACTTGTTCTGTATGTTGTACGTCTTTATTATAATGTGTCTTGGTGTGGATCTCTTGTGATTTTGCACATTCTGCATCCTGTAGGCTTCAAGGATTTGAATTTCTGTTTCATTCTTCATGTCTGGGAAGTTTTATAGTATTATTTAATTGAACAGTTGCTCATTCTTTGGTTTAGACCTCCATACCTTCCTCTATCCCAATAACTCTTACATTTGGTCTCTTTATGCTATCCAATATTTCTTGGATGTTCTGCTCATTGTCTCTTATCAGTCTCACTGTGCTGTATACACTCTCATTTCAAGATGATATACCTTGTCTTCGTTTTCTGATGTTCTATCTTGTAAGTGTTCTACTCTGCTGGTGATACTCTCATTTGAGTTTTAAATTTGGTTTTATTATTTCCTTCATTTCCAGAATTTCTTTTTTCTTTTTTCTTTTTTTTTTTTTTTGTATAACCTCTATCTCCCTATAGAGTTGATCTTTTGCTTCTTGGATTTGTTTATGTAATTCATTGTCAAAGTGATCTTTCATTGTCTGCATTTGCTGTCTAAAGTCTTCCTTGAGACTGCAGATCATCTGACCATGTATATCCTGAAATTTTTATCTGACATTCCTTCTGCTGCAGTTGCTACCTCTTTTAATGTTGAATTGTCCTACATAGTTTGTGGTCCTTTCTTTCCTTGTCTTTTCATATTGCTCACGTTTCTTTCCAGCTCTGTATGACTGTTGTGTTAATGTTTTTCCCCTATATAATTATATTGCTTTTGTATAGTTCCAAAATCCATCTGATCAGCTGCAGAACCATGTTGGTAGCCACGCCCACCAATAGATGGCAAGTAAGGTTTTCCAAGAAGGATTCCGTCTGTTTCCCATGTAGGATGTTTGGTTTGGTGTGGTAACATGGTGTTACCTTGTGCTGTGTTCAGAGCTTGGTCTGGTGACCCACAAGCAAAGCCTCTGCCTTCTGCGCTGCCTTCCATCTGCGTCACCTGTGCCACTCAGGAACACCTTCCATCTGTGCCACCCGCACAGAGTCAGACCTTTAATTTCTTTCGAATCCCAATAAATGTATCTTGAATTTTAGACTTTGAGATTTTTATATTTTAAAGTACCATTCTTGTAACTACCTAATTATCATTTTTTATTTTGGGGGGTACTTAGGTTTGAACCCAGGACTGCTCAACCACTGAGCCACATCACCAGCTCTCTCTCTCTTGAGAGAGAGAGAGAGAGAGATAGATAGAGAGAGAGAGATAATTTAGAGACAGGGTCTCACTTAATTGCTAAGATGCTGAGGCTGGCTTTGATCTCAAATCCTCCTGCCTCAGCCTCCCGAGCCGCTGGGACTACAAGTGTGCAACACTTCAATGTTCTTCTCTGGCAATTATATTTGTCAATTCTGTGTAAATTTGGATTGATAATTTTTCCTCATTAAGGTCCCACTTTCCAGCCTCCACATGTGGTCTATTGCCTGCTGGACATTGTGATTTTTACCTTGTTGGATGCTAGATATTTTTGCATCTTTATATCCTTTTGCTTCATTCAAATACATATCAAATTGAAGCAAGACAACAATTTGAGGTCTGAATTTTCTAGGGGCTGTACAACATGCTCAGGAATGGGACAAATATATATCTATCACATAAAGAATAGATGTTTTGACTCAGAAGTCATTTGTTTGCTATTCTTACTTGGAAGGTCTTGCTTTCTGGACAAGATTCTCACTCCAATTGTCATTTAAAGCACCAAAACTATCTACCCATTTCTGTGCTTCAGTGTCTTCCATTCTTCTTTACACCCAATGAGGCTTTTTCCTGGAAGTTCCTTGTGTGCCTTGCCACTCCTAGGTCCTTACCTACCATTATCTAGGAGACAGAGCTGACCCATTTCTGCTAATCTCCCATGTACCAGGCTTTGCATCAGTCATAGCACTAAAATTCTAGTATTACCCAAATTGAATTAACCCATCCACAACAGACACTACAGAAATACAGAGGATAATGAGAAATTACTATGAAATCTTATACTCCAATAAAATAGAAAACATTGAAGGCATCAACAAATTTCTTAAGGCATACGATTTGTCCAGATTGAGTCAGGAAGATATACACAATTTAAACAGACCGATATCAAGTGAGGAAATAGAAGTCATCAAAAGCTTACCAACCAAGAAAAGCCCAGAACTGGATGGGTACACAGCCAAGTTCTACAATACCTTTAAAGAAGAACTAATGCCAATACTCTTCAATTTATTTCAGGAAATAGAAAAAGAGGCAGCACTTCCAAACACATTCTATGAGGCAAATATCACTCTGATTCCAAAAGCAGGCAAAGACACATCAAAGAAAGAAAACTTCAGACCAATATCTCTAATGAACATAGACATAAAATTCTCAATAAAATTCTGGCAAATCGGATACAAAAACATCAAAAAGATTGTGCACCATGATCAAGTAGGATTCATCCCAGAGATGCAAGATTGGTTCAACATACTGAAATCAATAAATCTAATTCATCACATCAATAGACTTAAAGATAAGAATCATATGATTATCTCAATAAATGCAGAAAAGGAATTTGACAAAATACAGCACCCTTTTATGTTCAAAACACTAGAAAAATAGGATAACTGTAACATATCTACACTAAGCCTCAGGCCAACATCATTCTAAATGGAGATAAATTGAAGGCATTCCCTCTAAAATCTGGAACAAGATAGGGATGCCCTCTCTCACCACTTCTATTCAACATAGTTCTTGAAACACTGGCCAGAGAAATTAGACAGATGAAGAAAATCAAAGGAATATGTATAGGAAAAGAAGAACTTAAATTAGCAACTATTTGCTGATGATATGATTCTATAATTAGAATACCAAAAAAAAATTCACCAGGAAACTTCTAGAACTAGTAAATGAATTCAGCAAAGTAGCAGGATATAAACTCAACTCCCATAAATCAAAGGCATTTCTGTATATCAGTGATAAAGCCTCTGAGAAGGAAATGAGGAAAACTAGCCCATTCATAATAACCTCAAAAAAAAGATATTTGGGAATCAACATAATGAAAGAGGTGAAAGACCTATACAATGGAAACTATAGAACCCTAAAGAGAGAAATAAAAGAAGACCTTAGAAGATGGTAAGATCTATCTTGCTCTTGGATAAGCAGAATTAATATTATCAAATTGGCCATACTACCAAAAGCACCATACAGATTTAATGCAATTCCAATTAAAATCCCAATGCAACAGAGATTAGAAGATGGCGGCTAGGGGAGTGCATTGCCCCCATGTGCCGCATCACTGTGTGGGAGTATGATGAGTCAGGACAGCTAAAGGCTATCTTGTTAGGAATTTCCAGCAATAGTGGGGTGCTCCGGAACCTGGAGGAAGGATTTCCATCACACGAGGATCGGATATGGGGACTCAAACGTGAGACGTTTGTCACACGGAGGGTAACACTGCTTATTCAGCAAATCGCCCTGCGGCTAGAGTCTGCAGCACGCGCTGGGAAACAAGGAGATAGCGGTGCAGGGATACAGCGCTGCAGTTTCTGCCAGCCGTGCAAACACCGTACTCAGTGCTGAATTCTGGGTTCGAGACAGGGGAAGGAATCGGTCCATTTCGGTTCTCCACACCGGTCAGACCACAGAGGAGGCCAGAGGCCACCATCTTGGAGAGCTGACGTCACCATCCCTGTTTTCGACTGACCGCAGCTCATTCAGCCATAGAACAGGTAATTTCAGGCTGCCATTCGCCTGCGGCTTGCAGACAGATTACTCAGGCTCAGTGCCTGAGTGCTTCTTGGAGCCTGCTCTTATCAGAGCATACACCGAGCACGGAGCGGCCAAGTTCCAGCTCCCGGAACTGCTCTGGCCCAGGGCTAAGGAGCCCGCGGAAACTGCTTCTCGGTCTGGGTCCTGCTGAGGTCCAGTCAGGACTCACACGTTGCTTTGGTTACCCGGCAAAGGGAACGGAATGCTGCCATTCGCATAGGATACCAACATGGCAGAGATCTGATGTCATCAGAAAGCGGCAGAGGAGAGAACTTCATCAGTACCAGCGGCGACAGAAACAGTTGGTCTCCTGGTAGGGAGGGTGAGTCACAGACACCCAAGTCTCTCTCAATTTGTCGTCGAGCCAGAGGGGAGGAGCCGGGCCGCCGCCCGCGCCCGGAGCAGGCCCAGCAGCTCGCTGGCGTGGTGGTCTCGTGACCCCAATTGGAGAGGGGGCGGAGCGGAGCCGCCACCCATGCCCGCAAGGTGGGCAGACCCGCTATCCAGTGGTACACGGGCATGATAGGAGGGGCAGGGCAGAGCCGCCGCCTGCGCCTGCAAGGTAAGCAGACCTGCAACAGACTGGCGGGTCAGGCCCAGTGGCCTGCCAGCGTGGTACACATGTCACCCCAACTGGAGTAGGGGCAGAGCACAGCCTTCGCCCGCGCCCGGATCAGGCCCCACCAGTGTGGTGGTCACGTGACCCCAATTGGAGTGGGGGCGGAGCGGAACCGCCACCCATGCCCGCAGGGTGGGCAGACCTGTGACCAACCTGCAGATCAGGCCCAGCGGTCCACAGGCGTGGTAGGAGGGGCAGGGCAGAGCCACCGCCCGTGCCTGCAAGGTAGGCAGACCTGCAACAGACCGGCGGATCAGGCCCAGGAGCCTGCCGGTGTGGTACACACATCACCCCAATTGGAGTAGGGGCACAGCAGAGTCGCTGCGAGTGCCAGGAACAGGCCCAGCGACCTGCCGGTGTGGTAGTCACGACACCCCAATTGGAGTAGGGGCAGAGCAGAGCCGCCACCCGTACCTGAAAGGCAGGCAGACCTGCGACCGACCAGCGGGACAGGCCCAGTGGCCTGCCGTTGTGACAGACACGTCACCCCATTTGGAGTAGGGGCAGAGCAGAGCCGCCGACTGTGCCTGCAAGGTAGGCAGACCTGCGACCGACTGGTGGAACAGGCCCAGCGGCCGGCCAGGGTGGAAGGCACATCACCCTAATTGGAGTAGGAACAGAACAGAGCCTTCGCCCGCGCGCGGAACAGGCCCAGCGGTCCGCGGGTGTGGTAGACAAGTCACACCAATTGGAGGGGGGGCAGAGCAGAGCTGCTGCCCATGCCTGCAGGGTAGGCAGACCTGCAACTGACCGGCGGATCAGGCCCAGTGGCCTGCCGGTGTGGTACACTCGTCACCGCAATTGGAGTAGGGGCAGAACAGAGCCGCCGCCCACGCCCGGAACAGGCCCAGTGACCTGCTGGCATGGTAGTCACGACACCCCAATTGGAGTAAGAAGAGAGCAGAGCCGCCGCCCGTAACTGCAAGGTAGGCAGACCGCTGCCCGACCCTGCAAGAGAGACTTTTCAACTATACAAGAGCAATATAAATATATAGGGGAAAAAACATTTCAAAAACACAACAGTTTCACCAAGCAGAAAGAAACGCAAGCAGTATGAAAAGACAGGAAAGAAAGGACCACAAGCAATGTAGGTCAACTCAACTTTAGAAGAGGTAACAGCTGCAGCAGATGGAATGTCAGATAAAGAATTCAGGATATACATGCTTCAGATGATCTGGAGTAACAAGGAAGACATTAGACAGCAAAATCAGACAAAGAAAGATCACTTCGACAATGAATTACACAAACAAATCCAGGAAGAAAAGGATCAAATATACAGGGAGATAGAGGTTATAAAAAACAAACATAAATCCTAGAAATGCAGGAAGCAATAAACCAACTTAAAAACTCAATGGAGAATACTACCAGCAGAGTAGAACACTTAGAAGATAGAACATCAGACAATGAAGACAAAGTATTTCAACTTGAAAAGAACATAGACAGCTCAGCAAGACTGTTAAGAAACCAGGAGCAGAACATCCAAGAAATATGGGATAACATTAAGAGACCAAACTTAAGAGTCATTGGGATACAGGAAGGTACAGAACTCCAAAGCAAAGGAATGAGCAATTTATTCAATGAAATAATACGTGAAAAGTTCCCAGACTTGAAGAATGAGACAGAATCCCAAATCCTAGAAGCCTACAGGACACCAAATGTGCAAAATCATAAGAGATCCACACCTAGACACATTATAATGAAGATGTCCAACATACAGAATAAGGAGAGAATTTTAAAATCTACAAGAGAAATGAAGCAGATTACATTTAGGGGTAAGCCAATCAGGATAACAGCTGATCGTTCAACACAGACTCTGAAAGCTAGAAGATCCTGGAATAACATATTTCAAACACTGAAAGAAAATGGGTTCCAACCAAGAATTGTGTATCCAGCAAAATTAAGCTTCAGGATGGAAGATGAAATTAAAACCTTCCACGATAAACAAAAGTTTAAAGAATTTGCAGCTAGAAAACCATCTCTTCAAAACATCCTAGGCAAAACATTACAGGAAGAGGAAATGGAAAATAACAATGAAAACCAACAGTGGGAGGTAGGACAGTAAAGGGGGGGAAATAATCAAAGAGGAAAACAAACCATGTTTAGTAACAGAAATAAACAAATATGGCTGGAACAACATCCCATATCTCAATAATAACCCTAAATGTTAATGGCTTAAACTCACCAATTAAGAGACACAGGCTAGTATAATGGATCACAAAACAAGACCCAACAATATGCTGCCTACAGGAGACGCATTTGATAGGAAAAGACATACATAGGCTGAAGGTGAAAGGTTGGGAAAAATCATATCACTCATATGGACTTCGGAAACAAGCAGGAGTGTCCATACTCATATCAAATAAAATACATTTCAAGCCAAAGTTAATCAAAAGGGATAAAGAGGGACACTACATACTGCTTAAGGGAACCATACACCAACAAGACATAACAATCATAAATATATATGCCCCAAACAATGGTGCAGCTATGTTCATCAAACAAACTCTTCTCAAGTTCAAGAGTCTAAAAGACCACCATACAATAATCATGGGAAACTTCAACACACCTCTCTCGCCACTGGACAGATCTTCCAAACAAAATTTGAATAAGGAAACTATAGAACTCAATAACACAATTCATAACCTAGACTTAATTGACATATATAGAATATACTACCCAACATCAAGCAGTTACACTTTTTTCTCAGCAGCACATGGATCCTTCTCAAAAGTAGATCATATATTATGTCACAGGGCAACTCTTAGACAATATAAAGGAGTAGAGATAATACCATGCATCTTATCTGATCATAATGGAATGAAACTGAAAATCAAAGATAAAAGAAGGAAGGAAAAAGAATACATCACTTGGAGAATGAACAATAGGTTACTGAATGATCAATGGGTTATAGAAGACATCAAGGAGGAAATTAAAAAATTCTTAGAGATAAATGAAAACACAGACACAACATATTGGAATCTATGGGACACATTGAAAGCAGTTCTAAGAGGAAAATTCATTGCTTGGAGTTCATTCCTTAGAAAAAGAAAAAACCAACAAATAAATGATCTCATACTTCATCTCAAAATCCTAGAAAAAGAAGAGCAAAACAACAGCAAAAGAAGTAGAAGGCAAGAAATAATGAAAATCAGAGCTGAAATTAATGAAATCGAAACAAAAGAAACAATTGAAAAAATTGACAAAACTAAAAGTTGGTTCTTTGAAAAAATAAACAAAATCGACAGACCCTTAGCCATGCTAGCGAAGAGAAGAAGAGAGAGAACTCAAATTACTAGCATACGGGATGAAAAAGGCAATATCACAACAGACACTTCAGAAATACAGAAGATAATCAAAAATTATTTTGAATCCTTATACTCCAATAAATTAGAAGATAGTGAAGGCATCGATAAATTTCTTAAGTCATATGATCTGCCCAGATTGAGTCAGGAGGATATACACAACCTAAACAGACCAATATCAATTGAGGAAATAGAAGAAACCATCAAAAGACTACCAACTAAGAAAAGCCCAGGACCGGATGGGTATACAGCAGAGTTTTACAAAACCTTTAAAGAGGAACTAATATCAATACTTTTCAAGCTACTTCAGGAAATAGAAAAGGAGGGAGAACTTCCAAATTCATTCTACGAGGCCAACATCACCCTGATACCTAAACCAGACAAAGACACTTCAAAGAAAGAAAACTACAGACCAATATCTCTAATGAACCTAGATGCAAAAATCCTCAATAAAATTCTGGCGAATAGGATACAAAAGCATATCAAAAAAATTGTGCACCATGATCAAGTAGGATTCATCCCTGGGATGCAAGGCTGGTTCAATATACGGAAATCAATAAATGTTATTCACCACATCAATAGACTTAAAAATAAGAACCATATGATCATCTCGATAGATGTGGAAAAAGCATTCGACAAAGTACAGCATCCCTTTATGTTCAAAACTCTAGAAAAACTAGGGATAACAGGAACATACCTCAACATTGTAAAAGCAATCTATGCTAAGCCTCAGGCTAGCATCATTCTGAATGGAGCAAAATTGAAGGCATTCCCTCTAAAATCTGGAACAAGACAGGGATGCCCTCTCTCACCACTTCTGTTCAACATAGTTCTCGAAACACTGGCCAGAGCAATTAGACAGACGAAAGAAATTAAAGGCATCAAAATAGGAAAAGAAGAACTTAAATTATCACTATTTGCAGATGACATGATTCTATACCAAGCAGACCCAAAAGGTTCTACAAAGAAACTATTAGAGCTAATAAATGAATTCAGCAAAGTGGCAGGATATAAAATCAACACGCATAAACCAAAGGCATTCCTGTATATCAGCGACAAATCCTCTGAAATGGAAATGAGGACAACCACTCCATTCACAATATCTTCAAAAAAAATAAAATACTTGGTAATCAACCTAACAAAAGAGGTGAAAGACTTATACAATGAAAACTACAGAACCCTAAAGAGAGAAATAGAAGAAGATCTTAGAAGATGGAAAAATATACCCTGTTCATGGATAGGCAGAACTAACATCATCAAAATGGCGATATTACCAAAAGTTCTCTATAGGTTTAATGCAATGCCAATCAAAATCCCAACGGCATTTCGTGTAGAAATAGAGAAAGCAATCATGAAATTCATATGGAAAAATAAAAGACCAAGAATAGCAAAAACAATGCTAAGCAGGAAGTGTGAATCAGGCGGAATAACGATACCAGACTTCAAACTATACTACAGAGCAATAGTAACAAAAACAGCATGGTACTGGTACCAAAACAGGCGGGTGGACCAATGGTACAGAATAGAGGACACAGAAACCAATCCACAAAACTACAACTATCTTATATTTGATAAAGGGGCTAAAAGCATGCAATGGAGGAAGGATAGCATCTTCAACAAATGGTGCTGGGAAAACTGGAAATCCATATGCAACAAAATGAAACTGAATCCCTTTCTCTCGCCATGCACAAAAGTGAATTCAAAATGGATCAAGGAGCTTGATATCAAATCAGAGACACGCCGTCTGATAGAAGAAAAAGTTGGTTATGATCTATATACGGTGGGGTCGGGCTCCAAATTCCTCAATAGGACACCCATAGCACAAAAGTTAATAACTAGAATCAACAAATGGGACTTACTCAAACTAAAAAGTTTTTTCTCAGCAAAAGTAACAATAAGAGAGGTAAATAGGGAGCATACACCCTGGGAACAAATCTTTACTACTCACACTTCAGATAGAGCCCTAATATCCAGAGTATACAAAGAACTCAAAAAATTAGACAATAAGAAAACAAACAACCCAATCAACAAATGGGCCAAGGACCTGAACAGACACTTCTCAGAGGAGGACATACAATCAATCAACAAGTACATGAAAAAATGTTCACCATCTCTAGCAGTCAGAGAAATGCAAATCAAAACCACCCTAAGATACCATCTCACTCCAGTAAGATTGGCAGCCATTATGAAGTCAAACAACAACAAGTGCTGGCGAGGATGTGGGGAAAAGGGTACACTTGTACATTGCTGGTGGGACTGCAAATTGGTGCAGCCAATTTGGAAAGCAGTATGGAGATTTCTTGGAAAGCTGAGAATGGAGCCACCATTTGACCCAGCTATTCCCCTTCTCGGTCTATTCCCTAAAGACCTAAAAAGAGCATGCTACAGGGACACTGCTACATCGATGTTCATAGCAGCACAATTCACAATAGCAAGACTGTGGAACCAACCTAGATGCCCTTCAATAGACGAATGGATAAAAAAATGTGGCATTTATACACAATGGAGTATTACTCTGCATTTTTGAGAGTATTACTCTCAAAAAATGACAAAATCATAGAATTTGCAGGGAAATGGATGGCATTAGAGCAGATTATGCTAAGTGAAGCTAGCCAATCCCTAAAAAACAAATGCCAAATGTCTTCTTTGATATAAGGAGAGTAACTAAGAACAGAGTAGGGACGAAGAGCAGGAGAAGAAGATTAACATTAAACAGGGATGAGAGGTGGGAGGGAAAGGGAGAGAGAAGGGAAATTGCATGGAAATGGAAGGAGACCCTCAGGGTTATACAAAATTTCATACAAGAGGAAGTGAGGGGAAAGGGGAAAATAATACATGGGGGAGAAATGAATGACAGTAGAGGGGGTAGAGAGAGAAGAGGGAAGGGGAGGGGAGGGGAGGGGAGGGGGGATAGTAGAGGATAGGAAAGGTAGCAGAACACAACAGACACTAGTATGGCAATATGTAAATCAATGGATGTGTAACTGATGTGATTCTGCAATCTGTATATGGGGTAAAAATGGGAGTTCATAACCCACTTGAAACAAAGTGTGAAATATGATATATCAAGAAATTTGTAATGTTTTGAATAACCAACAATAAAAAATTAAAAAAAAATCCCAATGCAACAAAATGAAATTAAACCCTATCTCTCACCATGCAAAAAACTTAACTCAAAATGGATAAAGGCCCTAGGAATTAAACCAGAGACTCTGCGTCTAATGAAAAAAAAAAAAAAGTAGGCCCTAATCTTCATCATGTGGGATTAGGCCCAACTTCTTAATAAGACTCCTATAGTGCATGAATTAAAACCAAGAATCAATAAATGGGAGGGAATCAAACTAAAAAGTTTTTTTTTTTTTTTTTTTCTCAGCAAAAGAAACAATCTGTGAGGTAAATAGCCTACATCCTGGGAGCAAATATTTACCTCTAACACATCAGATAGAGCACTAATCTCTAGGGTATTTAAGAACTGAAAAAGCTAAGCACCGAAAAAACAAATAACCCAATCAACAAATAGGCCAAGGACCTGAACAGACACTTCTCAGAAGAGGATATACAATCAATCAACATATATGAAAAAAATGCTCATCATCTCTAGCAATCAGAGAAATTCAAATCATAACTATTCTGAGATATCATCTCACTCCAGTCAGAATGGCAGCTATTATGAAGATAAACAACAATATGTTGCCAAGGATGTGGGGGGAAAAGGTGCACTCATACATGCTGGTGGGACTGCAAATTGGTGCAGCCAATATGGAAAGCAGTATGGAGATTCCTTGGAAATCTGGGAATGGAACCACCTTTTGACCCAGCTATTCCTCTTCTCGGACTATACCCAAAGAACTTAAAAACAGCATACTACAGGGACACAGCCACATCAATGTTTATAGCAGCACAATTCACAATATCTAAACTGTGGAGCCAACCTAGATGCCATTCAGTGGATGAATGGATAAAAAATATGTGGTATATACACGATGGAATTTTACTCAGCAATAAAAGAGAATAAAATCATGGCATTTGCATGTAAATGGATGGCGTTGGAGAAGATAATGCTAAGTGAAGTTAACCAATCCCCAAAAAACAAATGCCAAATGTTTTCTCTGATATGGGGTAGGGAGGGGGAACATGAGAGTAATAGATTAATTCTAGATAGGGAAGAGGGGAGGGAGGGAGAGGGAGGAGGCAGGGGATTAGCAAAAATGGTGAATTGTGATGGACATAATTATCCAAAGTACATGTATGAAGATAAAAATTGGGTGTCAACCTATTTTATATAAAAACAGATATATGAAGAATTGTGGTATATATGTATAATAAGAATTGTAAAGCAAAAAAAGTACATGTATAAAGACATGAATTGGAATTAGCATATTTTATATAAAAAAGATATGAAAAATTGTGCTATAAATATGTAATAATAATAGTAATGAATTCTGCTGTCATGTAGAAATACAAATACTGTTATGTTCTACCCAGTAAACTTCCTTTGATCATAAAAAAATGAACCCATCCATCTCATCTGTGGAAGGGAGGGAGTAGAGTGACTGACAGGTGGGATGCTGCATTGATGTGTCTGTTTATGGCCTGCATCACTGCATTTGGGTTCTGCCCTAGAGGAGGAGCTGGGCTGAGGGGAGTGACATACCTAGAAGAACTATTTACTTCTGAGTCGGCAGGTTTGGGAAGATGAAGAAATAACCCTTCCAGGTCAGAATTTTGCATGGAAAATGAACACGTAGCCTGTCTCTAGGAGTACAAATGGGGGCAAGATCTAGTCGTGAGCACAGGAGTAAAGTTACAGCCCTTATCAAGAGGCATGGGACTATGGGCTAGACCTATGGCCTTGGCCAACTCTGTGTAATTATTAGGATCCGGAGGCAGGAATCTTCAAAACAGCAGTATCTTGTGCCAGAATGGGGCACTGCTAACTTCCTCAAGAGCAGGTGAGAGACTCAGAGTGCGCAGTGTTAACTCCTTAAGATAGAGACACTGTGAGGGCTGAAACCCTTCCTTCTCCACACTCACAAGAGGGCCTGGGGAGCCAGACTGGTTTTCGGGAATTCAATTCTGGCTTCCTTTCTGAAGATGGGAGCAAGTGTCCAGGTGATTCCATTACCTGCAATGGGTAGCTAGATGGATGTCCCAGGTGAGGTGGGTGAGGAAAGGATCACAGGAGCCCTCAGGCTGAGAAAATGAGGAATGAGGGGTGCAACCTTGGGCAGGGGTTACTTTTCCAAGGACAGCGTTTCCCCTGGGGAGCTGGAGTGGGCAGAGAGCAGAAGTGGGTTGGGCGCCCCCCACGGTGGCCCTGGGGCTAGCCGAAGTGGGTGGGGAGGAGCAACCACTCAGTACTTGGGCTTCACAGTTTAGCTCTACAACAGATGGAGTCCATGAAATGAGGGGGCCGTGCTGCCCAAAGGGCGTCAGTGGTGCTAAGGAGGCTAGGCCTGGCCTAGGTTAGGGGAATCCTGCTAAGCACTTAGATTTCTCAGCTGAGAGGGGGCCATGGCACAGGGTGCAGCTGATTCATTGAGGCAGGAAGTGCGCTGTCGCCAGAGGAGGTCAGCAGGAGCAGTACCCAGCCAAGGTGCAGCTCAGTGGCCCCAAGACCCCGCCATCCTTCTTCTCTCTGCTTGGAGCATCCACAAAGCAATCCTGCCTCCTCAGGAACCTCGGGGCGCCCCACGGATAGCTCCAGTTGCACAAGTGAACCTAACTTCGCTGCTGGGGGAAGGGGGGAGGGGGGAGGGGTGAGGCATCGAATGAAAGACACTCTGGACACGGGAAGTGGGGGCCAAAAACTCAGCCTGGAGAGTCCCGGGCGCGACGTTGCCCGACCCTTGCACCACTCTGGAGGGTGCTGGAGGGTCTATGAATGGCAGTGCTTTGTCTATTGTTTTTAAATCCCTGAAATTAAGGCTAAGATTATTATTCTTTAATATTTTAAACTACTAGGGCTACTGCAGGAATCGCTGTGATTAAGAACTGTTGTTATACCCACTTTGACATGTATGTATATGCTTATTTGATCACTCAGTAAGCTTAAAAGTATCTTCAACTTCCATTTTAATTTTGCCTTACAGGATATATTTTGGTGATTAATATATGGTTAATGGTTCAGACATCACATTAGAAAATGCCGCAAATAACTCACACGCAGGTCAGCATGAACAAGGAAGCACAAGCAGAAGAAGCCAAAGAAGCAGAAGAAGAAGCTCTTTTATTGTATACATCAGTCTTTTTATAGTATTGTGTACAAAGCATTCCAACAGCAATGAATCAGGTCTTTAAGCTAGCTAAACATAGTATACAGAAGTAACTTACTAATCAGAAGTGACCTGCTTCTCATGGCTTAATGGACTCTTGGGCTGGAGCATTCTGAACTCTGCTCTTTGTTAAGAACAGATAAAAATTTTTCTTAGAGCCCTCCTAGCTCACTTGGCAGAACATCCCATTTGCAGGCAAGCTCCACCAATGACAGCAAACTTCTCATCTGCAAGGACATTGGCAGTCACGTCTGATTCTCTACAGAAAAAAAAGCATTAGGATAAAAGGGTTTTAAAATCATTATTTTGTGTCTTGATTACTCAATAAAATTTTCATAATTTTCGTGGTTTAAAGAGGTGGATCTCAAAGTATGATCACCAGCTCAAGCAAAGGGACACCAGGAGCGAATTTGTTTGAAATGCAAATTCTCAGTTTCTATCTAAGACCTGTTCAGTCAGAAATTCAGGGCCACATCTTATCTATCAGTGTTCAGCTAATGCTCCAGAAGATTATGATGCCTTAATCATTTAACTACTGAACCATAGTGGCAACATGGAAGATGAGGGTAAAATCCTTTGGCTAAAATAATCTTTGGAAAAATCATGTACAGAACAAAAATTTCCTTGCTGGCTAACTGTAAAAGCAAGCCTTAATTATTTTAATGCCACCAGTGATATACAGAGGAATATGTACTGCTAAAATGTGAAATTGTTTAAATTCTTCATTACCAGAGTTTCATTATTATATTGTCATCTAATAAGCTAGAGAACTTCATTTGAACTTGACTAATTATATTCTTACTTTGTTCACAATATTGTTATATTCACCACTTTGACCAGTGGTGCCAGCTGGACTGTTGACACATATTCTTTCCACAGTGCCCTCAATCTGTGGCAGTCTCTATTCAGAGATGAGTTTTATATCTTAGACTGCAGAAGCAGTGACATCATCAGCATTAGCTGATTAGTTAGCTCATCTGACCAGCATTCTAAGGAGAATTGTCCTGGTGTACATGAAAGAAAATAGCTTTCTAGAGATAGCACAAACTATTCTTAGTTCTCATTGTGCATAAGAGAAAGCCCAGGTCTTTTAAGATAATACATATGTGGATTTTCCTGCCCAGGCTTGCTCTAAGTGTTCCCTTAACTTGGCAAGGTTTTTGGGAATTAATAGGGGCATCCAGGGACATGGAGTTTTATTGCCTCCCCCCCCCTTTAGTAATGATATACTTGGATAAGCTGTTATACCGATAACCATGGAAATAATGGTATAATATTCTCATCTAAAAATAATGACAAGAATCATATTACTAGAAATTATAATAAAGGGATTGAGCCTCTCTATAATGAAGACAATGGTAAATCTGCCTCTTAAAAATGCATTTGAAACCAATATGACAATATAATATGCAAAGCAAATTTGAAGACAATTATTGTATCTGTAAATCATTAATATTTTGGGCAGATAATCAGAAAATAATTAAACAATATTACTTATATCATATTTTTTCTAACATCAGCTTTGGAAGGATTCCTGGGCATGGAAAATTAATGGTGTTGCCAACAAAAGTTTCCACAGGTGTTTTGAAAATCTCTATTATGGAGTGGGTATCATTGATTTGTCCAAGAAACATAAACCATAGGTGCTCATTATGGTAAGAAAGTCCTAATTTGTGCTTAGTAGAGAAGAGAGATGCAATTTGTATTATTGATTCAGTTTTAAAATATATTCTAAATGTATAAATTATATTTTTATGTTTGATGTATTTTTTTACACATGTATGAAATGGATGCAAGTTACAAAATCATTAAGTTTTGAATACATTTGTTGTGGTGATAAGAACACTCAACATGAGTATACTTTCTTAACAAATTCTAAGTTTGCAATAACTAGGTTTAATGTTGTAAAGCAGATCTCTAGAACTTCTTTATTTTTAGTAACTGAAATTTTACATGAGTTATATGGCAATTCTCCATTTTCGTTTACTCTCAGGCTCTGGTAACTACCATTCTATTCTCTGCTTCTATGAGTCTGACTATTTTAGATACCCCATCTAAGTGGAATCACGCAATAATTGTCCTTCTGCAAATGACTTATTTCATTTACCATATGGTTCCCCTCATTCATCTATGCTTCTGCATATGGCAGGATTTCCTTTTCAAATGTTAAATAATATTTCAGTGTATGTGTGTTGTTTTCTATATCCACTCATCCATTGATGGATGTTTATATTGTTATGCATTGATGGATGTTTATATTGTGAATAACGCTAGAATAAAAATGGGAGTGAAAAGTCTTTTGAGATCCTTATTTCAAATCTTTTGAATAAATAACCAGAAATGTGATTTCTAGATAATTTAGTAGTTTTACTCTTCATTTTTGTAAGAACCTCCACATAAATTTCCCTAGGGACTGCATAAGTTCACATTCCCACCAACACTTTAGGGTTCCATTTTTTCCATATCTTCATCAACACATTTATTTGTTTAGATATTAGCCATCCTAACAAATGTGAGGTTATATCTCATAGTTTTGATTTTCATTTCCCTGATAATTAGTGATGTTGACAGCACTTTCATAAGCCTGTTTGCCATCTTTCTTAATATTCCTTTGGCTATACAGGGTTCTCTATTGTTCTGTGTGAAATTTAAGGTTTTTTTTTTTTTTTTTCTATTTCAACTAAGAAGGCCATGGGTATTTTGGTAAAGAATGGATTAAGTCTGTATATGACTTTGTATTGCATTTCCATTTTAATAGTATTGTTAATTGTATACCATCCATGAACATGACATGTATTCCTGTCTTATTTACTTTATTGTGTTTTGGAGTTTTCTATATACTTCAAGTTTTTTTAACCTCCTTCATTGAGTTTATCCTCAGTATTTTTTTTCTTCTTGAAGTTACTGTAAATAAGAATGCTTTCTTAATTTCTCTGTCATCTTTCTGTTATGGTGACAATACACTGTGATAATCAATTTATAAGAATAAAACGTTTATTTTGGTTCATTGTTTCACAGGTTTCAGTTAATGTCTTCCATTTCTTCTGAGACCTTTCTTTTATAGTCATTTGGTTTTATTGCCTTTTCAGTGGGTTACAAGGGATTGAACTCAGTCAATGGACCCTGATGTGTTTGGTCTAAGGCAGCAAAATATATCCTTCTAGATGGTATGGCAGAGGAAGCCTGTTTGCCTCATGGTAGCTAGTTGGAAAAGAGGGATAAAAGAGGGGGCCAGGATCCCAATATCCCTTTCAAGAATATACACCCAGTGACTCAACTTTCTTCCACTAGGCCCCACCTTCCAAAAGTTCTACCCCCAGGCAGTAGAACCACAGGCTAAGAACCAGGCTTCTAACACATGAGCCTTTGAGGCCTAGGGGTGGAAAACTATAGGTTTAAACTTGAATGTCCCCCAAGGGCCAACGTGTTGAAGGCTTGATCCCCAGCCTGTGGTACTATTGGGATGCAGTGGAACCTTCAAGAGATATGGCTTATTGAAAGTAGGCTAGGTCATTGGGGGTACATTGAGGGAGCACGGTACTCCAGCTTCTTCTATCTCTCTGTTTCCCATATGCCATGAGGTGAACAGTCCTCCTTAGTCATGTGCTTCCACCATGATGAAATTTCTCATGATAGGCACAAGGCAACAGAGCCAAGCAACCACAGAATGAAACTTCTGAAATCGAAGACAAAATAAATCTTTTCTCCTTATAAGTTGATTATCTCTGGTATTTTGTCACAGTATCAGAAAGCTGACTAACAGAGTTTCCTTAGGAACACAACAGTTTTTTTGTGTGTGTTAATTTTTTTATCCTGAAACTTCACTGTATTTTTCACTAATTCTAATTTTTAAAATGTTTAGTATTTTTATATCTAAGATATCACCTGGAAGAAGAGATAATTTTACTTCTTCCTTTCCAACTTGGATGCTTTTTATTTCCTTATCTTGCCTAATTGCTGACTATGGTTTTTACTAAGATGTTGACTACAAATGGCGAGAGTGGGCATTGTTGCTTTGTTCTTTTTTTCTCCAGTTTCCAAAATTTTATTATCAATTTTGCCAGTAGTTGCTTACTCTTATTAAACTAATTATACAAACAAACAAACAAAAATCCCAGATACAGATGAGCAATTTTCCAGCCCCATAATCAAGCAAACTGCATATATATTCTTGTCACAGAGCAAGAGGACACTTAAGATCAACCCAAGAAGAGCTTTAAGTATCCTCAGGAATACATCTACTTGTCACTCTAGGTCTAGACAGTCCCTTTTTAATTGTCTAACTCTTCACCCAGATGCTTTTTACAATCTGAAAATATGAAATCACTCAAATGAAGTACCCCTTCAGAACATTGTTGAAACAGATTAAACATGAAGATATTGCAGACCCTTGTTCTTAAATGTTAAAAATATTTATATTAGTAAATAGAATATTTTTACTCTTGGATATATTCTGTTACATTCTAAAGATCTTTTGTTCTGCCTTTTCGATAATGTCTTCCATTTCTTCTGAGACCTTTCCTTTATAGTCATTTGGTTCTATTGCTGTTTTTTGTGTGTGTGTGGGGGGGGGAGGGTACCAGGGATTTAACTCAGGAGCACTTAGTCACTAAGTCACATCCTGAGTTCTATTTTATTTTATTTTATTTTTTAATGTAGAGACAGGGTATCACTGAATTTCTTAGTGCCTTGCCTTTGCTGAGGCTGGCTTTGAACTCGCAAACCTCCTGCTTGAGTCTCCTGAGTCATTGAGATTACAGGCATGTACCACTGCATCTGGCTTGTTCTATTGCTTTTAGCCTCTCCAGTGGCAAACCATTTTCTTTTGCACCTATGCAAATAACTTTTATATATAGTGGGGATGGGGAAGCATACTCATGATTTGTCATTAGAAAGATTTGACAGGTTCTTTCCCTTCTTGAGTTGAAAATTTCTCTTCTATTACAAAATATATTCAACTTTTAACCTCCCTTTTCCCCCATGCCACCTCTGACTTATTTTGCCTTGGTAATTGCCAAAGTCAAGCTTAAAATTCTGCAGGTGGGTCATGAAGCAGAGAGTGGCCAAAGGGTTTTGGAGATGGATCCTCTCTGTCATTTAGTTGCTGCCATAGGTGAAATACAGAAAACCTTCCTTCTCCTGGTCTGTGCCTTTCTCGCAACATGAGCTAGCCATATCTCACCAGAGCCTGCACTGCACCATCCCAGAGGTTGGGAAGCAGGATTGCAAGAAACCCACAGCAACCTGGTGCTGCTGCCAATGGAGGAAACTGGTATTTGAGGCCTAGGGGCTGGGGAAGACTCCCTTGCTTTGTTTTTGATTTTCAAGGAATTTTTTATTTTTATTTATTTATTTTTTTTTACCATTCAAAACATTAGCTTTCTATGGATGGCTTTTATTTTGTGAAGATAATATCATTCTATTCTTAGTTGTTGAAGTTTTTATCATAAAATGATCTTGAATTTTTTCAAATGCCTTCTCTGAGTCTATTAATATAATCAACTGATTTTTAATCTTTTGTTCTGTTTATTTAGTTGATCACATTAATTGATTTTAATATATTGACCCACCCTTGTAACCCAGGAATAAATCCCATTTAGTCATGATGTATTATCTGTTTAATTGTTTTATTGAATTCAGTTCTCTGTTATTTTGTTATAGATTTTTGCTTCTGTGTTCATCAGAAGCTTTGTTTTGTGGTTTTGCTTTTTAAATCATCTTTAATTTTGGTTGTAAGGGCATTGATGGTAGTATGGTCCTCATGAAATACGGTTCTTGATATTTTACTTTACTGGCCACTAATTATTAGATTCTAGAAGCATTTGACACAGCCCCTGAAATACTCATGTTTTCCTGATTACTATTTTTGTTTCTATTCATTTTAGGATTTTTTTTTTTAAGTTTGGGGTCATTCCTGGAATCCTATCTCCATGGCACTTCTCCTGTCCCTTTGTCTTTTGAAGAGCATGGCATTTCATATCTGCCTCCTCCAGTCCTTCCTGCTGAGGGAATGCAAGCATTATACTATTAAAAATGCTTTTATGGCCCTGGAGCATTAGTGCGCACCTGTGGGAGAATGAGACAAGATGACTGCAAATTCAAGGCCAGCCTTGGAAACGGATCAACAGCTTTAGCAATTTAGTGAGACCCTGTCTCAAAATAAAAACTATAAAGGACTGGGGATATAGCTTAGTGATGGGATACTTTCTTAGCATGTGGAAGGCCCTGTGTTTAAACCCAGGACTGGGGGGGGGGAATTATTACATGTGAATTAATTTTATTTCCATATAAACTGTGAGATATAATGCAAAGAATGGATTCTCATAAATCTAACTTTGCAGGAACTTAATCCTAGGGAGCTAGTGTGGGATTGAAATGAGACCCCTGGGTTTCCAGATGTGTAAGTTCCACAGAGAAGCTAAAGAAGGTGACTCATACCCCTACATATCTAGTGATCAGTTCCATTTGTATCTCCATTTAAATTTACATTGCTAGGTAAGAATTTGCTAAAGAACTCCTCATTTAAAAGGGACTGGAATCTGATCTTGGAAACCTTGAGCCAAAGGTTTGGCCACAGTTGCAGAGTTAGGACTGAGATTCTTTCTTTTACTTACAGCCTGTCCTATCACACTAGAAAGTGTCTTAGACAAAGCAAATACCTACTAAATATGTTTGTTATCAGTAGCTGTGATCTAAACATAATTTTAAGTAACACTGAGGAAAAAACAACTTGATTGATAAATATAAAGGGTCTTCTCTCTGTGGCCCATTATTTGGTTTATTTACTGAATTAATTTCATTGTAATTCTTCTAAGGGCATAAGTTGGATATTTCCAAATAAATACCAAGTGAACATGGCACCATTATTTTTTTTTAGTTGTCAATTGACTTTATTTTGTTTAGTTATATGTGGTGCTTAGAATTGAACCCAGTGCCTCACACATGCTAGGTGAGTGCTCTACCACTAAGCCACAACTCCAGCCAAGCACCATTATTTTTTGAGGGGGTAAAGGACAGGATTGGGGTTCAAAGTATAAACTTAGTGTATATGCACATTCTCATTTACATTAATTTTTTCTAATCATTATTCCTCTTTCTTTATTCTTCTAACTTGAGCCCCAACCCAAATATGGGGTATTTTCTTCACTATTAGTATGTTTGTTTATTTATAGAAATGCAAATGTAAGTGTCCAAAATCTAAGCATGATGGGAAAATAATTCATGTTGTCTGTACTTCCATTAGTTTGAGATGGTACTAGTTGCACTCTTGATTTGAAGGCCTCTGATTTGACACACTGGACGTTTGACCATGTTTATAAACAATTTATTTTTAATATCCTTGAACTAAGCAGACATTTCTTTGTTCTTATTCTGTGAAATGAGAGAAAAATAATTTCCATACACATCCTCGGGTCATTCTTAACTATTTGAAATGAGTAGGGATATACACACATACATACACAATATATATGTTACATATATGTACATATATAATATGCACACATACATATATGAACACATATAAACGTACACAGCATTATATAAATACATATTATGTATGTATGTTTATGTGTTTGTGGATATATATATATTTGTGTGTGTGTATACACACTCACATATACATACAGAGAGAGTGCAGTCACTGTGGAACAGCCTAAATTTGTATACTTGGTCCTACTATGATCACTTGTCTTAGTCTCCCTTGCATAACAACTACTCAAGTTTGTCTGTGTGGACACCTCATATGATGCTTTTACATTACTTTCCTGGCAGCTATGGCCTGCATTTGAGGCTTTCAAAGGGTTTTCCCATCAAGGGAATGTGTGACCCACACAAGAAATGTCATAGGTTCACTATTTATATAAAATTATACTAAGTATCAGTTATCTGAAGATTTAATCACTTGCCTTGTTCATAGCAAATAATTTGTTGTACATTTTAAAAAGTCAATTCTGAATTAGAATAAATTAAAATTAAAAAGAGACATCAATATTTTTTTTAATTTCAGTTTTCTTGATAATCATTTGCAAAGCATTTAAGACAATGTCTTTTTAAAATGAAATTAAAAATGGCATGAAGAGATGTTGATGTGTACAGTTCAACTCACTGAAAAAATATGTCTTACATATGAATTGTTTTAAGTGAGCAGAAGGTGTAAACAGTGAGTAAAGTTTTAAAAAATCAATCATAATTAGTTAATGGCAGCATTTAGGCAGGTTAAGCCAATGCACTTGAGATCCTTCAACTAGACTAGAATAAGTCTAGTTTGCTTGATTTTGAAAATAAGGATGTGTAGTATTCTGATTCAGAGTGATATCCCCAAATCTTTCACTCTGTGCCTCTGAATCTTCCTGATGCATAATAGAGATGGAAGGTCACTACCCTAGAGAAGATGTGATAAAGAACAATGCAGTATGAGCCTCATGGGAGAAAAGTCCCACTTCATGAGCAACTCAGAGTGTCACATACCCTCAGCCTTTCTGTGACACTGTGTCTTCTTTGCAGCTCTGTATGAGTGGTCATGTGAAGCCTATAAGAATAGCAGAAATTTTTTATGCTCTACTACATTGACTCGGATGGAAGTGGCCCTCTAGGACCAGCTCTTGTGTACTGTAACATGACCTGTATGTTACACTCTTCTGTAATTGTTAAATTCCCATGGGTTTTTACTGTGTGCAAAATCAAAATTAATAAAGTCAAGCATTTACTTAGTTGACATGCTTATTTAAATGTGCATTGTGATTGTAATGTGAATGCCAAGAAGTATTTTTTAAAATGTTATAAAACAAGTAAAAGGTGGTAGTTAAATGTTGTGTCTTATTTTCTGGAAATGTTCTTTCCTTGTGAAATAATTACCAATAAGTCTTTGCTTATTAGTTTAACACAAAAAGGATAAGTGTTTTTTTTTTTACATCAATAAATGTCAAATATTTCAGATGATGGACATGGTGTCTGTGGCCTCACACCTGCTAGGCAAATGCTCTACAGCTGAGCTTCATTTCCAGCCCTCTATTCACTTTCTAAATCCATGAAAATGTCCTCTTGGCTTTCTTTTGAATATCTCTAAAATATTTTATTTTATTCTCTGGATTTTTTGAGGTATAATTGACAAATAAAATTATATATATTTAAAGTATACAACTAGCTGTTTTGAAATATGTATACATGGTGAAATGTTTGCCCTTGTTAAGAAAATTAGCGTAGCCATCACCTTATGCCCTATGTAATTCTTCCTTCCTTTCTTTTCTTTCTCTCTTTCTTTCTTTCTTCCTTTCTTTTCTTTGGTCAGACAGTTAAGATCTACTGTCTTAGTACATAGCAAGTATATAGTACAGTGTTGTTATTATAGTCACCCTAATGCATGATATGTGATCAGAGATTATTTATTCTTCATATCTGAAATTTTGTACCTTTTGAGCAACATCTCTCCATTTCCCCCTTGCCCAAGCGCTGAAACTGCCATTCTATTCTGTACTTCTAAGAGTGCCTTGTTTTGGATTTTTTCTGGAACATAATAGATATTTGCAAATAGCTTTTTAAAAAAGCCTGATTTAGTTTACTATTTCTAAATCATATATATTTCATGTGACCATGTATTCACATATTCGATATGTAAGGAAGAGCTTTTTTACCTAGAAAACCAGTTATAAGATAATTGTGTGTGGTTGAGAGCAATAAATACATATTGTACACAAATCCTTGACTCTTCCTATTTGACATCTGCTCCTGCAAGTAGAGGAGCTCAGAAGAACTTAATTATCAAGTCTAGAGAATGACAACTACCCTAACTTAATTGGTGTGAGCCACAGCCTCTCCAAACATCTACAGGTCTTGTCTCTTCTTCTGTAACTGTACATATGTGTACCTCTCCTCCTCAACATCATTTCACCAACTAAAAGGGGACAACCCTCCTTTGGGGAACTGTTTCTGTATTACCCTAATAGTATAGAAACAGTTAATTCGACCTCTGCTGAATTTGATCCTGCACATTCTCAGATAACATTAAGAAAAATACCAGTTCTAGATGATGCTAAGAATTATGAGTCAGCTATAATTTGGTATCCATTATTACTACTATATACTGCCCTAATAGAGCTGCAATTTCCACAAGGAGGGAATTATGCATGGATTAATTTATGAGGGTTTGCAAATAGTTTTTTTTTTTTTTTAAAAAGCCTGATGTAGTTTACTATGTTGCTCCTGCTGGCCTGGAACTGGCGATCCTCCTGCCTCTCTCTCCGGAGTAGCTAGGAACAAAGCCATGTGCCATTGCGCGGGGTTTTGTAATTGGAAACAAAAATTTACTTGAAAATAAAGTCATCTGATGGCTTCTCAGTACCTGAGTCCAAGCCTTTCATTTCCTACTTCCCTCACCACCTCAGAATCTTTGCTCCATTCCCACCTGCCCAGTCTATCCTATTCAATCTACCAAATCGTCCCAGATACCTCCAAGAGTTTTCTTCTTTGGATTTTCCTCTAAAATGCTGTATAATTATGTTCCAGCATTCACAAAAAAGAAGAGTACTAGACACTGACTTAGATGAACTTGACACTTCCTGGAATCCAAGATTCCACATTGCTCATGGAGGTCGTCAGCAAAGCCCAGCTCTACTAAAGGGAGCCCTCAACTGGGGTCTGGGCACCAGATAGTTTCAGCCCGGGCATTGCCTCTCAAATGCGGAGAACTACACTTCCCAGAATCCTGGAGTCTCCAGTGGACTACATTTGCCAGACGAACTAGCGGCCAATCCTGTTCCACCCTGCTCTGGCCTTGTAGACCTTTGGGGCTGGGTGCGCTATTCAAGGGTCTGAGATCGGTCGCGGACTAGATTCCCACGCCAGGCTGCTGGCGGACGGGGCGGTTCCGGAGCCTCCAGCTTGCGGAGCCCTGTCCCGCGAGGTGTCGCCCCGGGTGCCCCAGGCCAGGGGAGGTAAGCAGCAGAGGACGGTGGGAGGCGGATCGGGGCCTCGGGAGAATGCTGCTTCTGGAGTGAGGAAGTGGCCCGTAAGGTGTGTGGAGAAGCTTTTTTGATCAGGGCGATACCCCAGGACCTGTCACCAGTCCCCGCTAGCCATCCCGAGACATCGCCTCAGATGTGTCAGATTGTGCACTTATCCCGAGTTTGCAGCAGGCCCGTCTCCTGATTTCCCAGGTCTGTCCACAGTACCTGCCCAGCCCTACCCTACCCTGCTGTGTCCTGCTGCTGTTTGATTTGCTGGGGGACTCAGTGGAACGTGTGAGAAAATGAGTTTCTCCCCTATGGCTTCAGCACTTGCAGTGGCGGGCGTCGTGACCAATCTCACTGAGGAGAGAGGTGCTGGCTCTCTGATGGCACAATCAGGATTAGTACCCAGGTCTTTTGGTCTCTGTGCCTGATCCCCTTCCCTCCATTGGAAAGCTACTGTTTTTCTTTTATGGAACAGCTTTCTCTAAAATCTGGGAATCGATTCCTTGACAGGAGGCAGAGGAATTTGGGTGGAAATTTTGGAGAAAAATTGCAAGGTGCACAGTGAGATTACAGTAGATGCTCAGGGACCGAAATCCTGGTACCATTTTCACTGGCTTTGTGAACTGGTGCATTCTGTCCTCAGTTTTCCATTTCTACAAAATGGAATGGAGCAATGCCAGCTGACTCTGTGGGATTGAACAGTGTAAGGCTGTTGGTGCCTGCCACTTGGTGAGGCTCAGTGAGTCCCTGCTGCTGATGGAGTCGCATGCCCTCCAGAGTTTTGCTTCTGGAAAACTACATAGCCACAAAGAGTGGGGCCCTTGTCCAGGACGACCCCAGTTTTTTTCTCCAGTTTTGTGCACTCGCAGATCTTTCTGACTTCCCTCTGTGGTCACTTTTGGTGAAAAAATATTAGAGCTCCTGATTTTGAGGGGTGGAAAGCAAAGGGGGCTTTCTTGTGGTTGCTTTTTCTTCTCTTAGATCCACCTACTGGAGACAGCACCTACTCTGGGGCAAGTGCCCAGAAAAAGGACATGACTATTGAGCAAAGAGAGTCAAAGTCCCAGGTGAGCTTGCTCATTGCCATCGCTATTCTTATTGGATGGATTTTCCCTCTCCCATTTACAATACAACCTTCACCAGAATTCAGAGCACAAGTCCTTTGATATTGGGGGAGCTGCTCCACCTTCACAGATGGTGGTAGATTCTGTAAGGAATACTGCCCATACTCCTGCGTCTAGTGTTCACTTTTTTCTTGTTAAATATGTTTTTGTTCATTAATCTCAATCTATTGTGTGATTACTAGTTTGATAGGAATACTTGTCACAAGTATGTAACACTAGGGACTGAACAAACATGCAAACCTGATGAAATTCCTTTCTGGCCCTCTCTCCTTCATTCATTCTTCTCTTCCTCCCTTCCCTTGGCAAAATGCTTTTTTTTTTTTTAAATTTCCATTCTGAGCAAGTGCTTTGCATACAAAAACTGATCTTGACCTACCATTTTAATTTCTATGCTGGGCAACTAAAGGAGGCACCCCATCCAGGTGACATAACCTGTGAACAAAAAATAGCCATGTTACAGGGCACACAGTTGAAGAGGTCTTTTTCTCTGAAGGCAAAGAGGATGCTCCTCAGGAAGGGTTCCATGAGGATGCTCCTCAGGAGGGTTCCATGAGGATCTTATGAGATATTGGGGGTAGAAAAGCACCACATGCTATAGTTGCAAATGGGGTCCTCAAGGCAGACAGCCAAATTTTAACTCAATTCCTTTGTTATGTTTGTGGGCTTTGGGCAAATAACTCCACCTCTCAGTGCCTCAGTTTCCTCACTTAAGAAATCAAAATAACAGCTATGCCTACCTCCTAGAATAGATGAGAAGATTACTTGAGTTAGTACATAAAAAGTGTTTATATAAGGGGTGGGCACAAACCAATTGCTCTGTGTGTGGTTATTACAGCAGTTGAATGATACTATATTAATAATAGTATTAATTTCTTGGATAGAAATTGGAAAGGACATGGTGTACATTGCTTGCCCAGCTTTTTAATAAGATCCTAGGTTTTATCCCCAGCATCATATTTTTTTTAATTATATAATGTTTCTAGGACCTAGAAAATACTGGTACTTTCTCTACTTTGCATTCATCTAACACTAGCAGTTGGTATTTCTTGAGTATCCAGTATGCTAGGGAATGTTCTGAGGGTTTTGCATTTGTTATTTCTCATTCTCACAGCAACATGGCAGTTATCCCCTATAAATTTGGATCAATTATCTCCTATATAATATGGTCCTCAAAGGTCCATGTGTTTAAGATGTGGCCCTGAACCCATTTTATAGACATATGAGGAACTGAGGCTTAAATTAGTCAAGTAACCCAAGTTCATTCAAGTACAGACAGACCCAGCTACCTGATCTTAAGCATTTTAGCAATATTGCATTATTTATGGACTCACAAATATGGTGGAGTTTGATCTTCTGAGACTATAGCCAGGATCTACCATTGTCTGTTTGAGCTGCTCTGTTTTCTTTAAGCCTTTTCCATTCTGTTCCAATGGGGCCAAGTTGCTCTCCTGCCCAGAGCCTTCTTCATTCCTGTGTGTAGGTCAAACACTACTGTACCTCCATATCCTCAGGATATTTAGCACCAGAGAGAGTGCTGGATTCGCAACTGGAATACTTAAGTTATGGTCTTGCTACTGCCACTGGTAAAGCATGTAATCTCAGGTCTTGGTTACACTTGATCTCATTTTCCTTTTCTCTGAAATAAAGATTGAACTAGAAGATGGCATATCATCCTGCCTGTGCTGCAGTTTTGTTTTGTTGCAGTGCTAGAGATCAAACCCCAGGGCTCTTGCACATCAGCACAAATTCTACTGTTGAGCTATACCCACAACCCCTACATAGCTGTCTTTCATTGTTCAAATTATTCAATGCATTTTCCTTGTGTGTTGTTTGCATTGTAAATTCTTTGAGGACAAAGATCATTTCTTGTATTTCTTCCATATGTCAATAAATTATTTTTCTTGTCATATATTGAATGTTCTTGGTAGAGATTTCAGAATAATAAAAGCATATGAATAGTAAAAGTCAGTTTTTTTCCATTATACTCTTACAACATTCTTATGATACTAGGAATGGCAGGGCAGGGAGATTCCTCACACTCCAAGTAATGCTGAAGAAAGAGACACTTGGCTGGGTGTCCTTTAATCCAATTTATTTTTGACACTGTCTCCTTGGGAGTAACAACAGGTCTCATAGGTTGAACACTTAGGCCCCTAAGACTTTCCCCTATCCAGGTACCAGTTTAGGCCAGTTATGACCAACCAGGTATTAATTTGGTTTCCCCAGCAATTCCCTCCTTTATTAATTTGGTAGAGCATTCACAAAATTAAGGGAAACATTTACCAGCTTATTATAAAAGTTATCACCAAAACAATAAAAAAATAAGTTATCAGAAAGGATCCAGATAAAGAAGTACATAGAATGATGTATAGGTGTGCCACTCTCCAAGAACCTCTGTGCTTTCAGCTCTCAGACTGTCCAAATCCTTTCTTTTCAAGTTTTTATGGAAACTCTGCTAATACAGGCATGGTATATTAAATCATTGGCCAAATTTACCATCAGGCCACATGGAAATATATGCCTCACTTATATATTTCCTTTGTCAGTCTTTAGCATATAAAAAATCACTTGTCATTTATCACTTCGAAGATTCTATGGATTTTAGGAGATGTGTGTCAGGAAATGGGATGAAAACCAAATGTTTATTTTACAATATCACAACATTTTTAAAAAAGAAAGTAAAATCACTTCCTTCAACATCTAGAGATAACCATTGACAACTCTTTGGTGTATATCCATAAGAATACTTTTCTATGTTCTTTTATTTAAATGCATATGTATATGTATTTTATCTTTGTAAATTTTTTTCTAAAATGTACATACTGTATAATTTTATCCATTTTTGAGTTTATAATTCAGTGGTATTTTAAGTATATACATTCACATTGTTAAGGAACCATCATCATCTATCTCCATTGTAAATGATGATATAAAACAACACTTGGCTTTAAAGAAAATAAAATAGCTTGAGCCAAGTATGAGTGGCACAGGAACATGGATTCAAGTTGCCCGAATTATTTGTTTTGATGTGGAAGAGGTTACATGAACTATTTTATAGCCAAAAAACAAAAGTCATCGAGCAATATGTTTAAGAAATAAATTGGTGGGAAAAGTAGGTAGGTGAGCTGTAACAAAGAGGGAAAGTTTTTACTATAGATATTGACTGTTACAGCCTTCTTAGATTTAGGGTTGGTGCAGGCTAGAGGTCTATTAAGCTATTAATACATTCTAAGAGGTTTACCTAATAGGAGAATATAGGTCAAATACAAAAGTTAAAGTAAATGACTTTTTTTAAAGGCCCCAATGTACCCCAAGCTAATTTTGTCTCTCAACCTACAATTTGCCATCTCTCCAGAAACAGGATGTTCTCAGCTGAAGTCAGTCTGCATGATCTTTAATAAAGATGTGGCACTGGGGAATAAAATTGACTGATTTATGTTATATGCATGTATAATTATGTCACAATGAATTCCATTATTATGTATAATTATAATGCATCAATAAAAATTAGTTGAAAATATAGATGTGGCTTCTTCAAAGAAATTCAGCTTCTTAATAGGTTGTCTCACTTATATATTTTCTAACCCTATGAGGTAGGCATTGGGAGGCAGATATATAGATTGACTAAGAATCAAGCCTCGGACAACTACTAGGATTGGAATTCCACTTTTATCACTGACCCACTGTGTGACTTTGACAGATTTCTTATCCTTTCTGTACTTTTTTTTTTTCTTTCGTGGAATGGGGACGATGATATTATCTTCTTAAGTTGTGGTGAAGATTAAATAAATTATAAACAAAAGACTAACATAAAGCTCTAAGAGCAGTACTTGGCCCATAGAAAGCATTTAATAACTGACAGCTATAAGAAGAAAATGTTTAATTAGGCTCTGACCATGGCTACTTGACCCTGTCACTTTGAGGCTATGGCAGAACAGTACTTCATGGCAAGGAATGTATGTCAGAGTAAGCTGCTCACATCATGACAGCTGGATAGTGAAGAGAGAGACAAGAAGGGGCCAAGATCCCAAATTCCCTACAAGAGCTCACCCATTAACCTAATTTCCTTTTACTAGGCCTCACCTCTTAAAGATTCCACCTCCGCCCAATAGCATCTTGGGCTGGAGACCAAGCCTTTAACACCTTGGCTATAGCAGCTATGTTCATACTTTCTGTGGCTCAGTGTGTTTTTGTCATTGAATGAGTATTCATTAAATGAGTGACCTTACCCCTTGAGAAACTTGAATAGTGTCAGCAGGATCATTCCCCTGCCTTCTCTTTATTCCCCTTTGTCTAATCCAAAGAACTTTTATTCTTGCCTAACCACTCCCCTGCCTTATTGTAGATTAACATCCACATATCAGAGAAAACAACCAGCCTTTGGATTTTGGAATCAGATTATTTCATTTAACATGATATACTCCAGTTTCATCTATTTACTGGCAAGTGCCATAATTTCGTTCTTCTGGCTAAGTAGTATTCTATTTTGCATGTATACCAATTTTCTATATCCATTCATCTGTTGAAGGGCACCTGGTTGGTTCCATGGTTTAGCTATTTTGAATTGAGCTGCTATAAACATTGATGTGACTGCATCACTGTCATATGATATTTTAGGTCCTTTGGGTACAAAATGAGGAGTGGGATAACAAGAGCAAATGGTGGTTTTAGTCAGAGTTTTCTAAGGCATCTCCATAGTGCTTTCCAGAGTGATTGCAACAATTTGCAGTCCCACCAGCAATGTATTGAATGTAAATTTGCCCCCACATTGTTGACAACATTTATTTTTCTTCATATTCTTGAATATTGGGAAGACAAATTTTAACAAATACAAAAACTGTTGATGTAATCCCATGTATCCTATCAGATTATAATTGGAAGATACTAGAAAGCAATGGGAAGGAAAGTAATATAAACAACACAAACACATGGAGATTGAATAATAATCTTAACTGAGCTCTTATTGAATAGTACTCTTAAATTAAAAAAGAAATGAGAAAAGAGATTCAGAAATTCTTAGAAACAAACAATGAGATAAAATATATCAAAATATTTTCAATATTATGAAAGTGGTTCTAAGCAGAAAAGTTATAGCATTGAGTGACTACACTAAATATGGGTTCCAGATGAATGAGTTTATGCTACACCTCAAGGCCATAGAACAAGAAAAACAAGTTGCCAAATCCATAAAAACAAGAATTAATTAGATCAGGGCAGACATCGTTGAAATTGAGAATAAGAAAACAACACATGGGATAAATGTAATGAAGAATTTGTTCTTTGAAAAGATAAATAAGATTGGTGCTAGAAGATCTAAAAAGCAGCTATCATCCAAGTTTACAAGTGAATTATGACCACTTACACGGCACAGCTGGTATGTAGCCTTTAAATAAACTTTTTTAAAAGTTTTCTGTACAACTTAAGAGTATCCCAGCTTATGAGATAGTAGTCCCCTGTGTTTCTTCTTTGCTAGTTATTTTTTCCTTTTTCTCCAAAATTTGTCCTTAGGTATGACTTTTCTTCAGGGATAAAGTCTGACCTTTGGGTAACACCATGGTATTTACTGAAATCAAGTCACTGATGGGCAAGTATATGGGCTGTAACAACTCTTCTTCCTCTCCTTCTCTTTTTCTGTCTATGCCCTTTCTTTTCTCACAAACTTAAAGCAAGTTTATAGAATTGAGATATGTTTTCCTGTTCCCTTCATGGGAGAAGAAAATTAATTGTGAAACCATTAGGCTGACAGTCATGTTTTCTGCCTAAATAGGGCCAAATACATTAAGAATTGAAAATGAAAACCGAAAATCAATAAAGAGCCTACAGCAGGAACAGCCTATTTGCACATCTCATGGTACCAAATGACATTATGGAAAGGAAACTCCTGTGTTCTTTATGACCTTTTACTGTTTTTAAGAACTAAGAAGCCTTCGTGGTTAGCCAAGACTCTTTCATGCTTTGGCTTAATTGTTGTTACATAATTTTAATTACACATCATATATACAGCACAACAATTAATGGATAGCCTAAGTACTTATCATTTCAAACTAGTTTATATACAGGAAAAGTTTAAATAAACTAACAGAGAACTATTTTACCTTTATTTATTTTTATGAGGTGCTAAGGATTGAACACCGTGCTATAAAACAAGGTGCAATAAAATTTATATTTTAACAACAATGACACATAATGAAAACAAGATGCTATCTTTTATTTATACAATTTTCAAACAGATATTTCATGGTTGTAATAGTCCCCCAATAAAAAATGGTCAAACATTATAGAAATATCTTAAAATCAGTCCAACATAGTTGAACATTGCTTTTATTATCAACTCTTAAGTAGATAGAGCTCTTCATTTTTGGAATAAGATTTAAATCTCCCAAAGAACTCTTAGTATGAAGGAAATCATGTGGTTGAACTGCAAGGTTTCTGTTACATCTCCAGGAAGATGGAGTCAGTGCTCACTGTACATAAAATGGAAGATAGAAAGAATATAATGGATTCTATTTCTATTTAAATATTCTTGATACCACTGCCACTTTAGATATGGATCACATGTAAGGGCTCCTTGTTTTACAAATTCAAATAAAAGTTTAATTCAAATAAATGTTTAATTCAACCATTTTAAATATATTATAATAGCAGTAACAGTACAACAATAAACATGTTTTACAAAAATTATGATGAAGATCATGTAAATAAAAACAATCAAGGATATATTTTCACTGAAGAACATGTCAAAACAATTTAGCAAAAGCAAAAAATTAAAAAAAAAATTAGTGTTATAAGTTTGTGAACTTATAAAATTATTTAATAATCTTTTACATTATAAACATATTGATAACATTTTTGAGTATCAATCATGCATTTTGACTACAGGTGGAAACCTTGGGGTGATGCAGGATAAATGAAAGTGCTAAAAGCACAGAGAAACTAAAACTACACAGAAGGTATGTTACATACTTCAATATCTTCCTTCAGTTATAGACAGTGATATTCATTTTTTATATATACAAAAAGCAAAAATACAAATACAAAACCACACAAATTTCTGTTTTTTATATATGTGGTGGCACATGCCTCTAATCCCAGCAACTAGGGAAGATGACACAGGAGTATCTAAAGATCAAAGCCAGCCTCAGCAACCTAACAAGAATCTAAGAAAGAAACTTAGTGTCTCAAAAATAAATAAATAAATAGGCTTGCTAAGTATATGTCTCAGTGGTTAAGTGCCCCTAGGTTTAATATCTGGTACCTAAATAAAAAAATAATTCCTATAAGGTAGGGTTCTGTATAGCCATAAACTGTGATTGGGAAGAATATACATTTGATATTCATAAGTATTGATGATTAACAATGTGTTATCTTAGTCACTAAATTTTTATGTTCCAGATGAGTAAAATATTTTCTCTCTTGCAACATGCCAAAAATAATTCAGCAGTTACAAACATTCCCCAATGAACCAGTAGTATAAAGGAAAGAGTTTCACTCCTTCTTTTAATCAGCATAGCAGACCCCAAATTTTGGAAGTTCTTGTTTCCATACTTTATTTCTTTGTAATCTCTAATTTCACTCTTTTTACTTCAGAATATTTATTTTTAAGTTTACAAAGCTCATTTTCCAGTTTCACAATTTTCTTTTAATGTGTAGTGAACTTTACGAGCAGTGACTTTTTATTATGTTAAATGAAGAACCTGAATTCAAATGTTTTAATTGGATAACAGAATTTTAACCAGTAAGGAAACAAAATAGAAATAATATGTGAGTAATTTTTATATATGAATGCCTGTATATTCTCACATTTCCCACTTCCTATGTACTGATGTTTAACAATGTCACTGAGGATTGAAACTAAAACTGAATCTGCCCATGCAGGAAAGAATTATGTTGAATGTTACTTCAAGCACAAAAAAGAGCAGAAAGTTCTTCTTTTAAACAGAGGGATTTCTAGAAAGTAGAAGCTGCTAGCACAAACTTCTACTGTTCTGTTTCTGTAAGCTCTACTCAGCCAGCACATTCCAAGTCGACTTTAGACTTTTCCAATCACTGCCATGGCAAAATATTCAAAATGGCCTAGGAAGAAAGACTTGTATGTTGGATCACCAAACATTGCGGGGAAAGAGGGAAGAATGTAAATGGGAGGCATTCAGTAAAGTTTCATTGGAATTCTTTACTAAAACTTTCTCACAATGTTCCATTGCATTTGCCTGCTTCTGAGGAAGTTATGTTTAGCAGTGGCACAGATGCTTGAAAGTGATATTGAATCTGACCATGCTGGGAAGAGTTCTGTTGAATGCTACTTCAAGTACAAACAAAGTAGAGGGTACTTTTTTTAGAGAAGAGTGAATTCATGCAAGTAGAAGCTTCAAAAACACATGGATTCTCTTCTGTTCTGAGAAGCTCTTGTAAGGAAGCAGATTTAAAGAGCAGTTCAGCTCTCCAACATTGCACTGCAGGCACATAATTTAAGTGGTGTTAGCAAGAAAAATCTTGGGACTAGACTCACAAACTTTGGGTGAAAGAGGGAATGTTATGAGGATTCTTTCACCAAAGTGCATACTCACTTCAATTGCATTTTCCTGCTTCCAAGAACTGATGTTTAACAATGGCAGAGAGGTTTGAAACTGAAACGGAATCTGCCCATTCAGGGAAGAATTATGTTAAATGTAACTTCAAGCACAAAGAAAGCAGTGGGTTTTCTTTTAAAACAGTGAATTCTAGCAAGTACAAGCTGCTAGCACAAACTGCTACTGTTGGGTTCTTGTAAGCTCCACTCTGCCAGCACATGTAAAGCAGACTTCAGACTTTTCTAATCACAGCCAATGCAAAATATTCAAATTGGTCTAGGAAGAGAAGGTTGTATATAGGATCACCCAACATTGAGTGGAAAGAGGGAGGAATATAAACAGGATACTATCAGTAAAGTTTCATTGGAATTCTTTCCTACATCTTTCTCACAATGTACCTTTCCAATGCATTTGCCCACTTCCTATGAACTGATGTTTAATAATGGCATAGAAGCTTGAAATTGAAACTAAATCTGTCAGTGATGGGAAGAGTTCTGATGAATTCTATTTCAAGCACAAACATCACAGAGAGTTCTTTAACAGAGTGAATTGTGCAAAAAGAAGCTGTTAAAACACACGAATTCTCTGCACTGGGAAGCTCTTCTAAGACAGCATATTCAAAGTGTGGTTCAGCCCTTAAACATCACATAGCAGGCACATTATTTAAATGGTGGTAGCAAGAAATACCATGGGACTAGGCTCACCAAACCTTGAATAGAGAGAATGTTAAGGCAATTCATTCACCAAATTTTTATTGAACTTCATTGGTCCACCTTTATCACAGTACTCATTTCAATTGCATTATTTTTTTTTTTTTTTTGCTTCCTGAAAACTGAGGCTTAATAATGGCACAGATGTTTGAATCTCAAACTAAATCTGTTTATACTGGGAAGAATTCTGTTGAATGTTTCTTAAACCATAAACAAAGCAGAAGGTTCTCCTTAAGAACAGAGTGAATTCTAGCAAGTAGAATCTGCAATACAAACTAATTCTGTTTGGTTTTTGCAAGCTCTACACAGCTAGCACATTCAATGCAGACTTCATTTTTGCTCCATTGCTATAATGGTAAAATATCCAAATTAGTTTAGGTAGAAAATAGTATATATAGGCTCACTGAAAATTGAGAGAAAAGAGGGAAGGATGTGAATAAGATGCATTCAGTAAAATTTCATTGAAATTCTTTTCTACGCCTTTCTCACAATGTTCCATTCCAGTGTATTAATCTGCCTCCTTTGAACAGATGTTTAACAATGGTACAAACTGTTGAAACTGAAACTGAATCAGCCCATGCAGGGAGAATTCTTGTGAAGAATTCTATTGAATGCTACTTTAAGCAAAAACCAAACAGAGGTTGTCCTTTAAAACACAGTGAGTTCTAGCAAGTTGAAGTTGATAGCACAAACTGCTTCTGTTTTGTTTCTGCAAGCTCTACTGAGCCAGAACACTCAAAGCAGACATCAGCTTTTTACCATTATAGGGATGGCAGAATATTCCAATTGGTCTACAGAGGAAAAGTTGTATATAGGATCACCAAATATTGAGTGGAAAGAGGAAAAAATGTAAACAGGATTTATTCAGTAAAGTTTCAATGGAATTCTCTCCTACAGTTTTCTCACAACATTTTTTTCCAATGTATTTTCCTGTTTTCTTCAAACTGGTATTTCACAATGGCACAAATGCTTGAAACTAAATCTGAATCTTTCCATGCTGGATAGAGTTCTGTTGGATGCTATTTCAAGCACAAACAAAGGAGAGGTATCTCTTTTAAAAACAAGTGAATTCGTGTAAGTAGAAACTGTTAAAATACACAGATTCTTTTCTGAACTGGGAAGATCTTCTAAGCCAGCATATTCAAAGCAGAGTACAGCCCTTCAACATCACATTGAAGGCACAGAATTTAAATGCTGGTAGCAAGAAATACCTCAGAGTAGGCTCACCAAAACTTAAAGAAAAAACAAAATTTTTATGTGGATTCACTCACCAAAGATTCCTAGAATTTTGATGGTTTACCTTTTTAACAATACCCACTTCAATTGCATTTGCCCGCTTCCTACAAACTGATGTTCAAGAATGGCACATTCACTTGAAACTGAAACTGAATTTGCTGATGCTGGGAAGAGTTCTGTTGAATGCTACTTCAAGCACAAACAAAGCAGAGGGTTCTCCTTTAGAACAGATGAACTCATGCAAGTACAAGCTGTTAAAACACATGAATTATTTTCTGCACTGGGAAAATCATCTAAGGCAGCATATTCAAAGCAGGGTTCAGCCATGCAAACTCATGTTGCAAGCACATTATTTAAATGGTAGTAGCAAGAAAAATCATGGAATTAGGCTCACCAAACTCTGGGGAAAAGGGAATGTTATGGGGATTCCTTCAAAGTTTTCTTTAAATTTGTTGGTTTACATTTTTCACAATACTCCATCTAATTGCAGTTTCCCGATTCCTATGAACTGATGTTTAACAATGGCACAGATGCTTGAAATAGAAACTAAATCTGCCGATGCATGGAAGAATTCTGTTGAATTCTACTTCAAGCCCAAATAAAGCAAAGGGTTCTTTTTTAAAAACAGAGTAAATTATAGCAACTTGAAGCTGCAAGAACAAAATTCTTCTATGGTCTTCTTGCAATCTCTTCTCAGTCAGCACAATCAAAGCAGACTTTAACCTTTCCTCATCACAATGATAGCAAAATATTCAAATTGATTTAGGAAGAAAAAGTTGTATATAGGATCATCAAACATTGAAAGGAGACACAGAATAATGTGAATAAAATGTATTCAGAAAAGTTTCATGATTTTTTTTCCTACACCTTTCTCACAATGTTTTGTTTCAATAGATTTGCCCAATTCATAGGAACTCATGTTTAATAATGGCACATGTGCTCAAACTGAAACTGAATCTGTCTGTTCTGGGAAGAGTTTTGTTGAATGTTACTTCAACCACAAATGAAGCAGAGGGTTGCCCTTTAGAACAGTGAACTACTGCAAGTAGAAGCTGCTAAAACATGTAGATTCTCTTCTACACTGGGAAGCTGTTCTAAGCCAGCCTATTCAAATCATGGTGGAGCCCTTCAATATCACATGGCAGCCACACTATTTAAATGGTAGTAGCAAGAAAAACTTTGGGACTAGGCACACTAAATTTGGGGGGAAAGAAGGAATGTTATGGGGATTCATACACTAAAGTTTCCTTGAAATTTGATTGTCCACCTTCTTTGCAATACCCACTTCACTTGCATTTTACTTCTTATTCCGAACTGATATTTAACAATGACATGGATTTTGAAACTGAAACTGAATAGATATATGCAGGGAATAATTCTGTTGAATACTACTTTAAGCACATAGAAAGCACAGGGTCTCCTATAAAACAAATTGAATTTTAGCAAGTTGCAGCTGCTAGCAAAAATTGCTTCTGTTCTGTTCTGGCAAGCTCTACTATGCAGTACATCCAAAGTAGTCTTCAGCCTTTACAGATCACAGCAATGGCAAAATATTAAAATTGGCCTAGGAAGAAAAATTTCTACGTAGGATCACCAAACAGTGAGAGAGGAGATGGAAGAATATAAGTAGGGTGCTTTCAGTAATGTTTCATTATAATTCTTCCCTGTAACTTTCTAACAGTATTTATTTGCAATGTATTTGCCAGCTTCCTATGAACTGATGTTTAACAATGGCACAAAATGTGAATCTGAAACTGAATCACCTAGGCTGAGTAGAGTTTGGTTGAATGCTAATTCAATCACAAAGAAAACATAGGGTTCTCATTTAGGGAAAAAAAAAAAAAAAACTAATTCATGCAAGTAGAAAGTCCTAAAACGAATGGGTTATCTTCTGAACTAGGAAGGCCTTCTAACCAAGCATATTCAAAGCAGGGTTCAGCCAGTCAAAATCATATTTCAAGCACAATATTTAAATAGTGGTAGCAAGAAAATCCTTGAAACTAGGCTTACCAAATCTTACGGGTGAAGTGGGAATGTTATAAGAATTCCTTCACCAAAGGTTCCTTGTAACTCATTGATCCACCATATTCAAAATACTTCAATTTTCATTTCCTTCTTCCTATGAAATAATGTTTGACAATGGCACAATGCTTGAAACAGAAACTAAATTTGCCCTTGCACAGAAGAATACTGTTGAATGCCATTTCAAGCACAAAGAAAGCAGAGAGTTCTCCTTTAGAACAGAGTAAATTATAGCAAGTCGAAGCTGCAAACACACAGTTCTTCTCTTCTGGTCTTGCAAACTCTACTCAGCCAGCACATTCAAAGTAGACTTCAGCCTTTCCCCGTCACAGTGATGGAAAAATATTCAAATTGGTCTAGGAAGAAAAAGTTGTATGTAGGATCTCCAAACATCCAAGAGAAAGTGGTTATAATGTGTATAGGATGCATTGAGAAAAGTTTCATTAAAATCCTTTTCTAAACCTTTCTCACAACATTCCTTGTTCACTTCATAAGAACTGATGTTTAACAATGGCACAGAAGCTTGAACCTGGATCTGAATCTACCCATGCTGGGTAGAGTTTTGTTGAAGGCTACTTTAACCACAAAAAAAGGAGAGGGTTCTCCTTTAAAAGATATTTAAATAATGCAATTAGAATCTGTCAAAACCCATGGATTCTCTTCTTCACTGGGAAGTTCTTCTAAGCCAGCACATTCAAAGCTCTGTGTAACCATCAACATCCCATTCCAGGTACATTATTTAAATGGTGGTTGCAAGGAAAACATTCAGAGGAGGCTCACCAAACTTTGTGGGGAACATGGGGATTCCTCACCAAAGTATCCATGGTCCCCCCTTTTCACAATACTCACTTCAATTGCAACTGCTTCATACAAACTGATGTTTAACAATGGCAGAGATGCTTCATAGTGAAACTGAATCTGCACATGCAAGGAAGAATTCTGTTGAATGCTACTTCAAGCACAAACCAAGCAGAGGTTCTCCTTTAAAACACAGTGAGATCTAGCAAGTTGAATTTGCTAGCACAAACTACTTGTGTTCTGTTCTTGCAAGCTCTGCTGAGCCAGCACATTCAAAGCAGACATCAGCCTTTTACCATTATAGGGATGGCAGAATATTCCAATTGGTCTAGGAAATAAAATTTGAAAATAGTAACACCAAATATTGAGTGGAAAGTGGAAAAAATGTCAACAGGATTTATTCAGTAAAGTTTCAATGGAATTCTGTCCTAAAATTTTCTCACAATGTTCTTTTCCATTGCATTTGCTTTGTTCCTTCAAACTGGTGTTTTACAATGGCACAGACGCTTGAAACTAAATCTGAATCTGTTCAGGCTCAGTAGAGTTCTATTAAATGCTATTTTAAGCAGCAACAAAGGAGATACCTCTCATTTACAAAGGAGTGAATTCATGCAGTAGAAGCTGCTAAAACGCAAAGATTCTTTTCTGCACTGGAAGCTCTTCTAAGCCAGAATATTCAAAGCACTATTTAGCCCTTCAACATCACATTGCAGGCACATAACTTAAATGGTGGTACCAAGAAATACCTTGGAGTAGGCTCAAAAAACCTTGTGGGGAAAAATTGTTACATGGATTTATTCACTAAAGTTTTTGAGAAGTCTGATGGTCCACCTTTCTAACAACACACACTTTAATTAAATTTTCCAGCTACCTACAAACTGATGTTCAACAGTGTCACAGTTGTTTGAAACTATCACTGAATCTGCTGGTGCTGGGAAAAATTCTGTTGAATGTTACTTCAAGCACAGGATTCTCCTTTAGAACAGATGAACTCATGAAAGTACAAGTTGTTAAAACACATGGATTATCTTCTGCACTTGGAAGCTCTTCTAAGCCACCGTATTCAAAGCAGGGTTCAGCCATGCAAACTCATGTTGCAAGCACATTATTTAAATGGTGGTAGCAAGAAAAACCTTGGGACTAGGGTCACCAAAACTTGTTGAGAAAGAGGGAACATTCTGTGGATTCCTTCACCAAAGTATCTTTGTAATGCATTGGTCCACTTTATTCACAATACTCACTTCACTTGTAGTTTCCAGCTTCCTATTAAATGATGTTTACCAATGGCACAGATGCTTGAAACACAAACTAAATCTGTCCATGCATGAAATAATTCTGTTGAATGCTACTTGAAGCACAAACCAAGCAAAGAGTTCTCTTTTAGAGCAGAGTAAATTATACCAAGTTGAAGCAGCAAACACAAAAAACTTTTATACTATTCTTGTAATCTCTATGCAGCCAGCACATTCAAAGCAGTCTTCTGCCTTTCTCAATCACAGTGATGGCAAAATGATCAAATTGGTCTAGGAACAAAACTTCCTATGTAGGATCTGCAAACATCAAGGAGAAATTGGGAATAATGTGAATAGGATGCATTGAGAAAAGTTTCATTAAAATTCTTTCCTAAATGATTCTCACAACGTTCCATTTCAATGCATTTGCCCACTTCATAGACACTGATTTTCAGGTGTCACAGAAGCTTGAATATGAAACTGAATCTGCCCATGCTGGGTAGACTTCTGTGAATGTTACTTCAACCACAGAGAGAGGAGAGGTTTCTCCTTTAGAAGAGATGGAATTATACAATCAGAAGCCGCCAAAACCACAGATTCTTTTCTGCTCTGGGAAGGTCTTCTAAACCAGCATATTCAAAGCTCTTTTCAGCCATTCAACATCCCATTCCAGTCACATTATTTAAATGGTGGTTGCAAAAAACACTTTGGGACTACGCTCACCAAACTTGAGGGGAAACAGGGAACGTGAGAGGGATTCATTGGCCCAAGTTTCCTTAAAATTTGTGGGTCCACTTTCTTCAAAATGATCACTTCCCTTACATTTTGCTGATTCTTTCGAATTGATGTTTTAACAATGACTCAGAAGCTGGAATCTGAAACTGAATCTTCCCATACTGCTGAGACTTCTGTTGAATACTACTCCAACCACAAAGAAATTAGAGGATTCTCTTTTTGAACGGAGTGAATTAAAGCAATTACAAGCTCCAAAAACACAGATTCTCTTGTGCTGGGAAGCTCTTCTAAGTTAGTGTATTTACAGTGCACTCTAAAGCCCTTCAATATCACATTGCAGTCATATTGCTTACATGGCAGTACCAAGAAATACCTAAAAACTAGACTCACCACAATAGGGAGGGAACAGAGGAATATTATGGGGATTGATTCACCAAAGTTCCCTTGATATTTTTTGATCCACCTTTTTCACAATGCTCACCTTAATTGCATTTTCTTGCTTCATTTTAACTGATGTTTAACACTGAAACAGACATTTGAAAGTGAAAGTGAGTCCACACCTGCAAGGAAGAATTCTGTTGAATGCTACCTCAAGAACATAAAACAAAAATGGTTCTTCTTTAAAACAGAGTCAATTCTAGCAAGTTGAATCTACTATCACAAACTGCTTCTGTTCTGTTCTGTTCTGCCAAACTCTACTCAACCAGCACATTCAATATAGTCTTCAGTCATTTCACATTAGACCAATGTCAAAATGTTCAAATTCGTCTAGGAAGAAAAAGTTGTATGTAGCATCACAGAACACTGAGGGGAAAGAGGTAAGTATGTCAAAAAGATGCATTCGTAAAGTTTATTGGAATTTTTCCCTACAACTTTCTCACAATATTTATTTCCAATACATTGGCCCACTTTTTGTGAACTGATATTGACCAATGGCACGGAAGCTTGAAACTGTGACTTAATCTACCTGTTCTGGGAAAAGTTCTCTTGAATGCTACTTTAAACCAGCATATTCAAAACTCTTTTCAGTCATTATTTCACTCTGTTCTCCTAGAACAGAGTGAAATAATGCAAGTAGAAGCTATTGAAACATGCAGATTCTGTTCTGCACTGAGAAGCTCTTCTAAACCAGCATATCCAAAGCACAGTTCAGCCCTTCAACACCCCATTACAGGCACATAACTTAAATGTTGGTAGCAAGAAATATATTGGGGTAGGCTCACCAAAATTCGTGGAAAAAGAGAAACTTTTATGTGGATTCATTCACCAAAGTGTCGTAGAAATTTCTTGTTCCATCTTTTTTACAATACTTACTTCAATTGCATTTTCCTGTTTCCTACATACTGATGTTCAACAATTGCCCAGTCACTTGAAACTGAAACTATATCTTCTGCTATTAGGAAGAGTTCTGTTGAAAGCTGTTTCAAGCAATAACAATTCACAGGGTTCTCCTTTAGAACAGATGAAAACATGCAAGTATGAGCTGTTAAAACTCAGGACTTACCTTCTACTCTGGAAAAATATTCTAACCCAGCATATACAGAGCAGGGTTCAGACAGTAAACATCATACTACAAGCACATAATTTAAAAGGTGGTAGCAAGAACAACATTGGGACTATGCTCACCAACCTGTGGGGGAAAGAGGGAATGTTATGGGGATTCCTTCACCAAGTTTACTTGTAATTTATTTGTTCACCCTTTTAACAAGGCTCACTTCAATTGCAATTTCCCACTTCCTAAAAACTGATGTTCCATAGTGACACAGTCAGTTGAAACTGAAACTTAACCTGCAGGTGCTGGGATGTCTTCTATTTAATGCTACTTCAACCACAAACAAAGCAGAGAGTTCTCCTTTAGATAAGAGTAAATTATAGCAAGTTGAAGCGGCAAACACAAAGCGCTTCTTTACTCTTCCTGCAATTTCTACTCAGCCAGCACATTCAAAGCATTCTTCTGCCTTTCTCAATCACAGTGATGGCAAAATATTCAAATTGGACTGGGAAGAAAAGTTGTATGTAGGATCTCCAAACATCCAGGGAAAAGTGGGAATAATGTGAATAGGACGCATTGAGAAGTGGTTCATTAAAATTCTTTCATAGATGATTCTCACAACTTTCTTTTCCAATGCATTTGCCCACTTCCTAGGCACTTATTTTCAGGTGTTACAGAAGCTTGAATATGATACTGAATGTGCCAGTGCTGGTAGAGTTCTGTTGAATGCTACTTCAATCATAGAGAAAGGAGAGAGTTCTCCTTTAGAAGAGATGGAATTAATTATACAATTAGAAACCTCCAAAACCCATGGATTATCTTCTACTCTGGGAAAGTCTTCTAAGCCAGCAATATTAAAGCTCTGTTCAGTGATTCAACATCCTGTTCAAGGCACATTACTTTAATGGTGGTTGCAAGAAAAACCTTGGAACTGTGTTTGCCAAACCTTGGAGGAAAACAGAGAATGTGAAAGGGATCCATAGACTGAAATTTCCAAGAAATTTGTGGGTCCACCTTCACAATAATTACTTCCCTTGCATTTTGCCACTTCCTCCAGTTGATGTTTAACAATGACACGGAAGCTTGAATCTGAAACAAAATCTGCCCATACTTCTAAGAGATCTGTTGAATGCTACTCCAGCCACAAACAAAGTAAAGGATTCTCCTTTTAAACAGAGTAAATTAAAGAAATTAGAAGCTCAAAACCAAAATGATTCTCTTCTGTTGGGAAGCTCTTCCAAGACAGCATATTTACAAAGTGCTATACAGCCTTTCAACATCACATTGCAGGCACATTACTGAAATGGTGATACCAAGAAATTCATAAAAACTAGACTCACCAAAATGTGGAGAGAATGGAGGAATATTATGAGAATTGATTCACCAATGTTTCCTTGATATTTTTTGGTCCAACTTTTTCACAATGCTCACCTTAATTGCATTTTCCTGCTTCATAATATGTGATGTTTAACACTGAAACAGACATTTGAAAGTGAAAGTTAGTCACACATGCAAGGAAGAATTCTTATGAATCCTACCTCAAGTATGTACAACGCTGAGGGTTCTTCTTTAAAATAGAGTCAATTCTAGCAAGTTGAATCTGCTATCACAAACTGCTTCTGTTCTGTTTTGGCAAGGTCTATTCCATCGGCTCATTCAATACAGTCTTCAAAAATTTCACATCAGAGCAATGGCAAAATAGTCAAATTGGTCTAGAAAGAAATTTGTATGTAGGGTCACAGAACATTGAGGGTAAAGATGTAAGTATGTCAAAAGGATATATTCAGAAAAGTTTATTGGAATTATTTCCTACAACTTTCTCACAATGTTTCTTTCCAGTACATTGGCCCACTTTCTGGGAATTGATATTGACCAATGGCACAGAAGCTTGAAACTGTGACTGAATCTGCCTGGGCTGGGAAGAGTTCTCTTGAATGCTACTTCAACCACAAAGAAAGCAGAGGTTTCTGCTTTATAACAGACTTAATTAGTGCAAGTAGAAGCTATTAAAACATACAGATTCTTTTCTGCACTGAGGAGAAAAGACTTAAACATTCTAAGTCAGCATGTTCAAAGCAAAGTTCAGCCCTTCAATATGTCATTGCAGGCACATAACTTAAATGTTGGTAGCAAAAAATACCTTGGGGTAGGCTCACCAAAACTTGAGAAAGAGAAACTTTTAATTAGATTCATTCACCAATGTGTCCTAGAAATTTCTTGCTTCATTTTTTTTTACAATACTTACTTCAATTTCATTTTCCTGTTTCCTACATACTGATGTTCAACAATTGCCCAGTCACTTGAAACTGAAACTATATCTACTATTGGTGGGAAGAGTTCTGTTGAATGCGACTTCATGTACAAACAATTCAGAGGGTTCTCCTTTAGAACAGATGAACACATGCAACTAGGAGCTGTTAAAACTCATGACTTATCTTCTACACTGTAAAAGTCTTCTAACCCAGCATATACAGAGAAGTGTTCAGCCATTCAACATCATATTGCAAGCACATAATTTAAGTGGTGGTAGCAAAAACAACCTTGGACTAGGCTCATCAGTCCTTGTGGGGTTTAAGAGGGAATGTTATTGGGATTCCTTCACCAAAATTCCTTGTAATTCATTTCTCCACCTTATTCAAAATGCTCACTTCAATTGCAATTTTCCATTTCTTACAAACTGATGTTCCACAGTGACACAGTCACTTGAAACTGAAAATGAATCTGCTGGTGCTGGGAAATCTTCCTTTTAATGCTACTTCAAGCACAAACCAAGCAGAGAGTTCTCCTTTAGGGCAGATGCACTCAGGCAAGTACAAGCTGTTAAAACACACAAATTATCTTCTGTACTGAGAAGCTCATCCAAGTCATCATATTCAAAGAAAGGTTCAGCAATTCAAAATCACATTACAAGATCATTATTTAAATAGTGGTGGCAAGAAAAACCTTGGGACTAGGCTCCCAAATTGATATGGGGGAAAAGGGAATAGTTTGGGGATTCCTTCACCAAATTATTTTGTAATTACTGGTCCACCTTATTCACAATATTCATTTCAATTGTACTGTCCCACTTCCTATGAAATGATGTTTAACAATGGCACAGATGCTTGAAAATGAAAGTGAAACTGTACATGCAATGAAGAATTCTGTTGGATGCTACTTCAAGCACAAACCCAGCAGAGGTTACCCTTGAAAAATACTGAGTACAATGAAGTTGAAGCTCCTAGCAAAAACTGCTTCTGTTCCATTCTTGCAAGCTCTACTTATCCAGGACATTCTTAGCACACATTACCCTTTTACCATCACAGCAATGGAAGAATATTCAAATTGTTCTAGGAAAGAAAAGTTGTATGTAGGATCACCAAACAGAGAGAGGAAAGTGGGAATAATGTGAATAGGATGCATTGAGAAAAGTTTCATTAAAATTCTTCTTTTCTAAAGCTTTCTCACAATATTCCTTTCCAATGCAATTGCCCACTTCTTATAAACTGATGTCTAAAAACTGCACAGAATCTTAAACCTGAAACTGAATTTGCCAGTACTGGGTAGAGTTCCATTGAATGCTACTTCCACTACAAAGAAAGAAGACAGTTCTCCTTCAAAAGAGATGGAATTAGTGCAATTAGAAGATGCCAAAGCTCACAGATTCTCTTTTGCACTTCAAAGGTCTTCTAATCCAATATATTCAAAGCATTTTTCAGCCATTCAATATGATATTGCAAGCACAATACTTAAAAGATGGTAGCTAGATAAACCTTGGGACTAAGCTCACCAAAGGTTGTGGGGAAAGAGGGAATATGATGAAGATTCTTTCACCAATGTTTGTTTGTAGTTCATTGGTTTACCTTATTCATAATACTCACTACAATTGTAGTTTCCCGCTTCCTGTGAAATAATGTTTAACAATGGCACAGATGCTTGAAACACATACTAAATCTGCCCATGCACAAAAGAATTCTGTGGAATGCTACTTGACACACATACCAAGCAGAGGCTTCTTCTTTAGAGCCATGTAATTTACACAAAGTTGAAGCAGCAAGCACAAAGATATTCTATATTCTTGCAATCTCTGCTCAGCCAGCACATTCAAAGTAGTCTTCTGCCTTTCTCAATCACAGTGATGGCAAAATAATCAAATTGGTCTAGGAAGAAAAAGTTGTATGTTGGATCTCCAAACATCCAGGGGATAGTGAGAGTAATGTGAATAGGATACATTGATAAGAGGTTCATTAAAATTCTTTCCTAAACCATTCTCACAACATTCTTTTCCAATGCATTTGCCCACTTCATAGGCACTGATTTTCAGGTGTCACAGTAGCTTGAACCTGAAACTGAATCTGTTTATGCTGGCTAGAGTTGTGTTGAATGCTACTTCAACTACAGAGAAAGAAGAGGGTTCTCCTTTAGAAGAGATGGAATTATACAATTAGAATCCACCAAAAGCATGTATTCTCTTCTGCTCTGGGTAAGGTCTTCTAAGCCAGCATTATCAAAGCTCTGTTCAGTGACTCAACATCCCATTTTAGGCACATTACTTAAATGGTGGTTGCAAGAAAAACCTTGGGACTAGGCTCATTGAACACTGGAGGAAAACAGGGAATGTGAAGGGGATTCATTGACCCATGTATCTTTGAAAGTCGTGGGTCCACCTTCATCACAATACTCACTACCCTTGAATTTTGCTGCTTCTTTCGAATTGATGTTTAACAATGAGATAGAAGCTTGAATCTGAAAAGGAATCTTCCCATGCTCCTGAGAGTTCTGTTGAATGCCACTCCAACCACAACCGAAGTAGAGGTTTCTCCTTTTGAACAGAGTGAATTAAAACAATTAGAAACTCCAAAAACACAAAGAGCTCTTCTACGGCAGTATGTTTACAAAGTGCTATACAGCCCTTCAACATCACATTGCAGGCACATTACTTAAATAGGGGTACCAAGAAACTAGATTCATCAAAATGTAGAGGGAACAGATGAATGTTATAGGGATTGATTCACCAAAGTTCCCTTGATAATTTTTGTTCCACCTTTTTCACAATGCCCACTTTAATTGCATATACCTACTTCATTCTAACTGATGTTTAACACTGAAACAGACATTTGAAAGTGAAAGTGAGTCTACACATGCAAGGAAGAATTCTGGTGAATCTGACCTCAAGCACATACAACACATAAGGTTCTTCTTTAAAACAGTCAATTCTAGCAAGTTGAATCTGCTATTACAAACTGCTTCTGCCCTGTTCTCTTCTGGCAAGCTCTACTCAACCAGTACATTCAATATATAGTCTTCAGCCATTTCACTTCAGGCCAATGGCCAAATATTCAAATTGGTCTAGGAAGAAAAAGTTGTATGTAGGGTCATAGAACATTGAGGGGAAAGAAGTAACCATGTAAAAGGATGCATTCAGTAAAGTTTATCGAAATTCTTCCCTACAACTTTCTCACAATGTTTCTTTCCAATACATTGGCCCACTTTTTGCAAACTGATATTGACCAATACCATAGAAGCTTGAAACTTTGACTGAATCTACCTGTTCTGGAAGAGTTCTCTTGAATACTAGTTCAACCACAAACAAAGCAGAGGGTTCTCCTTTAAAACAGAGTGAATTAATGCAAATGGAAGCTATTGAAACATGCAGATTCTGTTATGCACTGAGAAGCTCTTCTAAGCCAGCATATCTAAATCATAGTTCAGCCCTTCAACAACCCATTGCAGGTACATAACTTAAATGTTGGTAGCAAGAAATACCTTGGGGTAGGCTCACCAAAACTTGAGGAAAAAGAGAAACTTTTATGTGGATTCATTCACCAAAGTGTCATAGAAATTTCTTGTTCCATCTTTTTTACAATACTTATTTCAATTGCATTTTCCTGTTTCCAACATACTGATGTTCAACAATTGCCCAGTCACTTGAAACTGAAACTCTATCTGCTGCTGATGGGAAGAGTTCTGTGGAATTCTGCTTTAAGAACAAACAATCCAGAGGGTTCTCCTTTAGAACAGATGAATATATACAAATATGAGCTGTTAAAACTCACAACTTATCTTCTACACTGGAATAGTCTTCTAACCCAGCATATACAGAGCAGGGTTCAGCCAGTTAATATCATACTACAAGCACATAATTTAAAAGGTGGTAGCAAGAACAACCTTGGGACTAGGTTTACAAGTACTTGTGGGGAAAGAGGGAATGATATGGGCATTCCTTCACCAAAATTCCTTGTAATTCATTTCCCCACCTTTTTCACAATGTTCACTTCAATAGCAATTTTCTGCTTCCTGCAAACTCATGTACCACAGTGACACAGTTGCTTCAAACTGAAACTTAATCTGCTGGTGCTGGGAAGTCTGTTATTTAATGCTACTTCAAGCACAAACAAAGCAGATAGTTCTCCTTTAGGGCAGATACACTCAGGCAAGTACAAGCTGTTAAAACACACAAATTATCTTCTGTACTGAGAAGCTCATCCACGTCATCATATTCAAAGAAGGGTTCAGCCATTCAAAATCACATTGCAAGATCATTATTTAAATAGTGGTGGCAAGAAAAACCTTGGGACTAGGCTCCCAAATTGATATGGGGGAAAAGGGAATAGTTTGGGGATTCCTTCACCAAATTATTTTGTAATTACTGGTCCACCTTATTCACAATATTCATTTCAATTGTACTGTCCCACTTCCTATGAAATGATGTTTAACAATGGCACAGATGCTTGAAAATGAAAGTGAAACTGTACATGCAATGAAGAATTCTGTTGGATGCTACTAAAAAAAACTGCTTCTGTTCCATTCTTGCAAGCTCTACTTATCCAGGACATTCTTAGCAGACATCACCCTTTTACCATCACAGCAATGGAAGAATATTCAAATTGTTCTAGGAAAGAAAAGTTGTATGTAGGATCACCAAACAGAGAGAGGAAAATGGGAATAATTTGAATAGGATGCAATCAGAAAAGTTTCATTAAAATTCTTTTCTAAACCTTTCTCACAATATTTCTTTCCAATGCATTTGCCCACTTCATAGAAACTGATGTTTAACAACTGCACAGAATCTTAAACCTGAAATTGAATTTGCCATTGCTGGGTAGAGTTTTGTTGAATGCTACTTCCACTACAAAGAAAGAAGACAGTTCTCCTTCAAAAGAGATGGCATTAGTGCAATTAAAAGATTCTAAAGCTCATGGATTCTCCTTTGCACTGCAAAGTTCTTCTAAGCCAGCATATTCCAAGCAGGGTTCATCCATTCAACATGACATTGCAAGCACAATACTTAACAGGTGGTAGATAGATAAACCTTGGGACGACGCTCACCAAAGGTTGTGGGGAAAGAGAGAATATGATGAAGATTCTTCACCAATGTTTGTTTGTAATTCATTGGTTTACCTTATCCACAATACTCATTTCAATTGTAGTTTCCTGCTTCCTATGAAATGATGTTTAACAACTGCACAGTTGATTGAAACACTAAATCTGCCCATGCACAATAGAATCCCGTTGAATGCTACTTGAAGCACAAACCATGCAAAGCATTCTCCTTTAGAGCAAATTATAGCAAGTTGAAGCTGCAAGACATTGAGCTTCTATACCCTTCTTACAATCTCTACTTAGCCTGCACATTCAAAGCACTCTTCTGCCTTTCTCAATAACAGTGATGGCAAAATATTCAAAGAGGTCTAGGAAGAAAAGTTGTATGAAGGATCTCCAAACATCCTGGAAAAAGTGGGAGTAATGTAAATAGGATTCACTGAGAACAGTTTCATTAATTTTTTTTTTTCCTAAATGATTCTCACAATATTCCTTTCCAATACATTTGCCCGCTTCATAGGCACTGATTTTCAGGTGTCACAGAAGCTTGAACCTGAAACTGAATCTGTTTATGCTGGCTAGAGTTGTGTTGAATGCTACTTCAACTACAGAGAAAGAGGGTTCTCCTTTAGAAGAAATGGAATTATACAATTAGAAGCCACCAAAAGCATGGATTCTCTTCTGCTTTGGGAAGGTCTTCTAAGCCAGCATATTCAAAGCTCTGTTCAACCATTCAATCTCTCATTCCAGGCACATTATTTAAATGGTGGTTGCAAGAAACACTTTGGGACTAGGCTCACCAAAGCTTGGTGATAACAGGGAATGTCAGAGGGATTCATTGACCCAAGTTTCCTTGAATTTTGTGGGTCCACATTCTTTGCAATACTCACTTCCCTTGCATTTTGCCACTTTCTTCGTATTGATGTTTCACAATGACATAGAAGCTTGAATCTGAAACTGAATTTGCCATGCTGCTAAGAGTCCTGTTGAATGGTACTCCAACCACAAACAAAGTAGAGGATTCTTCTTTTGAACAGAGTGAATTAAAGCAATTAGAAGCTCCAAGAACACAAAGATACTCTTCTGTTGGGAAGCTCTTCTAAGCCAGCATATTTACAAATGACTGTATAGTCCTTCAACTAAAAACTAGATTCAACAAATTGTGGAGGGAACGGAGGAATGTTAAGGGGATTGATTCACCCAAGTTCCCTTGATATTTTTTATCCACCTTTTTCACAATGTTCTCTTTAATTGCATTTTCCCACTTCATAATAACTGTTGTTTAACACTGAAACAGATATTTGAAAGTTAAAGAGAGTCTACACATGAATGGAAGAATTATGTTGAATCCTATTTCAAGCACATACAACACAGAGGGTTCTTCTTTAAAACAGAGTGAATTTTATGAAGTTAAATACTACACTATCACAAACCATTTTTGTCTTGTTCTTTCAAGCTCTACTCAACCAGCACATAAAATATAGTCTTCAGCCATATCACATCAGAATAATAACAAAATATTCAAATTTGTCTAGGAATAAAAAAAAATTGTATGTAGGGTCACAGAACATTGAGGGGAAAGAGGTAAGTATTTCAAAAGAATGCATTCAGTAAAATTTGTTGGAATTCTTTCCTACGACTTTCTCACAATGTTTCTTTCCAATATATTTGCCTGCCCCTGCTAACTGATATTTACAAATGGCACAGAAGTTTGAAACTGTTACTGAATCTACCTGTTCTGGGAAGTGATCTCTTGAATGCTACTTCAACCACAAAACAGAGGGTTCTCCTTTAGAACAGTGTGAATTAATGGGATCCAAGATGGCAGAGTAGAGGAGACACTGTTTCTGGCTGTTCTTTGCATGAATCCAAGAAAGCTATCATGCAGCTTCTCCACAGGCTCGCCTTGATGGAACACAACATTTCAGAGCCTGTGACAGGACCCCATGCAGCAGATTTTCACAGAATCCACCAAAGCTGAGAACACTGAGCAGAACTCAGAGCCTCTGTGTTCCGGTAAGACTCCAGACTCTGGTCCCAAAGCCAGCAGTTTGAGCACATATGCAACTCTCAAGCAGCGGAGTAGAAACACCAATTCAGCACCTCTGAAAGAGGCAGAATGCCAAACTATTCTCTGCTCTCAGCCAAGTCACTGGAGCGTGTTTTAGCCACAGCACGAGGACATCCCAGCTCCCCCCACCTCACCAGATACCCCAATGCAGGAAACAGATGGACTACATCTTTGAAAACTTTTCTCACCATCTTTTTGTGGGTGTGGCTACCAGCAAGGATCTGCGACTGTACAGGTGATGTATTGTTGATATTGAGAACTGTCAACATTGTCCTTCCCCTCAAAGGAGGGATCCTGGAACTATACAAGAGCACTACAAATCTGTAGGATAAAAACAACAACACACCACTCCCACAGAGCAGGAAAGATATGCAAGCAACATGAAAAGACAGGAAGAAATTACCACAAAAAATTCAAGACAGTGCATTATTATAAGAATTAATAGAAACAGCAGAAAAAATAACAGAAAGATTTCAGGATTTACATGATTTAGATGTTTTGGAATCTCAAAGAAGACAGTAGACAACAAATACAGACATTGGAAGATCACATTTACAATGAGCTACATAAGTAAATCCAAGAAGCAAAAGATCACCTCTACAGGGAGATAGAAGTTGTAAAAAACAAAAACAAAAACAAATAATTGAAATGAAAGAAATAGTAAACCAAGTTAAAAATGCAAATGAGAGCATCACCAGCAGAGTAGACAACCTAGGAGATAGGACATCAGACAGCGAAGACAAAGTATATCATCTTGAAAAGAACGTAGACAGCACAGATAAAATGATAGGAAAACAAAAGTAGAACATCTGAGAAATATGGGATAGCATAAAGAGCAATTGGGATAGAGGAAGGCAAAGAGGTACAAACCTAAGGAATGAGCAATCTGTTCAATGAAATAATATCAGAAAACTTTCCAGACATGAGAATGAAACAGAAATCCAAATCCAAAAAGCCTACAGGATGCCGAATGTGCAAAATCACAACAGATCCACACCAAGACTCATTATAATGAAAATGCCCAACATACAGAATAAGAAGAGAATTTTAAAAGCCACAAGAGAAAGGAATCAGATTACATATAAGAGTAAACCAATTAGGATAAACACAGATTTTTTAACACAAACCCTGAAAGCTACATTATCCTGGAAAAACATATTTCAAACACTGAAAGATAATGGGTTCCAACCAAAAATCTTGTATCTAGAAAAACTAAGCTTCAGATTTGAAGATGAAATATAAACCTTCCACAATAAAGGAAAGTTAAGAATTTACAGCTAGAAAACTGGCACTACAAAACATCCTTGGCAAAATATTTCAGGAAGAGGAAATGAAAAACAACAATGAAAACCAACAGAGTGAGGTAGAACACTAAAAGAAACTAACTAATCAAAGAGGAAAAAACAAGTCAAGCAACAAAAATAAACAAATATGGCAGGAAACAGAAACCATCTCTCAATAGTAACCCTAAAAGTTAATGGTATAAACTCACCAATCAAAACACATAGGCTAGTAGATTGGATTTAATAAAAAGATCCAACATTATGCTGCCTACATGAGACTCTTTTGATATGAAAAGACATACACAGACTGAAAGTGAAAGATTGGGAAAAATCATACCAGTCACATGGACTGTGGAAGCAAGCAGGGGTCTCCATATGCATATCAAATAAAGTAGACTTCAAGCCAAAGTTAATCAAAATGGATAAAGTTGGACACTACATACTGCTCAAGGGAACCATATACGAACAAGACAAAACAATCATAAATATCTATGCCCCCAAACAATGGTGCAGCTGTGTTCATCAAACGAACTCTTCTCAAGTTCAAAAGTCAATTTGACCACAACACAATAATCTTGGGTGACTTTAACACACCTCTCTCACCACTGGACAGATCTTCCAAACAAAAGTTGAATAAAGAAACTATAGAGCTCAATAACACTATTAATAACTTAGAGTTAACTGACATATATTGAATATATCAACCAGCATCAAGTGGATACACTTTCTTCTCAGCAGCATATGGATCCTTCTCAAAAATAGACCATATAATATGCTACAGGGCAACTCTTAGCAAATACAAAGAAGTAGAGATACTACCATGCATTTCATAAGATCATAATGGAATAAAATTAGAAATCAATGACAAAGAATAAAAAATTCTGCATCACATGGAGACTGAACAATATGCTACTGAATGAACAATTGGTTACAGAAGACATCAAGGAGGAGATTCAAAAATGCGTAGGGGTAAATGAGAACACAGACACAACATATGGAAATTTCTGGGACACTATGAAAGCCGTACTAAGAGGAAAATTCATTGCATGGAATTTATTCCTTAAAAGAAGAAAAAGTCAAGAAATAAATGACATCACGATATATCTCAAAGCCATAGAACAAGAAAAACAAAGCAGAAACAGCAGTAGAAAGCAATAAATAATTAAAATCAGAGCTGAAATAAATGAAATTGAAACAAGAAACAATTCATAAAATAGACAAAACTAAAAGTTGGTTCTTTGAAAAAATAAGTAAGATTGACCCTTAGCCATGCTAATGAAGAGAAGAAGAGAGAGAACCCAAATTACTAGCATATGTGTTGAAAAAGGCAATATCACAACAGACACTACAGAAATACAGAAGATAATTAGAAATTATTTTGAAACTTTATACTGTAATAAAATAGAAGACAGTGAAAGCTTTGATAAATTCCTTAAGTCATATGATCTGCCCAGATTGAGTCAGGAAGATATACACAACTCAAACAGACCAATATCAAGTGAGGAAATATAAGAATTCATCAAAAGACTACCAACCAAGAAAAACCCAGGACAGGATGGATACACAGCTGAGTTCTACAAGATCTTTAAAGAAGAACTAATACCAATACTCTTCAATTTATTTCAGGAAATAGGAAAAGAGGGAACACTTCCAAACTCATTCAATGAGTCCAATATCACCCTGAATCCAAAACCAGAAAAAACACTTCAGAGAAAGAAAACTTCAAACCAATATCTCTAATGAACATAGATGCAAAAATCCTCAATAAAATTCTGACAAACCGAATATAAAAACACATCAAAAAGATCATGCTCCATGATAAAGTGGGATTCATCCCAGGGATGCAAGGTTGGTTCAACATACAGAAATCAATTTTAGTATATGTGCTGCCAAAGTGAGCACCAGCATACAGAAATCAATAAATGAAATTCAACACATCAATTGACTTAAAGATAAGAATCATATGATCATCTCGATAGATGCAGAAACAGCATTTGACAAAATACAGCACCCCTTTGTGTTCAAAACACAAGAAAAATTAGGGATAATAGGAACATATCTCAACATTGTAAAGGCTATCTACCCTAACCCTCAGGACAACATCATTCTAAAAGGAGAAAAATTGAAGGCATTCCTTCTAAAATCTGGAACAAGAAAGGGATGCCCTCTCTCACCAATTCTATTCAACATAGTTCTTGAAACACTGGCCAGAGAAATTAGACAGATGAAAGAAATTAAAGAAATAAGTGTAGGGAAAAAAGAACTTAAACTAGCATTATTTGCTGACAATATGATTTTATACCTAGAAGACCCAAAAAACTCCACCAGAAAACTTCTAGAACTAGTAAATAAATTCAGCAAAGTAGCAGGATATAAACTCAACACCCATAAATCAAAGGCATTTCCGTATATCAGTGACAAATCCTCTGAGGAGGAAATGAGGAAAACTACCCCATTCACAATAACCTAAAAAAAAAGATACTTGGGAATCAACTTAACAAAAGAGATGAAAGATCTATACAAGGAAATCTACAGAACCTTAAAGAGAGAAATAAAAGAAGACCTTAGAAGATGGAAAGATCTACCTTGCTCATAGATAGGCAGAATTAATATTATCAAAATGTCCATAAAACCAAAAGCACTATACAGGTTTAATGAAATTCTGATCAAAATCTCAATGGCATTCCTCGTAGAAATAGGAAAAGCAATAATGAAATTCATCTGGAAAAATATGAGATCCAGAATAGCTAAAGCCATTCTAAGCAGGAAGAGCAAAGCAGGTGGTATCACTATGCCAGACCTTAAACTGTACTACAAAGCAATAGTAACAAAAACAGCATGATACGGGCACCAAAACAGGCTGGTAGGCCAGTGGTACAGAAGACACAGAGACTAACCCACAAAATTACAATTATCTTAAATGAGACAAAGGTGCCAAAAACATGCACTGGAGAAAAGATAGCATATTTCACAAATGGTGCTGGGAAAACTGAAAATCCATATGCAACAAAATGGAATTACACCCCTGTCTCTCACCATGCACAAAACTTAACTCAAAATGGATCAAGGACCTAGGAATTAAACCAGAGACTCTGTCTAATAGAAGAAAAATTAGGCCCTAATGTCCATAATGTGGGATTAGGCCCCAATTTCCTTAATAAGACTCCTATAGCACAAGAATTTAAAACAAGAATCAATAAATAAGATGGAATCAAACTAAAAAGTTTTTCTCAGCAATAGAAACAATCTGTTAGGTGAACAGAGAGCCTACATAGTGAGAGAAAATTTTTACCCCTCACACATCAGATAGCGCACTAATCTCTAGGGTATATATAGAACGCAAGAAGCTAAGCACCAAAAAATCAAATAACCCAATCAATAAATGGGCCAAGGACCTGAACAGACACTTCTCAGAAGAGGATGTAAAACCAATCAACAAATATAGAAAAAAATGCTCATCATCTCTAGCAATCAGAGAAATGGAAATCAAAACTATTCTAAGATATCATCTAACTTCAGTCAGAATGGCAGCTATTATGAAGACAAACAACAAGTGTTGGCGAGGATGTGGGGGGAAAGGTACACTCATATGATTGCTGGTGGGACTGCAAATTGGTGAAGCCAATTTGGAAAGTAATATGAAGATTCCTTGGAAATCTTGGAATGGAACCACCATTTGACCCAGCTATTCCTCTCCTCAGACTATACCCAAAGGACATAAAAACAGCATACTACAGGGACACAGCCACATCAATGTTTATAGCAGCACAATTCACAATAGCTAAACTGTGGAGAGAACCTAGATGTCCTCCAGTGGATGAATTGATTAAAAATGTAGCATTTATACACAATGGAATATTACTCAGCATTAATAAAGAACAAAATCATGGCATTTGCTGGTAAATGGATGGCGTTGGAGAATATAATGCTAAGTGAAGTTAGCCAATCCCCCCAAAACCAAATGCCAAATGTTTTCTCTGATATAAGGGAGGTGACTCATAGTGGGGTAGGGAGAAAAAGAATGGGAGGATTAGATTAATTCTAGATAGGGAAGAGGGATGGGAGGGAAGGAGAGGGTGGATGGTGATGGTCATCATTATACAAAGGACATGTATGAAGACTTGAATTGGGTGTCAACATTCCTTATATATAAACAGAGATATGAAAAATTGTGTTATATATGTGTATTAAGAATTGTAATGTAAAAAAGTACATGTATAATGACATAAATTAACGTGAACATACTTTATATACAGAGATAAAAAATTGTGCTCTATATATGTAATAAGGATTGTAATGCATTCCACTGTTGTTGTATATTTTAAAAAATAATAAAATTTTAAAAACAGTGTGAATTAATGCAAGTAGAAGACTCTAAAGCATGCAGATTCTCTTCTCCTATAGCACAAGAATTTGCTATTCAAAGCAGAGTTCTGCCATTCAATATCACATTGCAGGCACTTAACCTAAATGGTGGTAGTAAGAAATACCTTGTAGTAGGTTCAATAGACTTTGAGGGAAAAAAATTGTTATGTGGATTCATTCACCAAGGTATCCTAGAAATCTGTTGGTTCACATTTTCCACAATACTCACTTCAATTGCAGTTTCCTGTTTCCCAAGAACTGTTGTTTAACAATGGAAAAGACACTTGAAACTGAAACCTAATCTTCTGGTGCTGGGAAGTGTTTTATTGAATGCTACTTCAAGGACAAACAAAACAGAGGTTTCTCCTTTAGAACAGATGAAGTACAAACTGTGAAATCACACAGATTATCTCTGCACTGGGAAGCTTTTAAGCCAGCATATTCAAAGCAGGGTTCAGCCATTCAACAAAATATTGCAAGCACATTATTTAAATTCTAGCAGCAAGAAAAACCTTCGGATGAGGCTTACCAAATGTTGTTGGGTACAAGAGAATATTAAGAGTATTCCTTCCCAAATTTGCTTGACATTCCTTGCCCCCCCCCTTTTTTTTACAATATTCACTTCTATTGCAGTTTCCCCCTTATACAAAGTGATGTTTAAGAGTGGCACAGATGCTTGAAACTGAAACTGAATCTACCCATGCTGGGAAGAGTTTTGTTGAATAATACTTCAACCACAAACAAAGTAGAGGATTCTTCTTTTGAACAAGTGAATTAAAACAATTAGAAGCTCCAAAAACACATGGGTTGTCTTCTGTTCGGAAGCTCTTCTAAGCCAGCATATTTACAAAGTGTTGTACAACCCTTCAAAATCACATTGCAGGCACATTTATTTAAATGGTGATACCTAGATATACTTAGAAACTAGACTCACCAAAATGTGGATGGAACTGATGGATATTATGGGGATTGTTTCACCAAAGTTCCCTTGTTATTTGTTGGCCCACCTTTTTCACAATGCTCACGTCAATTGCATTTCCTTGCTTCATAATAACTGATATTTGACAATGAAACAGATATTTAAAGGGAAACTGAGTCCATGCATGCAAGAAATAATTTTGCCAAATGCTACCTCAAGCACATACAATGCAGAGAATTCTTCCTTAAAATAGAGTCAATTGTAGCAAGTTGAATCTGCTATCACAACCACTTCTGTTCTGTTCTTGCAAGCTCTACTCAACCAGCACATTCAAAGTAGACTTCATCCTTTCCCCATCAGGGATATAGTGAAGCCAGACTTACAGAGAGGTAGTTAGTGTAGTTAGGTAAATTGGGTCTACTATTGAGTAAGATAAATAAAATGGAGGCCATTATAGAGAATGGAGTTCAGGAAAGCAGAGCAGCACTTGGGGAAATTGAAATGTTAATGTCCCCAAGGCCCAGAACCCATCCTAAGGAACTGTTAATTAAACAGCTCCCAGCAAACTTGGAAGTGCTAATCAAAAGCCACCACAGGCCCTTCCTGCCCAGATTACTCCTTCAGCCCACCCATCTCCCACCTTTTGGGCCTTCCCACCTGCATTCTACCACTGCAAGATAAAGGGAAACAAAGGACAGGAGTATGGGAAAGCTAAAAGAAGATCTTAGCTATAAAAGAGGGAAGACCTCCCTCTTCCACGGATTCTGCCTTTTGAGTTTCCTTCTTCCTCCGGGGAGAAGTCTTTTCTGCTGTCCTTTAATAAAGCCTTCTACTTTCCACTCTACACTTGCGTTGGTGTGCTTGTCTGGTATTATATTTCAGCATTCCGGGAGGCAAGGACTTGTAACCGGTAAACAACAGTAACAGATTGGAGGTTCCCACCGAGACCTACACCAAGGTAAGCACCTCTCCATGCACCTGACATCTGTCTTGAGTTGCATCTTTCTCTCTTTTTCTTTCTGGAGAGTGATGTGGGCACCTAATGACTATTTAAACACAACTGGTGCAGTGGCCACTCTCCAAGACTCAGGTGAGAGGTTTCCAGGCCTAGGCAGCTCTCAATCACCTGTTGGATACAGAGCAGGCATGTTGGATTCTGCCAAAGCCGCTTCCCACTTTTCTGTCTGGGCCCAGAGAGCAATTGGTGTGAGTACACAGTTTCCCTAATCCTGTGTACTTAGATAATCTGCCTTAGATGCATGGAGATGGAGGAAGGAGTTTGGGACAACTGTGGAATTCCAGTCTGGGCTACACTCAGATGTATTCCTAAGGTTCCTTTCTCTTGAACCCCCTCCTGACAGCCCTAAGGGGTATCTAGAGTGATCGGTAGATGAATGGCACTGAGAGAAAGCCCCAATTACATTTGTCTCTGTGTGGACTATACAACACTCCCAACCCTGCATCCATTCCTTCCTGGATGCTCCCCTTCCTTCGCTGGTCAGAAACACTACCATTTCAGGTTGTAGGACTGAGAACAACATGAGATAATTAGTAAAAAGGTGCCCAGGTTCCCCTCATGCACAAAGGTAATTTTAACTAGTCTGTTTTAAAATTTCCCATTACCTCTCCGATGTTTAAAATGCACTGTGTTCTCTTTAAGCTGCTAGAGGGAGGCATTCTTAGAATCAACATTTCCAGGAGTCCCTCTGATAGAAAGTGCTATATGCCTTACCCGGTAGATACCCCTCACCCTTGGTAGATTCATTTAGTCTACAGAGAAAAAGGCAAACAAGAAGAGTGGGTGATTCTTTTTTGCTGTGGGTTTTATAGTAGTGGCAGGGAGGAAAACAGTAATGCCATTAAGTCTAAATCAAACCAGGGTCTCTGGCACAGGGCAAACTGGGATCCCAGCACTTTGCCAAAGGGGACCAGGAACAACCTTGGCAAAGCAATGTGAGAGATGGGTTTTCTGGACTGTAAGGAAGCTCAAGCTTAGGGAGACGTCCCTAATAAGAACAATTTTCACTGGTGTGGGCACATGAGTACTGTTTTTTTTTTTTTTTCTCTTCTCACTCAGATGGGAGCTTCTCTCTCCAAGAGGCTTGGTACATCACTTTCCTGCATGTTGAAAAATTGGGATAAGTTTGACCCACAGACGCTCAAGAAAAAAGCACCTGATTTTCTTCTGCTGCCAGGCCTGGCACAATACAAACTCCCTGATGGAGAATCCTGACCACCAGAGGGAAGGATCAATTTTAATACAACTTTACAGCTTGATAAATTTTGAAAAAGGGAAGAGAAATGGTGCAAGGTGCCATATGTCCAGGTTTTCTTTGCCCTAAGGGAAAACCCCAAATTATGCCAACAATGTAAAGTAGACTTAGCTATGGTATCTGCCATGAAGAGAGAAAATCTTAAGGAATCACATACTAGGGAGAAAGAATCAGGAGGACCCAGAAAATCTCCATTTCCTGTTGATGTGTAGCAACAGCCTTCCTGTCCTCCATACCCTGGCCTCTCTTCATCTGCCCCAATGACAAACCAAATATATTACCTCTCCAGGAGATGCCAGGAGGAGAATTTTGACCAATCAAAGTACATACCCCCCTTCTCCCTTCAAGACATAAGACAGATACAAACAGACTTGGGGAGATTTTGGAGGACACAGATAAATGTATTGAAGTATTTCAAAACATACGCGAGGTGTTTGATCTCACCTGGAAAGATATTATGCTAGTACTCAACCAGACTTTGACTTCCAGTGAGAAGGAAGCAGCCCTAAAAGCAGATGAACAGTTTGGGGATGACCTATACCTTGCTCATGCCCCAGCAGCACAGACTAGGAGCAAACCCAGTTATCCACCTGGAGCACAGGCAATTCCCAAAAATAATCCTGACTGGGACCCAAGGATGCTTGGAAAATTAGACATTTTCAAATGTTGGTCCTTGAGGACCTCAGGAGAATCAAACAAAAGCCCATTAACTATTATAAGGTTTCAGAAATTATTCAGGGCCCCCAGGAAAGCCCTGCTATTTTCATGGAGAAACTCAGGGTGGCAATGAGAAAATACACCACCTTGGATCCTGAATCCACAGAGGGCCACATACTTTTAAAGAACAAATTTATTAGTCAGCTCCAGACATTTGGAGGAAATTGCAAAAATTGTCATATGGCCTGTTCAATCCTCCTACTTGCTATTTCTGTTTCTTTATAATAGAGATCAAGAAGAAAAGAAGGAGAAAGAGCACAGAGACAGAAAAAGAACTGGAGCGCTGGTATTAGCTCTTAGAGGAGTAACCTTCCAGGGTGAAAAAGGAGGAAAATGAAATGCTCCTCAATCCACAAAAGGGACTTATTTCCATTGTGGAGAGGAAGGACATTTCAAACAGAATTGCCCGATAGCCAAGTGACCACCATGAAAGCCCTGCCCTAAATGTCAAGGCAATCACTAGAAGAGTGACTGTCCTCAGGGACGTACGTCCTTGAAGCCAGACTCCTCCACACAGGCCTGACAGGGCCCAGGCTCAATTCTGGCTCCCGTAACTTGTATCACCTCACATGAGCCCCAGGTATGCTTCTTCCTCTTAGATACTGGCGCCAGTTATTCTGTATTCACTTCTTACCCCAGACCTCTTTCCTCGAATACTATAATGGTACAAGAAGTGTCTGGACGGCCTATTACCATAAAGTTTACTCCCCCACTGAGTTGTGAGTGGGACAGAATGATGTTTTCTCATGCATTTCTGATTTTCCCAGAATGTCCTACCCTTTTATTTGGAAGAGACTTACTTTCAAAATTTCAGACGTCCATTACAATGAATTTGGGACCATGAGGACCATTATGTTTACCTTTATTAGAATGTAATATAAATCCTAAAGTTTGGGCTACTGAAGACAAAATTGGACTGGCAAAAAGTGGCGTTCCAATCAAAATAGTCTTAAAAGATCCTTCTGTCTTTCCACATCAGAGTCAATATCCCCTACACCCAAAGGCAAAAAAAAGGTCTTATTGAAGATCATTCAGAATCTCAAAAGACAGAAAATTTTAGTGCCCTGCAACAGCCCATGTAACACACCCATTTTAGGAATACAAAAACCATGGGGAATGGCAACTAGTTCAGGACCTGAGAATAATTAATGAAGCAGTTGTTCCTCTCCACTCTGTTATCTGAGATTCCAGAAGCCACTGCTTGGTTTACTGTGTTATATTTAAAGGATGCCTTTTTCTTTATACCCTTAGACTCCCAATCACAATAACTGTTTGCCTTTGAGGAAAGAGATAGTGGATCTCAATTAAATTGGATAGTATTGCCCCAAGGGTTCAGAGAAAGCCCTCATTATTTTGGCCAAACCCTAGCTAAGGACTTAACAGAATTCAGAGATAAAACATCTCTGACTGTTCTACAATATGTAGATAAGATACTTTTATGTGCCACCACTCAAAAGGAATGTCAGGAAGCCACTAAAGAACTTTTAAACTTCTTAGTTGAAAAGAACTATAAAGTTTCATAGAAAAAAAGCTCAATTGTGACAAAAACAAGTTCAATATTTAGGATTACAGCTGTCTCAAGGAACCCACAAACTAGGACCAGAAAGAATAACCCCTATAGGACAATCCTCTACCTCAAGCCATAAGGCAACTTAGAGGCTTCCTAGGAATAACTGGATACTGCAGGCTTTGGGTCCCTGGATATGGGAAATTAGTTAAGCCTGTTTATATCCTCCTCAAACACACACTACGCCAAGGAACAACTTCCTTGATATGGGAACAAGAACATATTAAAGTCTTTAAGGCATTGAGAGGAGCCTTACTCCAAGCCCCTGCCCTCAGCTTACCTACTGAAAAAAAATTCAACCTATTTGTCACTGAGAGCGGAGGAACAGCCTGGGAGTTGTCACATAAAAGAAGGGATAAGCTCAACAGCCAGTAGCTTATCTCAGTAAGAAGCTTGACCTAGTGTCAAGGAGGATGGCCTCACTGTTTACTAGTCCCTGAGACAATAAAAATCACCTGGGAAGAGAGCTTATTGTCTATACTTCCCACGATCTCTCAGGGTTTTTAAATAAAAATGAGAACTATGGCTCTCAGACAATGACCTTCTAAAATATCAAACTTTTAGATGGACTTGTAACTCAAATAAAGACTTGCTCTAATTCAAACCCAGCCACCTCACTCCCAGAGAAATTAGAGGAAAATCCTGAACATGACTGCCAACAAGTCCTAGCTATAAATTACTCAGCCCAGGAGGACCTTCAAAACCTGCCCCTGTCCAATCCAGACCTCACCATGTTCACAGATGGGAGTTCCTTTATGAAACAAGGAAAACACAAAGCTGGATATATTATGGTGACTTTACATGATACCATAGAGGCACAATCTTTGCCCCCAGGCACAAACTCACAACTAGCTGAATTGATAGCCCTAACAAAAGCACTTGAAATAGGAAAACAACAGAGAATTAATATTTACATTGACTTTAAATTCGCCTACCTAATCCTGCATGCACGTGCAGCAATTTGGAAGGAAAGAGAATTTCAAACAACTGGGGGAACATCCATAAAGAACTATGAGCAAATCTTAAAACTGCTAGAAGCTGTTCATTTACCCAAAGAGGTAGCAGTAATTCATTGTCAAGGACACCAAAAAGGGATAGATAAAATAGCAGAAGGAAAAAGGCTAGCAGATCAAAAAGCCAAAGAGGCTGCTAAGGGAAATTTACAGATAACAACCTTAGTCCCTTTGATATGGACAGACCCTCTCCCAGAGATAAGACTTCAATATACCCAGGAGGAAACACACAAAGCATTATATAAAGGAGGTATTCTTTTACCCTCTGGGTGGATTCAAATGGAAGATGACTAACTTTATTTACCTGCTAATTCCCAGTGGAAGATTTTACATACCCTACACCAATCTTTCCACCTAGGAGAATAAAATACTCTAAAATTAACCCGAGAGATATTTGAAGGATAAAATATTTCAAAGACCACCCACCAAACAGTCAAAGCCTATGAAATATTCCAAAGAAATAATCTACTCAATTCTGCCAAGAAGCTCCCAGGATTACAAAAGATGGGACAGTTCCCTAGGGAGGACTGGCAACTTCATTTTACTCACATGCTCAAGAGTAATGGATTCCAATATTTACTAGTCATGATAGATTTTTTTGATGGGTGGACTGAAGCCTACCCCTCCCAAACTGAACAGACAGGAGAGGTAGTCAAGGCATTATTACAGGAAATAATACCACAATTTGGGTTGCCTCACAGTCTGCAGAGTGACATTGGAGCAGCCTTTAAGGCAGCTGTCACTCAGGGAATATCTAAAGCCTTAGGCATCAAATACCATCTCCATTGTGTATGGAGATCTCAATCCCCAGGAAAGGTAGAAAAAACTAATGATATTTTAAAAAGACATCTAAGGAAACTTACTCAAGAAACCCACTGCCCATGGCCTAAGGTGCTTCCTTTGGCACTGCTCAGAATTAGGAACACCCCCAAAACATTATGGCTCAGCTTATTTGAGCTCTCATGTGGGAGGCCATTCCTAAAAAATGATATCCTTAAAGACCAAGAAACTGCAGACCTAGTGACTAATACCACAAATTTGGCAAAATTTCAAGCTGAAATTTTGTAAATATCCTATATCTGAGCCAGTTACTTCTCCACCTCTATGTGAGCCTGGATATCTAGTTATGATTAAGACCATACCTTCAAACTCCCCAAACTTAGATCCCATTTGTAAAGGACCTTTTTCTGTAATCTTATCCACCCCATTCTGCAGTAAAAGTGCTGGGACAGGAGAACTGGATCCAACACTCATGGATTAAAGCCTGCCATCCTGAGCCGATACCCAAAGAGACTTCTCCTTCCCAAGGAACTGAGGAGCGATACTCCTGAAGTCCAGTAGAGGACCTAAAATATCTCTTCCACAGAGACAGTGGTGATATGTAAACTTTTCCTTCTCTCTTTCTTTATTACTATAAACAGATCCACTGAGATTAACTCTTTTCTAATGTGGGTCCAACAATATGCCACTAGGTTACAGAAAGATAATTGCTGGGTAAGTGGACTATTTCCCCTTTTCAGCACTTCTGGACTGCCTTGGTGGGTATCCCCCTTACAAGGAAATGATTGGATAAATTTACAATCCTTAATGTTAGAACAAAAGAAAAAAAAAGACCCTCTTTACAAAATGCCTCTCATGCCGATATTAATTTATAGCCTATAAATGAAACTTTATCACAACCAGGTCATGGAAAGATTTTCACTTTAGAACAGACCAACCTTCAGACTTCTACCACTGTTAAATTAGGTCCATCTAATTCTCGCCTTCCGCAGTCAACACCATCAACATGTCACAGGTATAAAGATGGTTACTATCAAATTTGGGATGGAGATTTATGGCTCACTCCCACTATTGGGAACTTAAACCAAGAAGCCCCAATCTGTTGGGAACAGTGAAACCATACCTATGACAAATGGCCTAATGCTACTCGAGAGTTAGGATGGACCCCAAAGTCACTATACCAACAAGTTATAATTTTACAAGCCAATGATTGGTTTGGAACAGATTGGCTCTCTAGATCTAAAATTATTTGGCCAGCACCCAATGGGGCTCAATGGATATGTGGAACTAACTTATGACCCTGGCTTCCCTCAGGCTGGATAGAGAGATGTACTATTGGGTATCCTTGGATGCAGGGCAGTAGACCTCAAATATAAAACAGCCAGCAAACCTCTCCAATCTCAAACATAGATGGGGACGATCTGTGTTTCATTGATATGATCATCTAGCTTCAGTGTTTATCCCACAAATTGGTTTATAAGAAGTAATGTGGCATGTAGAGACTTTAAACGATTATACTAAAACTGTCCTCCATGAGGTTGAGGAAAGTATCTCTCTCCTTAACACTGAAATAACACTTATGAAGAAGGGCATCTTACAAAACCGGATGGTTTTAGATGTCCTCACGGCAGCTCAAGGCGGTAATTGTGCCATTATTAAAACTGAATGTTGTGTTTATATCCCTGACAATTCTGGCAATGTGACTAATATCCTTAAAGATTTACATGCTCAGATAGAAGCCATGTTCTTGCCAACCTTGTCATGGGAACAATTTTAGGTCCTGGTTCTCTGGTACTTCCTGGTGGAAAACATTGTTAGTCTCTGTCATTGTCATCATACTCATTGGCATATTCCTAAGTTGTGGCATCTGTTGTTGCATTAATCTCATTCCAGTACTAATAACTTCTTGTTTCTCTTATACACCATCCATCACTCAAATGACCCTTCAGCCTGTTACTTCTCAATTGAACTTCTATTATGGACCACTCGATAGACCCGATTTTTTAAAAAGGGGATTCCAAAACTGCTTGCTCAACACCACCCCCTTTCAGTTCAAAGAATCCAGAATGGTCATTGCCCCCCTTTTCTTACAGCATTAAGGAGTTCCTAAAATTAGAGGGGGGAAAGAAGCCAGATTTACAGAGAGGTAGTTAGTGTAGTTAGGTAAATTGGGTCTAATATTGAGTAAGATAAATAAAATGGAGGCTATTATAGAGAATGGAGTCTAGGAAAACAGAGCAGCACTTGGGGAAATTGAAATGTTAATGTCCCCAATGCCCATAACCCATCCTAAGGAACTGTTAATGAAACCTCCCAGCAAACAGGGAAGTGATAATCAAAAGCCACCACAGGCCCTTCCTGCTCAGATTACTCATTCAGCCCACCTATCTCCCACCTTTTGGGCCTTCCCACCTGCATTCTGTCACTGCAAGATAAAAGGAAACAAAGGACAGGAGTGTGGGAAAGCTAAAAGAAGACCCTAGCTATAAAAGAGGGAAGACTTCCCCCTTCCATGGATTCTGCCTTTTGTGTCCCCTTCTTCCTCCGGGAGAAGTTTTTTCTGCTGTCCTTTAATAAAGTTTCTACTTTTCACTCTACACTTGCCTTGGCTTGCTTCTCTGGTGTTACTTCAGCATTTGGAAGCAAGGACTTGTCACCGGTAAACAGCTGTAACATTAGCAATATACTTAAATTGGTCTAAGAAGAAAAAGTTGTATGTAGGATCACCAAACATTGAGGGGAAAGATGGAAGAATGTGAGCAGAGTGCATTTAGTGATGTTTCAGTAAAAGTCTTTCCTAAAACTTTCTAACGTTATTCCTTTCCAATGCATTTCCCCACTTTTTCTGAACAGATATTCACCAATAGCACAGAAACTTGAAACTGAAACTGAATACACCAGATCTGGGAAGAGTTCTCTTGAATTCTTTTTCAACCACAAACAAAGCAGAGAGTTCTCCTTCAGAACAGACCAAATTCATGCAAGTAAAACTGTTAAACACATGGATTCTCTTCTGCACTGAGAAGCTCTTCTAAGACGGCATATTCAAAGAGCAGTTCAGCCCTTCACCATCACATTGCAAGCATATTATGTAAATGGTTCTAGCAAGAAAAACCTTGGGACTAGGCTCACCAAACTTTGGGGAAAAGAGGAAATATTATGATGATACATTCATCAAAGTTTCCTTAAAATTCGATGGTCCACCTTTTTCACAATACTCGCTTCATTTGTATTTTCCCACTTTCTAAAATGTGATGTTTAACAACGGCACAGACTCTTGTAACTGAAACTGAAAATGTCCATGAATGAAGAATTGTTTTAAATGCTACTTTAAGCACACACCAGGCAAAGTGTTCTCCTTTAAAAGAGAGTGAATTCTAGCAAAATGAAGTTGCTAGCACAAACTGCTACTGTTCTGTTCTTACAAGCTTTACTGAGCCAGCACATTGAAAGCAGACATCAGCTTTTCCCCATCACAGGGATGGCAAAATATTCAAATTGGTCTAGGAAGAAAACATTGTATGCAGAATCACCTAACATTGGAAAGAGGAAAGAATGTGAAAAGGTGCATCTGGTAAACGTTCATTGAAATTCTTTTCTAGAACTTTCTCACAATTTTTCTTTCAAATGCATTTGCCAGTTTTCTTTGAACAGACATTTAACAATGGCAAAGTTGCTTGAAACTGAAACTGTATCTCCCAATGCAGAGAAGAGTTCTGTTGATTGCTACTTCTAACACAAAGAACATGGTTCTCGTTTAGAACAGAGTGAATTCATGCAAGTAGACATTGCAAAAAAGGGATTCTCTTCTGCACTGAGAAGATCTTCTAAACCAGCATATTCAAAGCTGGTTTCAGTCCTTCAACATCACATTGCAGGCACATTGTTCCAATGGAGGTAGTAAGATAAATCTTTGGACTAGGCTCACCAAACTTTGTGGGGAATGAGGGAATGTTATAAGGATATAACACCAAACTTTCCTTGAAATATGTTTGTTCAGCTTTTTCATAATACTCACTTCAATTTCATTTTCCCACTTCCTACAAACTGATGTTTAACAATGGCACAGGCTCTTGAAAATGAAACTGAATTTGCCCATGCAGGGAAGAATTCTGTTGAATGCTACTTCAAGCACAAACAAAGCAGAGGGTTCTCAATTAAAACAGAGTGAATCTAGCAAATTAAAGTTGCCAGCACAAACTGCTTCTGTTCCATTCTTGCAAGCTCTACTCAGCTAGCACATTCAAAGCAGACATCATTTTTTCCCCATCACAGTGATGGCAAAATATTAAAGTTGGTCTGGGAGGAAAAAGTTATTTGTAGGATCACCAAACATTGAAGAGATAGAGGGAAGAATGTGAACTGGATTTATTTAGTAAAATTTAATTTAAATTCTTTCCTATAACTTTCTCCCAATGTTCCTTTCCAATGCATTCACCCACTTCCTACAAAATTACATTTAACAATGGCACAGACACTTGAGAATGAAACCGATCTGCTCATTCAGGGAAGAAGTGTGTTGAATGCTACTTCAAGCACAAACAAAGCAGATGGTTCTCCTTTAAAACAGAGCAAGTTCTCAAAAGTTGAAGCTGCTAGCACAAACTGCTTCTGTTCTGTTCTTGCAAGCTGTACTGAGCCAGAACATTCAAAGCAGACATCAGCCTTTCCCCATCACAGTGATGGCAAAATATTTAAATTGGTCTATGATGTAAAAGTTGTATGTAGGATTACTAAACATTGAAAGTAAATGGGAAAAATGAGAATGGGATGCATTGATTAAAGTTTCATTGGAATTCTTTCCGACAACTTTCTCACAAATTTCCTATCCAATGCATTTGCCTGTTCCTATGAGTTGATATTCAACAATGCCACAGAGGCTTTAAACTTAAACTGAATCTGACCATACTGGGAAGATTTCTATTGAATGCTATTTCAAACACAAAAAAGCAGAGGGTTCTACTTTAGAACTTAGTGAATTAATGCAAGTCAAATCTGCTAAAACACACTGATTCTGTTCTGCTCTTGGAAGCTCTTCTAAGCCAGCATATTCAAAGCATGGTTCTGAAGTGGAACCCTCTTTTTTCACAGAACAGTTTTAACTGAGTTTCTCCAGAAATCTTCACCATGGCTAATTTTAGGACTGTCAGCAAAAGAGTCTCTGCAAAAGAGTTCAATGTAGATAAACTTCCTATTTTCATGTACCCCTGTTTACTTGGCCAATGGCCAGGAAGATACCAGCACTCCAGGTGCTGGACACCCCCTTACTAGTTTTTCACAAACATATCCAGTATAGTAGTTTGTAGAACTGTGCAAACAAGGCCTCTGACCTTGAGCTGGGCATCACAGAGATGTCTATATTTTTAAGATAAGAGAAGTTACCAATTGGGCTCCATGGACAGCTGGCAGGGGGAGGAAAAAAGGGGAGAAGAAGCTCTCCTCTTCTCAGCTGGAAGTTTGCTGGGGCCCCTTTGGCTGTGGCTCTCAACATCTCCCCCTCTCTGTTTAAGCAAGAAGCATGTGGCTTAGGGACTGTGCCTGCCTTAGGTTGTCCAATACTACATATGGTCCATACCCATCATCGGATGAGCTGACCTCAAGGCATCAGCCTCCTGTCTTAGGTTGGAACCATTGCAATTGGATCTTACCTATCATTGACTACTGGTCCAGCATACAGTCACACCTGTGGATAGGTCTTTGTACCAGCGGGGGAGTGAGGTTCTTTGCCTCACCTCTGTTGGCCCCCAAATTTTAGCTGAACGACCATCACAAGCAGAAGGAAGCCAATTGATGGCTCCTTTTAGAAAAATTGTAACACCAATGACACCATCAGCAAAAATACCCCAACACTACCACAAGTCGCTGCACCAACAGATAGTTCACAATGCATACAAGTGAGTTCACAATGCATACAAGTGATACATAGTCCAGGCAAGTTCTGCAAGCAGTTCAGTGATGGCTGCTTTTGGAAAAATTGTACCACCGATGACACCATCAGCAAAAATACCCCAACACTACCACAAGTCACTGAACCAACCAATAGTTCACAATGCATACAAGTGAGTTTACAATGCATACAAGTGATACATAGTCCAGGCAAGTTCTGCAAGCAGTTCAGTGATAGCTATTGCAGAATCTGTAGATTGGTTTTATCTTTGTCTTCACCAACACTGGGATGAAGATAGGAATTCTGGCAATAATGGCTAAAGAAAAAATTATGTAACATTCCAGAAGGCACTAAAAGAAAACAATTTTCTGAACAATTTACATTATCTTGAACAGAATTATTAAATATAATGAAAATGAAAGGTGAAAGTAAACAAACAGATCTGTTAACCTCCTTTTTTGTTCACATATTAAAACAATCGTCAACAGCTGTTTACCCAATTTAAATTAAACCATTTAAATCACGTGAATAAAAAAAAATATTTGGATCCATTTTTTGATGAGCGCTCATCATATATGATATATGGACATACGTACATACAAACATACAACATAAAACACAAGTGTGCACACAACACATAATAAAGGCCTTATAACTTTTTACAGGTGAAATCTACATTGCAAAGTTTAAAAACTCTATAGTCAAAAAATAGAACTGATCAGCAAAACATTAACCTAGGTCTGTATGAGCTCAAAAAACAAAATAGAACTTCATGATGTGGGAAAGGGTAATAATATAATAGATATTGAAAAAAGCATCCTGGTTCTGTCGCAGATGTAAGGATAGCCAAACTGGAGTTTTGGATATCAGCTGTTATGGATTTGAGCCAAATCTTCTTCTTTTTGGTCTGCAGAAATCACTTTAGTTAATCTCTGGAATCCAAATCAGCTGCTGGTCTCCCTGTGGAAACACACAAACAGACCCCCGACTCCAGACAATTACTGGGTCAGGACCTTTCCATTGTCCTTTTAGAATATCCTTCCAAAGTACCTTGGGCTTATGTACATTTTTTGGACACATATGCCTTTCCGCAGCACTAAGTCCTGATGAATCCAAATTTTAAAAGTTTAGAGTAAAAAGGGTTATTTTAAGTTTATCTTAGGGAAATATATACCCCTTCCCAATTCTCTCTTTTTGCCTTAATAAGTACATTTTAATAGTTTTGTGAGCTCTTTCAACTATGCCTTGTCCCTGTGGATTGTATTGGATTCCTGTTATATGAGTAATGCCAAATGATGAGCAAAATTGTTTAAAAGAGGTAGAAGTATAACCAGGGGCTTTATCTGTTTTTAACTGTTTTGGAACACCCACAGTGACAAAATTTTGTAAGCAATGAGCTATAATATCTTTAGTTTTTTCTCTGGCATGAAGGGAGCCCATCAAAAATAGGGAAGAAGTATCAACTGTAACATGCAAATATTTTAATTTTCCAAATTCTGGCAAGTGTGTGATATCCATCTGCCAAATATGGTTAGGTATCAGTCCTCTAGGATTGACCCCAAGATTAACTTGTGGAAAAAAGTCACACAATTTTGACATTGTTTTATTATTTGTCTAAATTGTTCCTTAGTTATTTTAAAACGCTTTTGTAAAGTATTAGCATTGACATGGAACTTTTTATGAAAATTTGTAGCTTCTTCTAGTGTAGATAAAATATGTATGTCATGTGTAGTTTTATCTGCTAAATCATTGCCCAAACTAAGGGCTCCAGGCAATCCTGTATGTGCCGTGATATGTCCTATAAAGAACAGATCTTTTCTGTCCCAGATTAGACTTTGTATAGTGGAAAGCAAAGACAAAATAGTAGAGGAAGGGGAAATCCTACCAGCATCTTCAAGGGATACTATAGCATTAACTATATACTGACTCTCGGAAAATAAATTAAATACAGAATCTTTAAACATCACAAAAGCTTGTAATAGTGCATTAAGCTCTACCTTTTCAACTGATTGTTTGAGTACTAAAAATGTAAAAGTTTGATCAGTTGTAACTATTGCTGCTGTACCATTATTTGACCCATCAGTGAATATGTTTGAAGCATTCATGATAGGTGTTTTTCTTGTCATTTTTGGAAAAATTACAGGATGCAATGACCAAAAAGACAATAAAGGATTAGATGGTAAGTGGTTATCAAATGAAATATTAGATTTGCACATGATTATTGCCGAAGTATTTAACTCATTAGCTAACTCATCAATTTGATCCATAGTATATGGAGTAATAATTTTATTGGGAGAAATTCCAAACACTCCCTTTGCTGCTCTTATTCCTTTGAGTATTAATTGTCCTACAGCTTCAGGATACCTAGTAAGAATAGTGTTAGGAGAATAATATAAATGTATCCATAATAATGGACCTTCTTGCCAAAATACTCCTGTAGGAATATTTTTTGTTGGTAGTACAATAAATAATAAAGGCAAACTTATATCAATTCTATCCAAATGCATATTTTCCATATATGTTTCAATGATTTTTAATGCCTTTCTTGCTTCAGGCATTATCATGCGGGGTGAATTTGGATCTGATGGACCTTTTAGGATATCAAATAAAGGTCCCAACTCTCCTGTTGGTATACCTAGATAAGGCCTTATCCAATTTATGTCTCCTAATAACTTTTGAAAGTCATTAAGTGATTTGATTTGATCTACTCGTATTTGAATTTTTGGTGGATGGACCATGGTTGAGGATAATAGAACTCCTAAATAATTAATTGGAAAATTTAATTGTAGTTTATCTATTGCTATCTCTAGATTATAATTTTTTAATAAGTTTGTAAGTGTGGCATAACATTCTAGCAATGTGTTTTTATCCTTGTGTGCTAATAATACATCATCCATATACTGAAATATTTGTAGTTCAGGATTTTGATTTCTAAGTGGCTGGATTACTTTGTTAACATAAATTTGACACATAGTTGGGCTGTTAGCCATCCCTTGAGGGAGTACTTTCCATTCATATCTCTGATCATGACCTTCATGATTCAGTGCAGGGATAGTAAATGCAAAACGTGGACTATCCTCAGGATAAATTGGAATTGAAAAAAAAAACAGTCTTTAATTTCTATAACTAAAACATACCAGGTTTTTGGCAAAGCAGACAATTGAGGAATCCCCGATTGAGCAGGTCCCATAATAACCATCTCATTATTAATGGCTCTTAAATCTTGCAATAATCTTCATTTACCAGATTTCTTTTTGATGACAAAAATGGGAGTATTATGGGGAGATACAGAAGGTTGTATATGTCCTTCCACTAATTGTTGTTTGACCAGGTCATGGGCTGCTTGTATCTTTTCTTTAGTCAGGCGCCACTGAGGAACCCATACTGGTCTTTCTGATTTCCAAGTAATTTTTATTGCCTCAGTGACCCCTTCTGAAAACCCAGTCCATGTCTATTTATTCCTTGATCTATTTGAATTGTTGCTGCTATACCTTGTTCTTGTTCTTGTAATCTTTTTCCTTTCCTAAAACCTTGTCTAGCCATAATAGTGGGTGCATTTGGATTGATGTTATTTGTTAATTTTAGTCCTAATTGATCTAGGACATCTCGTCCCCATAAATTACGGGAAGATGATCCAATACATATGGCTGTATAGTTCCTTCACATCCTTCAGGATCCTTCTAATCTAAAACCAGTGCACTTCTATGGGGATTAGTCGCCACTCCTAGGCCTCAAAGCGTTTGAGTGGCTTGTTGTAATGGCCAATGTTTTGGCCATTCTTGAAGAGAGATGATGCTAAGGTCTGCACCTGTATCCAGTAGCCCATTAAATTCATGTCCTTGAATATTTAGTTTTAGCATGGGGCGAGAATCTAAATTTAAAGAAAGCATAGCCCAATCTACATCTGTGGAGCCTAATCCCCTGGAACCTCTTTCTACAGTACGACTGGAAAATTTATCATGTAGGCTGGGTATTATTAGTAATTGTGCTATTCTATCTCCTGGTGAAATTACTGATATACCCTTTGGAGAACTGGCTATAATTTTTATTTCACCTTCATAATCGGGATCAATTACCCCAGGACATATCATAAGTCCTTTTAGATTAGAAGAACTGCATCCCAATAATAAGTCTACTGTTCCTTTGGGAAGAGGTCCTTTTACTCCTGTATGAATGATTTGAACTCCCATCTCTGGAGTTAGTACTGTTCTGGCGGAGGCGCAGATGTCCAATCCTGCACTTCCTCTGGTTTGTCTAGTGAGGGATTTAATGGACAATGTGTCCTGGGCACTACCCTGATGGGGTTGCTGGGTTCCTCCAGTGCTCTGTATATTTGTGGTCTTGAGCCCCGGAGCATTGGGCCCCCCTGTCCATTTTTTGGCAATGGAGCCCGATGCCTTTCTCCACGATATCATGGATAAACACCTGGTCCTTGTTCATTTTTTGATAATGGAGTACCCTCAATGGTGGTTTGAGAATGGCATTCATTAGCCCAATGTCTCTCTCTACAGCATTGTGGACAAATACCCGGTATTCTACTCCTTTGATACCTAGTTTTGTTAAACCCTCCTATGGGGCAATTCCTTTTAAAATGTCCTGTTTGTTCACAATTGTAGCATGTTTTTGGCCTGGCATCTAAAACCTGTTGTACTGCAGCTGCCTCGACTTGCCCTTGTTCATTAATGTCTCTAAATAATTTAATATATGTGTTTAAATCTTCATGTTTCCATGGTCTAATGACTTTTCTGCACCAATGATTTGCTTGCTCATAAGCCAGTTGTTTTAATAATTGCATTGCTTGTTCTGTATTCCCAAAAACTCTGGTAGCTGTTTGAATAAGTCTATCTACAAATTCAGCATAAGGTTCATTAGCTCCTTGTGTTACCTTAGATAATTGAACTTGTAAACCTCCATGTCCTTGTAAAGTCTTCCATGCCCTAACCACATCAACAGCAATTTGTAAGTATACGCCAGGATCATATAAAATTTGCTGCTGCTGATCCTTATAAGGTCCCTTTCCTAACAACATATCTAGATTTCTCTGAGGATAACCAGCTGTTGCATTTCGCCTAGCCTTCTCCTTGCAAAATTCCTCATTGGCAACCTTCCATAACAGGTATTGTCCTCCATTTTGCACAGCTTTACACATATTAGCCCAATCTGCTGGCGTCATGTTGAAGTTGGTAATGGATTCGCCCATGCTTACAGTGAAGGGTGCTTTAAGACCATAGGTTGTTACAGCCTCTTTTAGCTGCTTCACTGTTTTGAAATTTAAAGCATGGTGAATTCGCTGCCCTCCTGCCTGCTCAAATACAGGGCATGTTGATATGTGAGATCCTGTCTCAGGATCCCATCTATCAACTGCGGGGGTTGGGGGCCTCCCAGCATATGGAGGTGGCATTGTTGTTTGGACACTTACACCCTCTGGCGATAGAAAGGTGTTAGTAGCAGTCTCCTGTAGAGGTGGCGCTGTTGGTTGGACACTTATGCCCTCTGGTGATAGAAAGGTGTTAGTAGCAGTCTCCTGTTGTAACTTTTCCCCTGATGGCTTTTTCTGCTCTAAACTTTCTTCCCTTGTCTGACTAGCTCGAGAGACCTCTTTTACTTGAATTTTTTCCTCTGTCTGACTAGTTAGAGAGACCTTCTTTTTTACTTGAATTTTTTTCTGTCTGACTAGCTCAAGAGACCTTGTCTTTTACTTTAATATTTCTACTATAACTATAATACAACCCAACAAGATACCGCCTAACAAAACTGAAACAGACTGAAACAAAATTGGAACAACAAGAAATCATTATAATAGCCTCCTGAAATGTCCATCCTTCCTTTCTCCCTATCTGTTCCTCAGATGTGAGTGGTTTTTCTTCCTACCTTATCACTTACCCTCAGTCATTCCCTGCACAGGCCACCAAATGCCACAGTCTGGCTGGGCACAATTCAGGAGCCACCTGTCAAAAGAAACAAACTTTATTTTTAGAACACACATACTGCACCACACAGCTCTTCAGGAATTCGCTCAGAGCCCAACTGCCACCACCGGCTTCCCACAAGCCTCTCAACCTCCCCCACTCCTCCTGTTCTTGAGGCCAATTGGCTGGGTTGCGTGGGTGGAGCCAAAAAAAAGTCCCCCGGTGAGCAACTCCATGGTCTGAAAGGGCGGGGAAACAGCCCAATGAGCATCACCACAGAGGAGCCAATCAGTTGGCAGCTGGAAGTTTGCTGGCAGCTGGAAGTTTGCTGGGGCCCTTTTGGCTGTGGCTCTCAACAGATGCCTACATTTTTAAGAAAAGAGAAGTTACCAATTGAGCTCCATGGACAGCTGGCAGGGGGAGGAGAGAAAGGGGAAAAGAAGCTCTCCCCTTCTCAGGTGTTGTCCTTGAAGGGTTAACTTGCCCAAAACAGTGAGAGAAAAAGCTGCTTTTATGTGAACTTCTGCAGACTGTGAACTTCTGAGTCCCACCCTTTACATGCTGAATATAAAACTCTGAAACTACCTGAACTCATGGTTAAGGGGATTCATGATTACAGCAAAATCTGTGCCCCCTGAACCTGGCTGCAGCAAAATAAAACTGTTTCCTGCTCTTTCGGTGTCTTGAATAATTTGTCCCTACAACAGTTCAAACCTTCAACATCACATTGCAGTCACATTGTTTAAATGGTGATAGCAAGAAAAACCTTGGGACTAGGCTCACCAAACTTTGGGGGGAATAGAGTGTGTTATATGGAATGATTCTCCAAAGTGAATCATTCCATTTTTTTTTTTTTATTTTTGTTGGTCTCCCTTTTTCACAATACTTCAGTTGCATTTTTCTGCTTCCTGTGAACTTCTGTTTAACAATGGCACCGATGCTTGAAACAGAAACTGAATCTGTCCATGTAAGAAAAAATTGTTTGATTGTTACTTCAAGCACAAACAAAGCAGAGGATTTTCCTTTATACCCAAATGAATTCTAGCAAGTTAAGATGCTAGCACAAACTGATATTGTTCTGTTCTTGCAAGCTCTACTTAGCCAGCAGAAAGCATACTTCAGCCTTTTTTCCATCACAAAGATGGCAGAATATTCAAATTGGTCCAGGGAGAAAAAGTTGTATGTAGGATCTCCAAACATTAAGGCAAAAAGGGAAGAATATGAACAGCATGAATTCAGTAAAGTTTTATTAGAACTGTTTCCTAACTTTCTCACAATATTTCTTTCCAATGCATTTGCCCACTTCCTAAGAACTGATGTTTAACAATAGCTTGAAACTGAAACTGAATCTGCCTGTGCTTGGAAGAATCCTGTTGAATGCTACTTCAAGCACTAACAAAGCAGAGGGTTCTCCTTTAGAACAGACTGAATTCATGCAATTAGAAGCTGATAAAATACATTGATTTTGTGCTGTACTAGCAAGTTCATCTAAGCCAGCATATTCAAAGCATGGTTCATCCCATCAACATCACATTGTAGGCCCATTATTTAAGTGGTGGAAGCAAGAATATCCTTGAGACTAGGCTCACCAATCTTTTGGGGGGAAAAGAAAATGTCATGAGCATTTATTCCTCTAAGTTTCATTGAAATTCATTGGTCCACCTTTTTCACAATACTCACTTACACTTCATTTCCTGCTTTCTATGAGAGGAATGCTTGACACTTAAACTGTATCTGCAAGTCCTGGAAACAGTTCTTCTAATGTTACACCAACCACAATCAAAACAGAGGGTTTTTCTTAAAAACAGATTAAAATCTAGGAAATTGAAGCTGATAGCACAAACTGCTTTTGTTCTGTTCTTGCAAGCTCTACTGTGCCAGCAATTCAAAGTAGACTTCAGCTTTCCCCATCATAGTGATGTCAAAATATTCAAATTAGTCTAGGAAGAAAAAGTTGTACTTAGGATCACCAAGTATTAATTTTAAAGAGGGAAGAATGTGTACAGGATGCATTCAGTAAAGTTTCATTGGAATTCTTTTCTACAAATGTATCACAAAGTTTACATTTTACTTTCCATTGCATTTGCCTGCTTCTTTCGAACTGATGTGTGTATGTAACAATGGCACAGACACTTGAAACTGAAACTAAATCTTCCCATACTGGGAAGAGTTCTGTTGAATAGAATACACAGAGACACATGCAAAAACCCATATTCAAATATATACTTACAAATATGTATATACACAAATGCAATGGTCACAAACACAGAAAGACCTTCATGTACAGATTCATATACCAACAGGCACAAATGCTACATGCAGACTCCCACATGCATGTACACCACACATATATTCAGACACATCCACATACACATGTCGACAGGTATCACACACACAGAGGCACATGCAGAGAATATCAGACAGATAAGCACACATGCAAACACTGAGACATGCATACCCACACAAAGAAACACATAAAGATGTTGGGACCTTTTACCTCCTTTGGGACCACGGCCATTATTGGGTGATAATGATACTTTGTTAGATGCATGTACAAACAAGTGATAGGTATATAATTCCAAAGAAATGGAAGAACAGAGATCAGAACACTCTCGTTGGCATACAGAGACATGCAAACACATTCCCATAGACAGACATGTACATATGCTTACATGTATGTGTGTGTGTGTGTGTGTGTGTGTATATATATATATATATATATATATATATATATATATATATATATATACAGAAACACAGCCATACATTCAGACATATACATACCTATAGACATGCAAACACATAGTCATACATAGATTTGAAACAGCTCAAAGTCACAGATATGCACAGAAAAACACATTCAATGATACATGGAATATATATATGCATACATGAATACACACTGACATGTATTTACAGAGTCATGCACTCACAGCAACACAGAAACACCCACAGACATGCATAGTCACAGAGATGCTCAGAGATAGTATACATGGAGACACAAAACCACAGACATGCACACACATAGGCATACATATTACTATGTAAGCATTTATATACATACAGACATGAAAATATGAGCACATACAGACTTGCACTCATATAGACTATAGATACTCCCTATAGAAATTTACACACACAGATTCATAAAGACATGACCCTTAACTCAAAAACACTCACCAATATGTACATACAGATACACAGAGAAAGAGACAAGCCCACCTGCAAGCACAGAGGCATGAGAACACACAGACACACACACACACATGTGTGAACATTCATAGATATGCACACACATATACACAGAAAAAGATGTGCACACATGCATACCCAGAGATCTCAAAATATACTACAAAGCTATAGTAATTGAAGCATTCTGGTACTAGTATTAAAAAACCAAAATCAGACCAATAAATTAGAATAGAAAATTAAAAAATAAATCTATGTATACAGACAAATGATTGTTTACAGAAATACCAAGAACATAAATAGGGAAATGTACATTTTTTTTCAACAAGTGATGCTGGTAAAACTAGATATAAGAACATTGAAGAATAGAATAGACCCCTACTTCTCACCATATACAAAATAAACCTAAAGTGGATTAGACTTAAGTACAACAACTTAAACAATAAAAAACTAAGAAAACATAAGGATATGATATTGATTTGGACAATGATATTTGTCTGGGGAACTTTCATGAAAATGAATGGTATTAGAGATCATCATGTTAAGTAAAATAAGTCAAACTCTTTGAAAGTCAAACAACAAGTGTATGAAAATATTCTCTAACAAAAACAATCATGAGAAAAATACAAATTAAAATCACTATGGGCTGGGTTTCTGGCTCAGCGGTAGATTGCTCATGTAGCACGTTGAGGCCCTGGGTTCCATCTTCAGCACCACATTAATAAATAAATAAATAAAATCAAGAAAGAAGAGAGAAAATATTTCACTCCTATTATAAAGTCTAATAGGGCAGATGGAAGGCTTGGCTGTGTGGGCGCACTCGGTGCAGATGGAAAGCAGCACAGAATACAGAGGCTTTGCTTCCAGGTCACCAGACCAAGCTCTGGACACAGCACAAGATCACCCCAGCACCACTCACCTCACCAAACACCCTATGCGGGTAACAGATAGAATCCATCTTGGAAAACCTTACTCGCCATCTATTGGTGGGCGTGGCTACCAGCCCAGTTCTGCAGCTGATCAGGTACCCAGTTTCCAACTCCCCCACCTCCAGATGTGAAAACTCAAAATTTATCTCACAAACTTTTGGGGGGCATAGCTATCAAAGCAAAACAGCAACTGTACAGGCACCTGGTTTCCAACTCAGAGACTAAGGGTAGGGAGGCTCCAGGTAGAAGCTCAAGCCCTCTCACACTGGCTACCTCCACCACTCTGAGCACAGAGACTCAAACTAGGAATAGACAGCTCCACCTACTGAAAAAAAAAGAAAACACAGTTCCGAGAGACTTTTTATTTTCTTTCTTTCTTACTTTTCTTTTCTCGCTCTTCTCATCCATTCTCCTCTACCCTTCCCCCTCTGGTCCTCACAACCTCAACATATGTGAAGCCAAGAACTTTGCATGAAATTGAACTTTAAGAACTGAATCACCAGAATAGTATAATATAGAGAAATTGCATTGGCCCCACCTCACACCCACACACCTTTTTTTCTTTCATTCTCTTTATCCCTCTCCTTCTTTTTTCCTTGTTATTTTTTCCTTCTTTTTTATTTCCTCCCTCTATCCCACTTTCAACCTTCTAACTTTTACTATTTATATGTAGAGTAATTTTCTAAATACAGATACAGAGTTTGAATTTATACATTCTTCTATAAATCACCCCTGTCTATTCATTAGAATTCTCCTCCAAAGTTGCTAAGTTAGATTAATCCCATACCCTCACTCCTTTCCCCCTTAACATAGCATCCTACCCCTGACCCTCAGTTCTCTATAGACCACCAGAAATGGTATGCCTTTTATAAAAATAATGACTATATTCTAATTAATAATTGAAGCCAAAATCTGTAGACATAGAGTCTAACTATAAATATTAATAATGGAAACTTGCTTATAGATGATGTATTATTGATATCGGAAACTGTTAACATTGTTTTTCTCCACAAAAGAGAGATTTTGGAACTATACAAGAGCAATATAGATTTATAGGGGAAAAATATTAACACAACAGTCACACAGAACTAGAAAGAAACGTGAGCAGTATGAAAAGACAAGGAAAGAAAGGACCACAAACAATGCAGGACAAGTCAACATCAGAAGAGGTAACATCTGCAGCAGAAGGAATGTCAGATAAAGTTTTCAGGATATACATGGTTCAGATGATCTGGTGTCTTAAGGAAGACATTATACAGCAAATGCAGACAATGAAAGTCACTTTGAAAATGAATTACATAAACAAATCCAAGAAGCAAAAGATCAAATATACAGGGAGATAGAGGTTATACAAAAAAATCAAACAATAATCCTGAGAATGAAGAAAATAATAAACCAAATTAAAAACTCAAATGAGAGTATCACCAGCAGAGTAGAACACTTAGAAGATAGATCATCAGACAATGAAGACAAAATATATCATCTCAAAAAGAGTGTACATAGTACAGAGAGACTAATAAGAAACAATGAGCAGAACATCCAAGAAATATGGGATAGTATAACGAGACCAAATTTAAGAGTTATTGGAATAGGGGAAGTTATAGAGGTCCAAACCTAAGGATTGAGAAATCTGTCCAATGAAATAATATAAGAAAACTTCCCAGACGTGAAGAATGAAACAGAAATCCAAATCCTAGAAGCCTACAGGAAGCCAAATGTGCAAAATCACAAGAGACCCACACCAAGACACATTAAAATGAAGATGCCCAACATACAGAACAAGGAGAGAATTTTTAAAGCCACAAGATAAAGGAAGCAGATTACATTTAGGGGTAAACCAATTAGGTTAACGGCTGATCTTTCAACACAGACTCTGAAAGCTGGAAGATCCTGGAACAACATATTTCAAACACTGGAAAATAATGGGTTCCAACCAAGAATCTTGTATCCAGTAATATTAAGCTTCAGGTTTGAAGATGAAATAAAAAGCTTCCACTGTAAACAAAAGTTAAAAGAATTTGCAGCTAGAAAACTGGCGCATCAAAACATCCTTGGCAAAACATTACATGAAGAAGAAATGAAAACCAGCAGTGGGAGGTAGTACAGTAAGGGAAAAACTAATAAAAGAGGAAAAACAAATCAAGGTAAATAACAAAAATAAACAAATATGGCTGGAAATACAAACCATATTTCAATAGTAACCCTAAATGTTAATGGCTTAAACTCACTAATCAAAAGACATAGGCTAGTAGAATGGATTTAAAAAAAAAAGATCCAAAAATATGCTGCCTACAGGAGACTCATCTGATAGGAAAAAAACATACACAGACCGAAGGTGAAAGGTTGAGAAAAATCATACCACTCACATGGACCTCGGAAGCAAGCAGGGGTGTCCATACTCATATGAAATAATAGAGACTGCAAGCCAAAGTTAATCAAAAGAGATAAAGAAGGACACTACATAGTTCTCAAGGGAACCACACACCAAAAGACATAATAATCATTAATATATATGCCCCCCAAAATGGTGCAGCTATGTTCATCAAACAAACTCTTCTCAAGTTAAAGAGTCAAACAGACTACAACACAATATCATGGGTGATTTTAACACACCTCTCTCACCATTGGACAGATCTTCCAAACAAAAGTTGAATAAAGAAACTATAGAACCCAATAACACAATTAATAACTTAGACTTAACTGACATATATAGAATACATCAACCAACATCAAGTGGATACACTTTTTTCTCAGCAGCACATGGATCCTTCTCAAAAATAACCCATATATTATGTCACAGGGCAACTCTTAGCAAATACAAAGGAGTAGAGATACTACCATGCATTTCCTCTGATCATAATGGAATGAAATTGGAAATCAAGAATAAAATAAGGAAGAAAAATTCCTACATTACATGGAGAATGAACAATATGCTACTGAATGAACAATGGGTTATTGAAGACATCAAAGAGGAAATTTAAAATTCTTAGAGGTAAATGAAAACTCAGACACAACATATCAAAATCTCTGGGACACTATGAAAGCAGTACTAAGAGGAAAATTCATTTCATGGAGTTAGTTCCATAAAAGAAGAAAAAGCCAACAAATAAATGACCTCACATTACATCTCAATGCCCTAGAAAAAGAAGAACAAATCAACAGTAAATGCAGTAGAATGCTAGAAATAATTAAAATTAGAGCTGAAATCAATGAAATCGAAACAAAAGAAACAATTGAAAAAATTGACAAAACTAAAAGTTGGTTCTTTGAATAAAATAAATAAAATTGATAGACCCTTAGCTATGCTTACAAAGAGAAGAAGAGAGAGAACCCAAATTACTAGCATACGGGATGAAAAAGGCAATATCACAACAGACACTACAGATATACCGAAGATAATTAGAAATTATTTTGAAACCTTATACTCTAATAAAATAGAAGAGAGTGAAGGCATTGATAAATTCATTTGCCCAAATTGAGTCAGGAAGATATACACAACTTTAACAGACCAGTATCAAGTAAGGAAATAAAAGAAGCCATCAAAAGATTACTAACAAAGAAAATACTCAGGAACGGATGGATATACAGCTGAGTTTTACAAGACCTTTAAAGAAGAACTAATTCCAATACTCTACAATCTATTTCAGGAAACATAAAAAGAGGGAGCCCTGCCAAATTCATTCTATGAGGCCAATATCACCCTGATTCCAAAACCAGACAAAGACACCTCAAAGAAAGAAAACTTCAGACCAATATATCTAATAAGAATAGATGCAAAAATCCTCATTAAAATTCTGACAAATCAGATACAAAAACATATCAAAAAGATTGTGCACCTTAATCAAGCGGGATTAATCCCAGGAATGCAAGTTTGGTTTAACATATGGAAATCAATAAATGTAATTCATCACATCAATAGACTTAAAGATAAGAAGCATAATCATCTTGATAGATGCAGAAAACTCATTTGACAAAATACAGCACCCCTTTATGTTCAAAACACTAGAAAAACTAGGGATAACAGAAACTTACCTCAACATTGTAAAAGCTATCTATGTTAAGCCTCAGGGCAGCATCATTCTAAACAGAGAAAAACTGAAGGCATTTCCTCTAAAATCTGGAACAAGACAGGGATGCCCTCTCTCACCACTTCTGTTTAACATAATTCTTGAAACACTGGCCAGAGTGATTAGACAGATGAAAGAAATTGAAGGAATAACTATAGGAAAAGAAGAACTTAAATTAGCACTATTTGCTGATGATATGATTCTATTCCTAAAGACCCAAAAATTTCTACCAAGAAACTTCTAGAACTAGTAAGTGAATTCAGCAAAGTGGCAGGAAATAAAATCAACACCCATAAATCAAAGGTATTTCTGTATATCAGTGACAAATCCTCTGAAAAGGAAATGAGGAAGACTACCCCATTCACAATATCCTCACAAACAAAAATAAAATACTTGGGAATCAACCTAACAAAAGTGGTGAAAGATCTTTACAATGAAAACTATAGAACCTTAAAGAAATAAATAGAAGAAGACCTTAGAAGATGGAAATATCTACCTTGCTCATGGATAGGCAGAATCAATATTATGAAAATGACCATACTACCTAAAGCATTATACAGGTTAAATGCAATTCTGATCAAAATCCCAATGGCATTCCTCATTGAAATAGAAAAAGCAATTATGAAATTCATCTGGAAAAATAAGAGACCAAGAATAGCTAAAGCAATTCTAAGCAGGAAGAGTAAAACAGGTGATCGCTATCCAGACGTTAAACTATACTACAGAGCAATAGTAACAAAAACAGTATGGTACTGACACCAAAACAGGCTAGTAGACCAATGGTACAGAATAGAGTACACAGAGACTAACCCACAAAATTATACCTAGTTAAAGGTGCCTGAACCATACAGTGGAGAAAGGGTAGCATTTTCAACTAATTGTGCTGGGAAAACTGGAAATTCATATGCAACAAAATGAAATTGAATCCCTATCTCTCACAATGCACAACAGTTAACTCAAAATAGATCAAGGATCTAGGAATTAAACCAGAAATTCTGCATCTAATAGAAGAAAAATAGGCCTTAATCTCCATTTCGTGGGAATAGGCTGCAATTTTCTTAATAAGACGCCTATAGCACAAGAATTAAAACCAAGAATCAACAAATGGGATGGATTCAAACTAAAATGTTTTTTTTTTCTCAGCAAGAGAAATAATAAGTGAAGTGAATAGGGAGCCTACATCCTGGGAACAAATTTTTACCCCTCACACATCAAATAGTGCTCTAATCTCTAGGGTATACAAAGAATTCAAAAAGCTAAACACCAAAAAATAAAAATAAAAAAAATTTAAAAAAATAACCCAATCAACAAATGGGCCAAGGACCTGAACAGACACTTCTCAGAAGAGGATATACAATCAATCAACAAATATATGAAAAAATGCTCATCATCTCTAGCAATTAGAGAAATGAAAATTAAAACTACTCTAAGATACCATCTCACTCCAGTAAAAATGGCAGCCATGATGAAGACAAACAACAAGTGCTGGCAAGGATTCGGAAAAAAATGTACACTCATACACTGCTGGTGGGACTGCAAATTGATGCAACCAATTTGGAAAGCAGTATGGAGATGCCTTGGAAAGCTGGGAATGGACCCACCATTTGAACCAACTATTCCTCTTCTTGGACTATACCCAAAGGACCTAAAAACAGCATACTGCAGGGAAACAGCCACATCAATGCTTATAGCAGCACAATTCACAATAGCAGACTGTGGAGCCAACCTAGATGCCCGTCAATGGATGAATGGATAAAAAAAAATGTGGCATATATACACAATGGAATATTACTCAGCACTACAAAATAATAAGATTATGGCATTTGCAGGGAAATGGATGGCATTAGAGCATATTATGCTAAGTGAAGTTAGCCAATCCCAAAAAAACAAATGCTGACTGTCTTTTCTGATACAAGGGGAGTGACTCAAAATGGGGTAGGGAGAAAGAGCAGGGGAAGAAGATTACCTCTACATAGGGAAGAGGGGTGGTAAAGAAAGGCAGGGAGAAGGGGAATTGCATGGATGGTGGAAGGAGACCCTCATTGTTTTACAAAATACATGTATGAAGATGTGAGTAAAAAAGAAAAAAAAAGAATAATGTTATCTTAGATTAGGTAGAGAGAAGTGATGGGAGGGAAGGGGAGAGGTTGGGGGGATAGGAAGGATAGGAGAATGAAACAGATATTATTATTACTGCGTGTATATATGTGACTGCATGACCAATATGATTCTGCAACCTGTACACTCAGAAAAATGAGAAATTAGATCCCATCTGATTCAAATGTATGATATGTCAAGGTCATTGTACTGTCATGTGTAACTAAAACAAAAAATAAAAATAAAAAAGAAGGTCTAATACTATAAAAAGCTATAAAATAACAAATATTGGTGATAATGTGGAGAAAGGAGAGCACGTATGCACTGCTGTGGAAATATGAACTATTACATGTATAGAAAATAGCATGGAGTTTCCTTAGAATCCTAGAAATAGAAATACCCTTTCATTCAAGAATTCCACTAGTGCGTATATATCCAAAAGGAAAAAAAAAATTAGTACATCAGAGGTGTTTACATTCCTTTGTTTACTTTGACACTATTTAAAATATTAAAATATCAAAGGTATGGAATCAACTAAAGTGTTCATCAGTGGAGAAATGGATTAATAATAGGTTATATATATATATATTATATATATATATAAATAATATATAGTATGTATATGTTACCATTAAAATAACATATATATGTATGTATATATATATATATATATATATATATACACACACACATACATACATATATATATATATGAAATATGTATGTTAGCCATTAAAATATGAAATCCTGTCATTTGCAGCAACATGAATAAACCTGGGGACATTATGTTAGATTAAAGAAGCCAAATTAAGAAATATAAATACTACACATTTTCAGTCAATTAGAGGCTAAAGCACTGACCAAATGGAAATAAAGTGTAAAATTGTGGTTACTAGAGAGTGGGAACAGTAGAAAGGTGAACAAGACAGGGAGAAGTTGGTTAATGGGAACAAAAATTCAGTAGGACAAATTAGTTCCCCTATTTTATAGCATACTGAAGTGACCATAGTTGATAATAATTTGCTATTGAAAATTAGAAAAGAGGATTTTGAATTTCCCCAACACAAAATTTTGAAGCAATGGATTTTACCCTGATTTGATTATCACATATATTCATGTATTGAAAGATCACACTATATCTCATAAATATGTACAATTATTGTGTATCAATTAATATAAATAGTGAAAACAATACAACAAAATGAGAATGTGTTTAAAAACAAATATTGGGGCTGGGACTCTTGCCTAGTATGTGTGAGGCACTGGGTTTGATCCTTAGCATTGCATACAAAAATAAATAACATAAAAGCATGCTGTCCATCTACAATTACAACTTTTTAAAAACACAAATATTATTTTAAAGCATTATATTTTACAAATTTGTTATGCATCAATTTATCTCATAACATGGGATTCACAAGGAAAAAAATTGAGACCAGTTTTATAATGTAGGTTAGGTAAGTAGAAAACAAAGTTAGGTAATTGCAAGTTTTTTATGACCTTTTCGATCATTGTACAATTTTTAATCTTTTGAGTAAGTTAGTTACCCATTAGAGAGGTTTTTTTTTACTTTATTTTTTTATTTGTTCTTTGTAGTTATACATCACTACAAAATATATTTTGACATATGCATCACTAAAGTATAGAAATGCAATCGACTTGTGAGTGCTAATTTATATCCTGCTACTTGCTGAATTCATTTATGAGTTTTAGAAGTTTCCTGGTGGAGTTTTTTGGTCTTCTAAATATAGAATCATGCCTTGGGCAAATAGAGTTAGTTTGATTTCTTCTTTTCCACTGGAGAGTTGTGAGTGGAGGAGTGACATGATCTAACTTAAAACTTGTTCTATGTTGAAGCTCTGTTTCTTAAAAAAAGACTTTAGAGTATTCATAGGGAAAAGGGTTGAAGCAGGTAAACTAGTTAGATTAGTGATGAGATGAGATGGTATTGACTGGTAGCAGTGATAGAAAGAAATAATTCAATTCTGGATATATATTTTTTGTATAGTTAATTTTTTTGACAAATTAGACATAGGATACAAGAACAGGAAATATAAGGGGTGAAAAAAATTACTCTAAAATGTTTTGGTGATTTGCTGAGATGGGGCCTGAAGGAGTAACAGGGTACTCAGTGGAAGTTTTGTACATGTCTTGTTTCAGATGTCTTTTAGATATACACATAAAATTGCTGGATTGAGATAAATCATTGAATATAAATTGTTGAATATATAAGTGTAAAGTTCAAGAAGTCTGAGAAAAAAGCCAAACATAGAATTTGTCAAAATGTAGTTGGATATAAAACCATTAGATAAAATGCTAATAACAAGTGAGGAAGTGTAAATAGAAGAAAAAAAAAAGATAGATCACTGAGCTCTGAGGCTGTCAGCATTAATGTACTAGGAAACATGGATGGGACCTGAAAAAGAGATTGATATGTAAGATAAGAATAAATTCTGGTGGAATATGGAATTCTGAAAATCAAGAAAGTTTGTTGAATAGCAGAAGTAATCAACTGTTTATGGTACAGGTAAGATGTTGGGAATTTAGAAATTATTTGTGACTCCGATAATAATCATTTTAGGGAAAATGGTAGAAGAATTGGAAGCCATGGATTTGGAAAGCTCTTTTGGGAAGATACTGTAAAGTGGAAGATTAATGGGGCAATATCTGGAAATGCATGTGACTTCAGCAGTGAATTCTTTTTTTAAGCATAAGAGAAACTAAAGCTTTCTGATGGGGAAGTTTCAGTAGAAAGGTAAAATTGATGGGCTGGGATGTGGCTCAAGCAGTAACATGCTCGCCTGGCATGTGCTGGGTGCTTGGTTAGATCCTCAGCATCACATAAAATTAAAATAAAGATGTTGTGTCCACTGAAAACTAAAAAAAGTAAATATTAAAAAATTCTCTCTCTCTCTCTTAAAAAAACAAATGGTAAAATTGATAATGCAGAAGAGATTTGACAAGTTGCTTGGAAGAGAAAATGGATAACTACTCCACAAAAGAATTTAGTCCAAGATAGTAGTTTAGTAAGTTCATCTATAAATCAGAGGTACTATATATGGGTGGTAGATGAGCTAATGTGATAGTGCAAACTTTTGAATGTATTCTACTACTACATTGATCTTTGTTTTTGTTATTCAGGGTAATTCAAAACAAAACCACCAAGAGTGAGGACCAAGGACAGAGTATTAGAAATCTCAGGAAAGAGAAAGGTGTAATTAGGAGATAGCATCTATAGTCTTAGAAATGTAGTGGGATCCTTGGGTCACACTAAGAGTTCACTTCAGTTCTTGTAGTAAATTTAAATTCAGATATTAAGCATGGGGTGTACTCCATATCAAGCTCAAATGTATAAATGCAACTATGGAGCTGGACAATTTGAAATTAAATATAGGTGGGGTTTGCCAGAAGAGTAAGCAAAGAGAGGAGGGGAGAATGGGAACACATGCAAGGAAATGGATATATTGATTTTTCATGGAATTTAAGGTAAAAAGAAATAAGTGTAGGGGACCTTGAAAATGTACCACATAAAATCAATTAAATTTCAGATTATGGTGCATGAAAGGTATTTTACAGCTGGGATACTTGAATAAATGTTTGACATCATGAAACATTTATAATGTACATATTTATTGGGAATTTTAACAAAATAACATGTTGTCATTTCAAACTGACCTTCATCACTTTAAAAGTGAATTTCTAACTTTCTTGTAGAAACTCCCAGGTCCTATGGGATACTGAATTTATATCTCACTGAATGCTTAGCATCTGAAAAGCTTGATTTTTTTTCCCTCTGCCCTTCCCAGATTACTTAGTCTAATCTATTTGCCTTTCTTTTTATGGTTTTCATATGCAAAAAAGGGTTGTTGTTTATTTAGCACATAATATATCACATTAAAATGGAAAATTTTACTCATGATTTGAAAAGTTATAAAATATTATTTGTAAAACATTTAATGCCTTCATCCCAGATAAAATAATTTGAAAATGTAATGATCATTTGCTCACCTCTTTAGTTTTTCCCAACACTTTTCTCCTCATATATTGTATATTTTATGATGTGAGATATTTATTCTAGTATCGAATCTCAAAATATGTTTGAGCCACCATGATTAGGGTTATAAATACCTTTAATAATACAATGTAAGCTTACATTTGTGTAAGACTTGGAAAAAAATTACATAAAATGTGCCACTAGATGGAGGTATTATCCTATTATTAAGAAATGTGTTTAAATCCCTAGAAGGTTTTGAAATAGCTATATTCATTCATTATCATGCATGAAAGTATTGATGTATATTTGAATAATTACATAAGAATGTCAGCATGCATAATGGCTCTATTAACCTACTCTGTAAACTTTGATTTTATATACTAAATATTTATGGTGACTTTTCAATATCTTAGATTCTACTAGAGAGGAACATATTTGCCCAAATACACATTATTAGAAAACATTTGAAAAATACCATATATTTTCTACATATAAACTTTATGTATAGATTTTACATTAATCAAGTAGAGATTTAATTAATTTCCTATCATATATAAAATTTAAGTAACTACATAATTAATATGGAGTATATCAAAGTAGATGATGATTCTGTTCAAAAAGTGAAATATTTCCACCAATTCTACTAGGGTATAATGATATATCATATGTCAACGATATATTATGTATCTGACCTATGGTAGTGCTTTTCATTTCATACATGCTCAATTAAATGTTTATTTCATGAAAGCTGGAATAATAAAAATAAAAAATGCGACATTATATATAATAATTTAAAGGAAAAGTGAATTGTAGGATGTTTAGTCAGCTTTTTTGCTGTTATGATCAAAAGACAATACTAAAGCAAATTAGAGGAGGAAAAAATTATTTGGGGGGTCACAGTTTCAGAGGTCTCAGTTGATATATGGCCAACTCCATTCCTTAGGGCTTGAGGTAAGGCAGGACATCATGGCTGGCAAAAGTTTGGCAGGAAAAAGCTGCTGGAAATATCATACCAGGAAGTAGAGAGACTAAAATCAGCTCACAAAATATAAACTGCAAAGGCATGCCCCTACTTGCCTACAGTCACCATTAAGTTATTCCCTATCAGAGGATTAACACATTGATTGGGTTAATGTTTGCATAACCCAATCATTTTGCCACTAAACTTTCTTGCATTGTCTCCCACATGAGCTTTTGAGGGGATGCCTCCTATCACAACTGTAACAGTGTTTTAAAACAAAATTAATACATGTCAATTTTTGACCTTAGGTATTATCTTTGCCAAAAGTTTTAAATTGAGTATCCCCTCTCACACTTTATGTATTTTTAAGATGATAAGAGAAATCATCTCAAAGAGAAAATTTTATGATTAAATTTGGAACAGATTCTCTACTATCCACTATTTACAATTGGAATAGATTATCACTGAGTTTCAATATTAATGATTAAGATTTTTTTTTGAGACACTAAGTAATACATTGATTGATTTCTGTTTAATGCTTCAAAGAATAAAAGGACATACATAATGCTCCCTGAACAAAAATAGATTGAGCTGAACATGAAAAATCTTAATATTTATTTTTAGGTAAAATAAAAGACTTCAGATGGTACATCAGAGTAATCCAACTTAATATATAAGAAGTTTTAGTAATTATTCCTTAATTCTATGTAAATTTACAGAAAACCAAGTCAAATTAGAACCAAAAAAATGACTTTAGTACTTGTATACTTTAAAATGCTACTATCTGTATAATAATTTATGTAAAATGGACAGTATGTCTTAGAAATCTCAAGCATTCTGAAAGAATTCCCTGGACTTGAAGGACTTAAATTTTACAAAAGCAAGAAAAACTTTTGAATATTCATTGTTTTTTTTTTTTAGGTTACTGGACAGACTGAGAAGATTTAAAAAGGAAAATTACATAAAATCAGCATACACATAAAGGAATCTTGAAAATACCAACTATCTATTGTACCTCAGGGAAACAATAACAATGATTATAGCTAGTGTTAATTGAGCCCTTACGTTTCCATCAAACTCATGTGATCCTCACAACAGTAATGAGAGGGATGTGTGGTCATTATTACTTCTTATTATCTTACAGGCAAACAGGTTGAGGTGCTGAGAATAATGTAATTAACCTAAGGACATAACTGGGATCTGAACGTAGGCTTACTGGATCAGAACCCACGCTTCATTGATATCGTGTATAAAGGAAGAAAAAGGATATTAGACATAATGTAAATCAGAGTTCAAATCCTTAAGTTGGCTATTTTATTTGTGAGAACTTGGAAAAGTTATCTATCCATTCTAAACCTGTTTGCTCATTCGTAGAAGGAAATAGGCAATATCTTCTTTTCGGTAGTGTAGTTAGGATAATTCATAAGAAATGCTTGATAAATAAAGCATTACTTGAAGGTTACAGAGTTTTAACCTTATATTAAAATGTTTTGATAATTTTAATTATTTTTATTAAAATTTAAATTTTTTTCTTGTTATTTAGAAAAAATGAAGGAGTGGTAATCTTTATATGATTGAGGAGATGCATTTCTTTATTAATCAAATATGTTACTCTATAAAAGCTTATTTTTTTCTAACATTAAAATGTAGAAAAGATATGCTGTGTTGAAATTAAGATCCTTCTCGTAGTTTCATCTTCCTTCTTCAGCTATTTAATTACTAGCTTTATTAGTTTATTCAATACATGTTTATCAACAACTATTATTGGGTCAGAGATTAGATAAAGAGGTGTAGGGATACACTGATGAAAATAAAACAGACAAATATATCTGCCTCCACGAAGCATATTTGAGTAGGAGAAGACAACAGATGTAATAAAATATATACTTAAGTGTAAGAGTATAGGTGCTATGGTTAAAAAACAAACAAACAAACAAACAAAAAAAGATTACACCAAGGTAACAGGAATCAGGATTTTCAGAATAGGGAGGAAAGGGTGAAATTTTATATAAGACTGTCAGTGTAGGCCTTATTGAGAAGAAAATATTTGAACAAATAGAGTTTGGAGTTAGCACATGGCCATTTGAAAGTACATCAGCACAAAGACCCTGTACAGTACTCAACAAGGAAGCCAACATGGTTGTTGCAGAATAAGAGAGGGAAAGAGGAGCTGCAAACAAAAAAGCAGATTGGCTAACCTCACTTAGCATTATCTTCTCTAAATCCATCCATTTACCTGCAAATGCTATGATTTTATTCTCTTTTATTGCTGAATTTGAGTAATATTCCATTGTGTATATATATGCCACATTTTTTAATGCATTCATCTATTTAAGGGCATCTATGTTGGTTCCACAGTTTAGCTATTGTGAATTGTGCTGCTATAAACATTGATGTGTCTATGTCCCTGTAGTATGCTGTTTTTAACTCCTTTGGGTATAGACTGAGGAGAGGGATAGCTGGGTCAAATGATGTTTCCATTCCCAGATTTCCAAGAAATCTCCATATTGATTTCCATATTGACTGCACCAATTTGCAGTCCCACCAGTAATGTATAAGTGTACTTCTTTCTCACATCCTTGCCAACACTTATTGTTGTTTGTCTTCATAATCGCTGCCATTCTGACTGGAGTGAGATAAAATCTTAGAGTGGTTTTGATTTGCATTTTTCTAATGATGAACATTTTTTAATGTATTTGCTGATTAATTGTATATCAACTTCTGAGAAGAGTCTCTTCAGGTCCTTGGCCCATTTATTGATTAGGTTATTTGGGTTTTTTTGGTGTTTAGCTTTTTGAGTTCTTTATATACCCTAGTGATTATGCTCTATCTGATATGTGAGGGGTAAATATTTGCTCCCAAGATGTAGGCTCTCTATTCACCTCAGAGATTGTTTCCTTTGCTGAGAATAAGCTTTTTAGTTTGAGTCCATCTCATTTATTGATTCTTGATTTTAATTCTTGCTCTACAGGAGTCTTATTAAGGAAGTTGGGGCCTAATCCCACATGATGGATTCTTAAAAATTGTTAAAAATTATTGAGAACTCAGAAGGTCTGCATTATAAAAGTTGTACCTATTAATAATTACTATGTTAGAAATCAAAATTAAAAAAATAAAATGATTTAATTTGAAAATAACAAAAACAATTTAGAATAAGATCATAATTTTATTTTTAGTTATTCATTTATTTTTTTTTCATACTAGAGATTGAACCCAGGGGCACTTTAATACTGAGTGACACCCCCACCCCTTTTTTCCTTTTGTATTTTGAGACAGGGTTTAAATAAGTTGCTTAGGGTCTCACTATTTGCTGAGGCTAGCTTTAAACTTGTGATTAACGTGCTTCAGCCTCCAGAGCTGCTGAGATTACAGAAGTCACCACCATACACAGCTAAGATCATAATTTTAATGAATAAAACTTTTTAAAATCTTACTTTATTTTCCAAAAAGAAAGAAAATTAGAAGAGTTACATTGTGTTACAATTTTTCAAATTCCTTTAAATGTTTGGCTTAATAGAAAACTGCTTGATTCTCCTATTTCTCTATTCAATTTATTTTTATGTTGTTTTTGTTGAACTATATCATGAAAATCTGGCCTGACTCAAATATGTATTTGTGAAATGGAGGTACATATTTGTGACTTTTATAGATAATTGTGGGTATTTTATTATTATCGTTAAAGTTTGACAAGTGCTATTTTCTCAGAGTATTTGTGATGTGGAATCTAAAACTAAGTCAATGAACATTTCTTATACTTATTCATTAATTTCTAATGGCTTATCTTGCTCTGAGAATAGACTTTTTACCATCATAAAGATTGGAACGTGTATAAAGATTTTGTGATGTCATGCACTGGTGCTTTGGAAAATATTGGTTCACTAAATTGTGTAGATTTTCCAAGGGCTGACATCTTGCTTTTTAAAGTATTAGAAAATTGTGCTTGTTAATATTACCAAGAATCTCATCAGAAAGGTATTTATATATGAGTATGCTGTCAACTTCATGGTAGTGGATACATATTCTTAGATTCTTAATTTTGACTTGAAAGCTCAAATTTTATTATTGACAAAAATACTGTCAGTTTTTTTTCTTTGAACTGACAGGCTCACTTTGTTCATTTCAAGAAAATGCCTGCCATTGTATCAAGTCTGAATAATCATAGTTCTCTTTCAATTCTTTTTTCAAGTAATGACATTCCAAGAATAAAGTGACTATTTCAGCTTACAACTCAAACAATTGCCCAAGAGCTTTTCCATTAGATAACTATCTACTAAGTAGCAGAAATGCTATAGGCAAAAGTAGTATTTTGTCGTATATATTTTTAAAAGAGACATGCACTCAAGGTGGAAGTATATTAATAATTCTAATTATTTGCCAAGGATTTCTTTTTTCAACATGACTGATGATTTTCATTGGTGTGTATACTAATTATACAAAATAATGTGTTTTGTTGTGGCATATTCATACATGCATATGACAGAAATCTTACTAATACCTCTCCTAACTCTCCCTTCCTCCTTCCCATTGATCACCTTCCCCTACCCTCATGATCTCCTTTGTACTTTCATGAAAATCCCACTTATTTCATTTTTTTTTCTTCTAGTTTCCACATGTGAGAGAAAATTTAGCACTTGTCATTCTGATTTTGACTTATTCTGCTAAACGTGATGTTCTGCAATTCCATCCATATTCTAGCAACTGACATAACTTCAGACTTTTTTATAGCTAAACGTCAAGTAACTCCAACTTTTTTAAAAGACTAGTGTGATAAAGAAAACAATAATGTTAGTACTGATGATCCTACTGCCTTTACTTATGTTGAAGCACTGAATGTTTATTATTGCTATTGTACCACCAATGAAAATACTACCACAATAACAAAGGCACATAATCAATTAAATTATTTTTTTAAAGTAGTTTTGACTTTACAGTCTTCCTGGAGGGGATCAGACTGCCAGGGGTCTGCAGACTATACTTTTTGAATAACTGTTCTAGGGTTCTAGGACTGTACCATCATAGAGGAACTTTATATTAGTTAATCTCCTGAATAACATCCAACATCTGATGCTGAATAGAAATGGTAATTACATCTCTCTTGTAACTGTGCTCTTCCCACCAGAATGGACATTGTTGGTCCTGAATATTTACAGCCTTATTATTATGCTAATTATTATCGATGTTCTTAAAAAATAATACATATACTTGGAAATAAAAATTTCAATATTTCTCCCTGGTCCTGTACTCAAGTCCTACTTATCAAAAATAAATTCATTTTCACTGTTTCTGTTAAATTCTGCTTATTCCATCTTTAATTCCAATTGCCTTTTTACCTTTAATTTCTTTTTTTTTATTTTTTATTGTTGGTTGTTCAAAACATTACAAATTTCTTGACATATCATATTCCACACTTCGATTCAAGTGGGTTATGAACTCCCACCTTCACCCCATACACAGATTGCAGAATCACATCAGTTACACATCCATTGATTTACATATTGCCATACTAGTGTCTGTTGTGCTCCGCTGCCTTTCCCATCCTCCACCCTCCCCCCTCCCCACCTCTCCCCTCCCCTCCCCTCCTCTTTCTCTACCCCCTCCACTGTATAACCCTGAGGGTCTCCTTCCATTTCCATGCAATTTCCCTTCTCTCTCCCTTTCCCTCCCATCTCTCATCCCTGTTAAATTTTAATCTTCTTCTCCTGTTCTTCGTCCCTACTCTGATCTTAGTTACTCTCCTTATATCAAAGAAGACATTTGGCATTTGTTTTTTAGGGATTGGCTAGCTTCACTTAGCATAATCTGCTTACCTCTAATTTCTTGATTTGTCAACTTTAAGATGTACTGTTGGCTCCAACAAGAAGGATGAGACATTTAGCTTACAGCTTATTTATATTGTTTTTTCCTCACATTCTTTCAGCTTCCTAGTGTATTTATGTGTGTGTGTGTGTGTGTGTGTGTGTGTTTGTGTGTGTATTTGTTTCTGGTTCTTCTTTTGATCATGTCTGTGCCTTTAAAGAATGTAGCCAGATATCAATTTCTGCTAAACTTAACACAGGCCAAAAGCAAACCAGACTGCTTTTGGATGTTAGATCCTTAAGAGAAGTGAGGGATTCTTAAGGTTTAGCAATGCAATCCCAAATTCTTCCAATTTTACCACTTAGATGATTAAATCACTCCTCCATTTTGGCAGAAGAGATGAGTCACATAGAGAGTCTAATGTTACAAAAACTGCTATACCTCCATGTGGTAAAATAATTCAAGGGAAGAAACAGTACCTTTTCCTTACCAGTGGCCCCACTTGACTTCCCTAGATAGATGAGAAAATCAAAGCCCCCAAAATCACCTATCTGGTGTCCCTTAGTTAAGATCATACATTGGACTACAGTCTATTCAAAGTGTTTGAAACTTTGAAAAATATTTATCAAACGAAGAAGACCATCTTCTCTGGTCCAACTATAAACATCATGCATAATATTTAAGAGCAAAGTCTGGTTTCCATTTCAGTTATTGATTTGAATACAGCATTTGGCCAGAAATGCAGGCAGAAGGCATTTCTTAAACTTAATTTATTCTCTCATAACCAAAAAGCAGCTTGATGAAGACAGTTTTATATAACTTTGCCAGATTCTGTGTGCATTGGAAATGTCACACGTTTCATTCAGTTTAATTCAGTTTTCTTTATCATAAAATGTGAACAATTATATTCTTCCTAAAATATTGTGGATACTATATGCTATAATCATTTAATTATATTTGCTTTGACTTTCTAAAATACTAAAGGTATATTTAAAAGTAATGTATAATTTTATATGTCAGCTTGATTGGGCCTCAGAATACCTAGATAGTTGGTTAAATATTATCTATGAATGTAGCTGTGAATATGTTTCTGGATAAGTTTACAATCAATTGGTATGTTACAGGAAACATCCAATCCATTGAGGACTTGAATAAGATGGATGAAAGTTGAATTAACTCTGCCTAGTTGCTTGAGCTAACTTTCATCTTCTATTCTCAGTGCTTACTTAGTTCTTTAAATCCAAACTGGAATCTATACCATTGACTCTGTAACTCTCATGTCTTTCAACTACACTTCTAGCTTTCCTGGGTCTACAGAGTGCTGACAGCAGATTGTGGAACTTCTCAATTTCAACCATTTAATCTAATACCTTACAATAAATCTTATATAAAAGAATACATACATACATGGTATGTCTGTGTGTATGTGTGTGTGTATACACACACACACACACACACACACACACACATATATATATATATATATATATATTATATATATATTCTTTTATATTTTTATACATATACACACATACACACACTTATATTTCTATTGGTGCTATTTATTTTGAGAACTCTGATATATTGAAATATTGCACTTGAATCTTCCAAGTGAATATGTTTTCTTACTTATTGATTTTACTTATGATTCCTTTCTCTAAGAGATTTGCCAAAGGATATGGTTGATATATAGCTAATTCCAATTTTAGTGATTTATCAATTTTTATATTCATAAGTTAAGAATAGGATAAGAAGTAGTAATAAAAATGAAAATGTTAGGTTAGGTACAGAACTAATTGAAGAATTTTCAAGGAAAGATTAATTTAATATACTAATAAATAAGTGAAAAATTTGACTCTACCATTTGTCAAGACCAGTGACATATAGAAAACTCAAATGGACAAAAATCAGGATAATTACAGATCAATTAGTACTAGGAGCCCTGAATGAGAAGCACCATCCTCAATTCTGTTAGTACCCTTGGCCAACTCTAAATATTCTTTGGGATGGAATCAATGCCATACTGTGTATTTTAGGGTTCTCCAGAGATGCAGAATGATAGGACCTCCATATCTGTCTGTCTATCTACCTATCTATCCTCTGACATATAAATATTCTATCTATCTATCTATTATCTCTCTCTGATTTATTATGAGGGATTGGCTTATATGATTATTCATGCCAAAATGTCCCATGATCACCTGTCTGAAAAATGGAGAGTGGGTGAAGTTGGTGGTATAATTTAGTCTGAAACTGAAGGCCTGACAACCAGGGGAGTCACTGGTCTAAATCCCAGTCTGAAGGAAAAGATGTCAGAGAGCCAAATAAAAAGGAGAACATTCTTTTCTCTTTCACCTTTTGCTCTCTCCAGGACCTCAAAGTGTTGGATGATGCCCACTTACTTGGGGGAGATAATCTACTGTTCACTCATGGAAATTCTAATTTCATTCACAAACAACCTCCTTGACACACCTAGGAATAATCTTTGATCTGGCTCAAAGTGACCTATAGTTGACTATCACACTGCCTTTATTCTTCATCCTCAAAGGTCAAATTAGTCAGCTTTTGTGATGTTAAGTGAAAAAATGGTGTACATTCCAAACCAGCCCAGGAATAATTTCTTAAGGACTATCTACCATAGAGTATTTATTTTTTCTACTATGACTGCTGTTTGGATATGTTTTTGTGGTTTTGGGGGGCTGATGTGTGAAGTATGGACAAGGAGAAGGAGCAGCTAAGTTGTCAATTATCATCAAGCAGAGTAGAACTTTTTCATATTAGAATTTAGCTATACAGTGCAAATTGATATTATGGAGATACCTTCACATGAAAATATGTGACCAGTTCAGTGCCTCTCATCTGTGAGTTGTTCCTTAGGGCTTAAAATGTATCTCCTAGAAAATGCAGGACTGATATCTCTGAAAAGCATAATATCATGCTGTTGTAAGCCACTAATATTGATGAATTGGTTTATTAGCTAGTACTGAAACTGGTCCTAGAGTAGATGAAATAGGGGACTGCATATTTGGGAAGAAAATTGGAAAATAAGATTATTCCAGGTAGGAGCAATGTATGTATGTGGTGTGCGTGTGTGTGTGTGTGTGTGTGTGTGTGAGAGAGAGAGAGAGAGAGAGAGAGAGAGAGAGAGAGAGAGAGAGAGAGAGAGAGAGAGAGAGAGAGAGAGAGAGAGAGAGAAACTCACTACATGAAGATAAGGTGAGTTGCAACATGAGGAAATTTAATATCTGGAAGAGAAAGGGGTTGAAATAGAGAAAAAATGTGGAAAATGAAGGTAGACATTTAGCTCTACATATTTTGTTCAGAGATTATTTTCTAGATTTTTAAAAATGGGCATGGTGCTATTTTGTTATTTAAAAAAAAAAAAAACTGTTGTTGTATTCCAATCATCATTCCCCAATACCTCCCCTTCCTTTCATTTTTCCCATCCCTTGATCTTTCTCTACTCAACTTGTCTCATTTCAATTTTCCTGATGTCATTTTTCTGTTCTTTCACTCTCTTTCTCTCTTTAGCTTCCACAGATGAGAGAAAGCATATTACCTTTGACTTTCTGAGTCTAGCTTATCTCCACATGATGTTTTCTGTAATTTTATAAAGGAAAGACTAGCTAACACCTTTTAAAGATCTAAAGAAATAAAAAGGGGTTCATCTGTGAGAGCAGAAAAGAGTATTGGGAGTCAGACATTCTACAACCACCTGGGTTCTCAAGTCTCTGAAGAAACAGCTGTGTGATTTTCTCATTCTTTTATTCCAGAGTCCCAAAAGTGGTGTAGGAGCTGCTTTATATCTGATAGAACTAAAAAGAAAAAAAAAAAAAAAACAAGAAATAACACCAAAATTTAGGAGAATTTTGAACAGTTATATACAAATTTTACTTATTCCCTACTCAGAAGCACTCATTCATCTCTACTTTAGATTATGTTAGTGGCATCTATGTTCTGTTACCACTTCCCACTGCCTCCCAGGCAAAATTATCAAGTACCTACTTCTTGCCTAAGATCACTAGTCCCCAAATCTTCATTTTCTTATAAAATTTATTGTTTTACATGAGGTACCATGCCACTATCAGAGTTATATCCAGTTTTTTTTTTCTTTAAAGAAAACACAGAGAAAAAAAAAGTTTTCAGTAATTTTCATTCAATGTGAATGACAAATATAGCTATAAACAGGGAAATAACCATTTCATTTCTTCCTGAGGAAGTTTCATATTTTAAGCAATGAAAAAGGGAATTCTATACAAAACAATTTTTAAATCATGTTCTCTCTCAGTCTTTTCTCATGTGTATTTATGTTACTTTCAGAATAGCATGACTGACTGGAATATACAGTGTGGAAAATATGCACATCCTCTGGAAATTGATACTATATTCAAAACACATGCTGAGTGGTCAAAAATCCTTTCAAACCCTTGCAACTGTATATAGCATCAAACTCCATACTTTGTGATGGAGTTAATCTTGATGCTATATCTTCCCTTTTTCTCCTTTCATTATATAAGCACTGAGTATATTTTTAACAATTATTTCAAAGGGTGAATTGTTCAGTCAAGTCAATTTACCTTGACAAGAGGATACCATTCACAACTTCTTCAGAAATTTAAAGGTACATCTCAACTTTAAAGCATATATGTATCAACTTTCCTTTTTTCTTTTATCAACATAAATGTTGACAAATAAAAACAAGACATTGTATGTAACTGCTGCAGCCTCCTCTCATTGCATCCTTCTTAAGTCAATTTTCTTAAATTAATGGAGATGAAAGATTATTATAATTTTTTTAGTATGTTTGGCAAGTATTCCTTTGAAAGAGTCAACAGTAGGCATAAAGACTGAATTTCTCATGTTTGTTTAAATGATTTTGCTCTTGCTTTTTACTAAGGGTCTTACAATTGTTTTTCTTCTAATTCTTTCTGCTCTTTGTTTAAAAATTAATGTATTTGGGGGGTACATAAGATCTCAAAATAACATTTAATTGATAATTATAATGTATATTTAAAATTACAGCAAGTATAAGGATCAAACATTTTGTTTTCTAATTATTATACAGAGTTAGTTTTACACATTATAGTGACAATGAAAATAGTAGTTTCCTTGCCTATATTTTTTTAATCATACCTTTAAGGATTTTTTATAAAGACATGTAATCATAGCAGGGAATTTATTTACTATTTAAATTTTGTGTGTATGTGAAGTACATCTAAAAATTAAGTAAATATTAATACAAGAAAATAAGTTGATTTATTTTAAATCTTTTCTTTTTTAAAATACTTCATTAAGTAAGTATAAATATACTTCAAGAGTCATGTGATGCTCATCTATGTACTCTCTTCATTTAATTTTGTAGCTATCCATAAATTTAACTGTGTTCTGTTATCTTCTGTGACAGTGATATGTCAAATAATTTTAAAAATGGGATTTTATTCTTATTTTTCTCTGCCTTGTATTACAATTATCATTTCAAATATCAGATTATAAATCAAATATTAATTTCTGTTTTATTACAAATCTGACATTATACAATTTTATTTTGGACTATAGGAAAAATGTAGCTTTGTAATAATATAAGTGTAAACAATCTAAACGTATCATCTAGGGAAGCTGTCCTTAGTTTTAATTTGGTAGGTTTTACTCTGGGAAACATATAGGTAAGCTATATATATATATCAAAAGATGGTTTGTTACCAGAGATGACACATATCTCAGAGACTCTGCATGCATTTCTGTAGAACTAGAGAGGACTGCTGGAATAGATTTGTAGCACAAGGCAAGTGGGTATAGAGTTCTCAATGATATATCTTTAGACCCCTATCCTTTCTCCTTTATAGAGGATTTAGTCAGTACACTTACATGATCATTTACTATTTTGGTGTACTCAGTGTGTTTCTACGTATCATCCAACAAGTTTACAATATATATTTCAGTATAATAGTTACCTTACAATGGAAGAGTTAGTAATTTTTACATAAATGAACTAGACTATATATATGACAAATCACTTTTCTTTTTTTGCTACAGTACTTCTCTTTTTTATGCAGATAAAGCACATGTATAGCTTTTCCACTCTCTGATCTAGCACAAATTACAATTTACAATTCTTTCTAAATACTTCAGTGGATTTAAGTTTTGACAAGCGTTTTGTTTTTTTTTTTTTATGTGTTATGCTTCTGGAATTTTATGTTATATTGTGAGGTTTATTTTGGTTCTTATTTTGAAGGATGCCTCATAGAATCAAAGAATTAAAAAAAATTACAGGCAAACAGTGGTCTAAAAATCTGTAGACACAATCTTAGTTGACATATCAAAGTGTAAATATTAATATGAAATGGACAGTTTTACATTTGTGTTTGTTATTTATGTTTGCTGCTACTGACTTACAGATGAGTGCACAGTAAGTAGTCTATGACAATCTCACAGGCTCGGATGAGCGTTAAGCAGTAGGCATAGGCCTCAAGGGTTGTAACAGATATTTTTCTTGTCCTTTTTTTTTTTTTTTCTAATAATCCACATGCTAGCACATGGAAGGAGCCTTGTCCTTTCTTCTTATTTGAAGAGGTATATTTTGATCATCTTTTGGTAGCCTCTGAAAACTTTGGAAAAGATGAATCCTCAGCAAGTTTTCTCTCAATGCTATCTCACTTTCTGCAGTTCTTGTCTCAACCAAGATGGGAGAGGTTGCCCCAGTTTGTGTAGCAGCTTTGAGAGTTCCACATTGTGATCCCGATAGTAGCTTGACAGAAATGCTCTGCTCTGAGTGGGGAGGGAGAGATAAAAAGTACATTCAATTTTGTTTATTAAAGTATATTTTATACATGTGGACTATGATTAAATCATCAAGTATATCAGATCTGGATTAAAATTTGTATTAAGCAGGTGAACTGTTTATTTAGCCCATAGTGTTTTGTTGACATTTTTGAGGCCCTTTATATTTACCTTTCTCTGAAAATCATATGATCAAACCAGACACTTTAGCCCCTTCAATTTGGTAGGTTTTACTCTGGGAAATATATAGGTAAGCTATTCATATCAAAAGATGGTTTGTTACCATAAATTCATTATGTACTTCAATAAATTCATTATGTACTTCACAGTAACCTTGTAGAGAGATTTGAAATTGATATCTTGAAAAGTTCTTTACCACTAAATTTTGTATTTTATCTCAGTGTTTCTATGTGAGACCAGAGTAAAATGAAATATTAAGAAAAACATTATATGGTATCTTTTAAATGTTGTAACTTTAATAAATAAATTTTGTACAAAGTTTGACATAAAAACAATAAATTTTGCATTGCTCTCTTGAAATAGTATAGAAATGCCCCTTCAAACTCTTTTAATGTATTAGGATTATTTTATAGTGCTATGAGGGTATATTTTTATCAACCAAATAAAATTAGAATTCAGAGAATGTAAATTCTTTATCAAAACAGTAGAAGTTCTCCTTTCCTAATGTCTTTGATACAGAATTTAAGTATGAGCTTTTTGATTACAGGCCATATCTCTATCAGGCCTGATACAACAAATAGTTCTGAAAGTCCTGTTAGATATAATTTTCAAATAAATTCAGATTACCTAAGGATTCTCAGACAACCTCAGATTGTCAGTTAACATAAGGTATTAAATATTGTGGGGAAAAAACCCCAAATACTTTAGTTTCTGGGTTCTAAATATATATATATATATATAAATTCATGTAATTATAATATATAATCATAATCTATCTGCATTCTAATAGCCAAACTATATTTTAAGTAGACTGATTATGAAATGAAAATATGAATACATTTCATGTGCATTAAGTACTAAAGTAAACATACAGGATATTCAACCTGAAAAAAACTATAGCATTAAGTGTTCATCATCTCAGGATACTGAACAGAATAAACAAAGTGCTAGGTACCATAATGTACACATCTCCATTCTTTAAAACCTGAGTAATCGGGCTGGGGATGTGACTCAAGGGGTAACGCGCTCGCCTGGCATGAGCGGGGCACTGGGTTGGATCCTCAGCACCAATAATAAAGATGTTGTGTCCACCAAAAACTGAAAAATAAACATTAAAAAAATTCTCTCTCTTTCTCTTAAAAGAAAAAAAAAACCTGAGTACTATATTAGTATATTATACGTCTGGGAAATGTATTAATTTTTTTCATTTTAATAGCATAAAAACAGTTCAAAGTTCAGTACATTATAACAATAATATTATCTAGGCTATATTTACAACTATGGAGTAATTTTATGGTGACAAAAGATAGAAACCTTTTGATCCTATTTTCAATTTCTAGTTGATATATTTCCTTTCTTGGATTCACTTAACCTTTTTAGTGCAAAAATTTCTGTGCAGTATCATTCCTTTTAGAATGAGATGATATCTTTCTGTCCTTATTCAAAATTGAAAAAATTCTATTGTATTCATTTATTCTTGCATGACAGGTAATGTTATATAATTGAAGAAATCAAAAAACAAACAACATAGATATTCTAAAACTCAATTGTCACTTTTAAATTTTAGAAAGTTGAATTTGACTTAATCACTTTTCTAAGAAAACAGATGTGATGTTACTATTTATTCTTTTGTACAAATAGCTTAGATTTTTAAGCTCTACACTTACATCAGAATCCATTGGTGGATATTTTCTTCCTTTACTCTTTCCAAGGCATTTTGTTTTACCTTCTTCCAGCAACTGACACCAGAAACCTTTATGAGAATCAAACCTAAAAAATTACAAACCCCCAAAGAAACCTTAAAGAAATTATTTTTAAGTAATTTATAAGATATGATGACCAATAACATAAGTATTTTTATTTGAATATCAATCTATAACAAATAAAACTGGAAGTTTTTTTTTTCTTTTATACTATAACTCTTTGCATAAAATCTTGTGTCATAAAGAATAAAATAGTATAGAAAGACCTACTTCCTCCAGCCATGTCCCACCTGTCTATGGTTACCACCCAGTGTTCCATGTTTAAGTTAGCATACAATCCTGAAATCCATAAATTTAATAAAATTTATGAGCAATATTTGCACACTGAAAACTCTAATTTCCATGCTAATTTTGTCATAAGGAATTTTCAGTCCCTCTGTCATATTTCTAAGTTTGCCCAATTCTTAATACAAAAATTTTCAGTAAAAATATCCTATTAATAAAAAATTAAGACTAATTCCTTCATATGGTATCAAAATATTTATAAATTTTAAGTCCATTTTTATAGAGTTTAAAAATGACAAATCAATCTTCATCACTTCTGTGTATCACAGAACTACAGGGTGATTTGAGAGAAAAGATTTTGATGTGCCATGGAGTTATTACTTTTAGAATTCTATAGCTATAAACCAAATTTAATTATTTTCCAGATAAAAGAATTTCTTCTTTTAATATGAGAGCTATATTAAAGTAATTCCATCTATAAATGGGATTTTCATGCTATAATTGTAATAATAATAGTATTATGTTACATTTATATTTGTTTATCAAAATATTTTATATTTCTCTATTTGAACCTTCATTATAACCCTGTTAATCAGCTTTTTATTACTGTGACAAAAATACCTGACAAGCACAACTTAGAGGAGGTAAAGTTTATTTTGAGTTTAAAAGTTCAATTCATGGTTGACTGACTATTACTGTGGATCTGAGATAAGGCGAATATCATAGCAAAAGGGTACAGGGGAGGAAAGTTGATCAGTTCATGGTAGCCAGTAAGCAAAGAGTGAGAAAGAAGCCAGGGACCAGATATAGTTCCCAAGGCCATGCCCCCAGAGATCTACTTCCTGTAGCCACTCACCACCATTAGCAATATATAAAGTTTCAAGTTTCACCACTTTCTTGCCAACATCACATATTATCTTTTGGATTATAACCATTGCAATGGGTGTAAACTGGTATCTCAATATGGCCTTAATTGCATACCTTTATAATTAAACATTTATTTGTAATGTGAAATTCAGTGAGTCGAAAGATAGATTCTGTTTGTAGCAATGTCTGATACAACTTATAAAGCTCATTTTAAGCTTTCAGTTTTGAAAGGAAGTACTTCCTGTTGATATACTATCTGTTACTAAAAATTCACAATAGTTTTTGTCTTGTTCTTGTGACAATGGGAAGAACTTAAGATTGGTCAGGGTAGGTTCCAGAAATAACTGACTTCCAAATCTCCCTCCTTAAACTACTTGCTAACTAATTTTTGGCTTAATTTTTCTATGTTCTAATATTTTTACCTGAAAAATAGTACTATTTTGCTAATACTACTTATCACACAGTTTTGTGAGGATATATATATATACACACACATATAAGTTATTTAGTATGTATAGTAAATATGTTTAGTAAATATATTTCTATTCAAAACAACATTTCTAGATGCTTCTTCATAGGTCATCCTAAGGATAACCAGATTTTAGTTACTATGACAACTAGTTTTGCTATTAAAAAGTCTTTACACGGTAGATTCTTACCCAAACTCATCTGCAGTGAATTGGGAAAGAACACCTGGGCAACATAAATTTGATTATCAGGATGTGATATTAGAAACATTTGAAGTCTTTCTAAATTTAATGCATCTTCAGTCCTTTATGACTTAACAAAGCCTCATAAAATACACACACACACACACACACAAGAAAAATTATATTCTATCTCTGACTTTCAAATTAATAATTCCCATTCATCAAAGTTTTCAAAGTAAATCTGTATTAAATTTTTATTTAACACAGTCTGGTTTCACTAAACAAATATATTAATGGGCTGAGAAATGAGATGTCATGTTCAGGTATTTAAGTAACTAGTATTTCTAAATTGAAGACTCCTGTCATGGACATCAATGCCTATGTGATAATTGTGAATGGAAATATTTGTGGTAAAATTTAAATTTATATTTTTAATTTTAATTTATCACATTAGCACAATTCATGTCAAGTTTTAATTTTCTTCATTTTTTTCAAATATTTAATTATTTTCAAAACACTATATAACACATAACCTGAAAACTATACTGGTGTCAATATAATATCAACCCTATTGTTCATAATTAAGGAATTAAGTTTTTGTTGGACAAAAGTTTTTAAATGAGGCCTCCCAGCCTCTCTGGATACTGGCCCTCTTTTAAGGCAGTATGCATTTGATTCAATAAATACCCTGAAATAAGTTGTAAAATGTAACTTACTTTTTTGAATGAGAAAGTTCCAAAATGTATTGTTTTAAGCTAATAGTCTTCATTTCAAACCACACCCGCACTCACTGAGAAAATCAGATTATTTTTACATATTCAATAAGACTTTTAAAATCAATTATGACAATAAAAAGTAATTTTAAGATCCGACTATCCAGTTAGTTGGTATAAATTTTGGAATTCTAGAATATTTTCTTTAGTAATCATGGAATGGAATAAAAAACACTTTGACAATGGAGGATTTTTACCATTGCTTTTGAAAATAAGTTTTGATAGTAGAATTTGCTAAACTGAAAATAATCAGTTTAGAGACTTCTTAAATTGGAGCATTCTCTCATGCCCAGAGTATTGTAAAAACCTTTGTGTATACCTAATTTCATTCATTTATTCTACTTTGTGCAATGCACTGTATTTAAGTGATTGGTTGAGAATTCATATTGGATTTTGTTTAGTAAATCCTTAATAAAGGAAGGAAGGAAGGGTCTTAAGCTGAAAAAGAAATGCAAACACCAAAGAGATGATATTCACTATCATAGCAGGAAAATAAGAAATAATACCAAAATATATAACGGATCTCTTAGTTTTTGGTATAAATAACATTTATGAGAATATACATTTTGTACTCATAGCCATCCCAATATTTCTATAGTATCACAGAAACAACTGTCAGAGTTACTATAAGAAGAGTAACTAAACTGTGAAGATGGGGTTCAGATAAACAACTGCAAAAGCTATAGGGTGAAAGAAGACAATGTTAGACCTAAGAAAACGACATGAAACCTCCAAATATTCTACAAGTGCACTAGTGGTTTTCACAAGGTGTGTCAATGATGATCACAAGAAAATATGAAAAGAAACTCACTGAAAGTGCATTGTTACTCACTCTCAGGCACATGACAATTCGACAGTGAGTCCTTTCTTAAATTCTAATGCGTCTCTTGACCCCCTTGGAGTCAATTACCAAGGAAGATCAGAGGAAATCAAGAAAAAATAAAAATTAAAAAAACTACCAAAACAAACAAAAAAACAAATCATTGCTTTTAACTGCTGAGGTCTCTGAAGAAAGGATGACAAGGTCACATTTATTTTACATAAAGACAAAGGTAAAAAATAAAACTACTGCAATAGAACAATAATAGTATATCTCTCTTTCTCTCTCCCTTTCTCTCTCCCTCTCTCTCTCTCTCTCTCTCTCTCTCTCTCTCTCTCTCTCTCTCTCTCTCTCTCTCTCTCTGCCTATGCTGTCACCTATTGGATTATTCCTGCCTGTATAACATTGTTTCTGAAAACTGCAAAAAAGGCCAGTTCCAATATTATCTAATCTCCTCTTCATACATCCAAGAGGTTGAAATATTGTCTGTTAAATATGTCAACTTTTATGAACTTATTTCAAGTCTACTCTTAAGGTTTGTTGTTGGTTTTTAGAATCACAATTTGTTTCCTCCACTTTTCTTCCAGGAGAAATCTGCATATTTAGGAGTAAACAGGTGATTTAGGACCTTTCTTCATCACAATGTTTTAATTGTTCTTCCCCAAATAGTTAACATATAAATTGACAATTGCATCACCAAACTACAGTTTCTTAAAATTATTTCCCTGCTGAAAGTTTAATTAATTAATGAGAATACAAACTTACGTTAAAGCCTCTGAGTAATTATAATGAGGAGAGACTCCTAGAAACTTCTGTACTTCATCCATTACTGTAGCAGGATCAGTTCTTAGTTGTTGCCCATCGATAATTAGCAACTAAATCACCAAAATAATAACAATAATTATTATTATTTAATTAATGTTGAAAAAAGATATGTTAACTGTAAAATAAAAATTTTTCTGTTTATTCAGAAACAAGGTCCTAAGGAGAATTGCATGCATCATTATTAGATATAATCACACAGTACTTGTTAATGGCCTGAACCAAGAAATAAATCATGCTAATTAAGCACATTCATTTTTGTTACCTGAGAACTCCTACAAACACTATAAAAGCAAAAAGCCAATTGTGGGGACCAAGAGAGCTTAGAAATTTAACTGCAAAATCACAAATATAAGCCAAGAAAAAAAGCAATTATTCCATCATCGATATTGGAAAGGAGCACTGTGGAAAAGAAAAGAATGTTCAAAATAAGCCCAAATGTAATAAGAAAGAAGACATGCCATGTTTTACAATTCCATTCAGGAGTAGCAATGTAAAGTTTGAAGAAATACTTTGATAATTCATATGGAGAAGGTAAGAATTCTCAGAGAACCAGTGCATGTACATAGTTCCTTAAAAAACTAAGGGGAAGAATTTGTTACTATGATGATAGTGGACCCAGCAAGATAAAATGACTGAGGATGGAATGGAAGGTTACAAAGCCTGTAATGCAACTCCAGCCCATACCTATTTTCCAATATTTCTATCAGTCTAGATTAGCATTACTTAATAGAACTTTCTGTGATAATGAATGTTTTATAGCTGCGCTAACAGGTAACTATTGAGCATTTGAACGTGGATAATACAAATAAGAAACTGCATTTTTAATTTCTCTTAATATTAATTCAAATTGAATTAACATTAAGTGGTAATAGCTATCACATTGGACACTGCAGTTTTCTTTTTTTTTTTGAATTTTTTTTAATATTAATTTTTTTTTTTTTTTTAGTTTTCGGCAGACACAACATCTTTGTTTGTATGTGGTGCTGAGGATCGAACCCGGGCCGCACGCATGCCAGGCGAGCGCGCTACCGCTTGAGCCACATCCCCAGCCCTGGACACTGCAGTTTTAAAAGTGCAAGTACACACCACATCTGACATGACTAGATGGTTTATACAATCCAAAGGATTTGATTTGGTAACCTAAGTTGATGCCCACCACCACCCCCCAAAAAAAAAAAAAAGAGTAAGGAATGTGATAAAAGCATAAGACTTCCAAAAATTTCAACAAGGTGATTCAGAAGCAAAATAACATCACTTAATTAAGCAAAACAATATTTGCCTTGTTTAGTGAAGAGGCTCCCTTCAAGCTTTATTTATGTCAGAATAAGAATTAGGGATCTAATCAGGAAGCTATTGAAACTCTTTACAATCAGGTAAGGCACCAGAAAATGGAACAGGGAAAATTACTCTGAAATACTTTCCAAAAATCAGACTGCTTTTCTACTTTGCCTCTCTATTTTTCTTTGCCACAGTCCATTATTTATAAGTAAGAAGTAAAAAGCTAGTAGTTTTAATGAGTAAAATTTTCCTCTATCCTTGAGGCAAAGTCATCAACTTAATGAGATTGTTACATGATGTAAATTTTTATTGCTCCATACCTGAAAGGGAGGGAAATAAACAAGCCATCTCTCAATGTGGCTGGCATACCACCCAGGGACCAAACATCTCTTCTGCAAGGTTTTAAGCTCCGTGGGTGCATGGGGCCCGGCTGAGATTACTTCGTAGAAGCTAAACTTCAGAGCTGCAGGGTCTTCATGTGATCGCTGATGCTGATAAAAAGGTGGATAATTAAACTAACTTGAAACATAAACATAAATAATTAAAAACAAATATTTCTGATAAGTCCTTAAGCTAGAGGAAAGAGTGTCTCACTGCTGGAGAGATATTTATTTTGAAATTAATTAAGGATGAAAATGTTTGCTTGGAGAATCAAAATTTAAAATTATGACACTGATGAGTATGTATTTTAAAGACTTATTTGACAGAGGATGAATTCTTATTGGTAGAATTCCTTAACCAACTTTACTGAGTTTTTTTTTTCCCCTTTGTATATGTATTTTACCTGAAAGTAAACTTTTGAAAGCTGCATTATGTCCCCTTTTCAGCCCATAAGAAAATCATTCATCAAGCTCAGTGGATATGTGTAATACATAAGCACTAGTTCAGCCAAATAATTTTTTGCTCTTCCTTGTAATGTAGTTTTTAGATCAGGAAAAAAAAAATCCTATTTGCTATTTAAAATGGAGAAACTCTGACATATACATTATCCCAAATCCATAGATTTTATCATATATTACCTAGCATCTGAAAGCCAAGATTATTTTATCTAAAGGTAACCTTTGCAGTGAATCAGAACCATTTATTGTTCAGAAAATACAGAAAGCAGCAATCCAAATACGAAAGTGTTTCATAATGACTCAGATATCAGCCAATGGATTTGAGAAAATCATCTTTTCCTTAAATTGACCAATAAATATTCAGGCTTAGCAGTAAGTTTGTAAATGTGTTTCCTATAGGGAGCATTCAGGGTGCAGAGACCAGCTAGTTGAGAAGCAAATTTGCTTCAGTTAGGATTCAAATTATTATACTATAAACTCTACTAGACTTTGTTAAGGTCTGCATTTTACCCCGTGGAGTGACTTATTTGCAATATTTAGAGTGTTTTGTTAGTTTGCATCCTTGAAACCTTCTTTTTCTGTAAATTCCCAATTTTTCAGAGGCTAAGTGATTGCCAAGCTCCAATTTTCTTCTGTCTTTTGGAGTCAATTAAGGCTTATTTCTCTTTTCTCCAGATTTCCTGTAGAAAGGGTAAAAGATGCAAAATCAAATCTGTCAATTTTTAGTATACCTAACTAGAATTCTGTTTTGTATGACCTTTCCTCACTCTGCCCCTGTCACCAAATCTTTCCCAATAACCTTTTCTTCTATTCGTAAACCTGAAAAAAAAAACAAAACTGCTTTTGTTAACTAACAAAAGGTATCTTGGTGTTAAAAAACTATATTCTTAAATTTAATATCATAATTTCAAGGAGTTTCCTATTTGAAATCATATCAGTGGAACATCCCACCCACCCCTGGTGAGAGGATTTGAGCTCTTAATATAAGGTTATGTGCTGTGCTCTAAGTAAGTATTTGCTGAGTTTAATATAAGGTAATTTGCTGTGCTCTAAGTAACCCACAAATCTTCACCAGAGGAATTGTGGGTTACTTAGAGCACACCAAATTACCTTATATTAAACCCCCAAAGAGTTTTTGTATACACAATATTACACATTCATCTTAAATTCATAGTTTCAAAGAAATATAGACCATAGTCTGTTTTTTTAGCCTGCTAATAATTTATTTATACATATTTATGTTTTACCCCTCCCAGAACAATCCATCACTTCAACTTCACCTCAATTTCTCCCCTTATAAATCCTTCACTTCTTCAGAGAATGTGTACTGATTCTTCTGGGGTCTGCATCTCTGCTGCAGCCAGTTAATCAATCCAGCTTGTTTCCTGTAATCTTTAAGATGGACTTTATCACAGAATGATGCTATCAGTCCATCACTTACTTCTTTCTAATTTATATGGTTATTTACACATACAGCATTTCTCCAATTATGTAAAACACAGTCTCAAGTATAGAAGCCACATTTATTATTCCATCACTTTCAGAACAAAACTTGGCACATAGTTGTCATTAAAATTATTGATGAATGGATGGAAATATAAATAATAGGTATTTTTCAATTAAAAAGTTGAGCAATGATAACAAAGGATCGTGGAGACAAGATACTGATTTTGTTATATTCTTATTTTTAATTTTGAATGCCTTTTATTGAAATTTTCCATTTGGTGATTAAAATATCACTGGGACAGTTTTTCTCTATTATTTAATGATTTATTATAAAATATACTTTATATACAAGTATTATTAGAGTCTGTTAAATTATTTTAAAGTGATGGTATCTGTGCTAAGTTCTCACCAACCTCAGAAACATAATGACAATGAATATATGAGAAGAGACTTAGAACAGGTTTAGACAGATTGGGCTTCCAGTGATGAAGAATTCTTATATAAGCTTTGTTTCTAAGTTACTTCTAGAGTACAAACATTTATTTAGATTCTTTCAGAACTGGGGCAATAATCTATGGATGCCTAGAGTCTGTTTTTGTTTATAGAATTGTATTGGAACACAACCATGCTCTTTCATTAACATATCATCTATGGCTACTCTCAAAATACAATTACAGAGTCACAAAAGACCTTACAACATTTAAAACATGAAATTTTGCTGTTTAGTCCTTTATAAAATATATATGTATTGGATGAAAATTCATGATTTTAAAATGCATGCTTAAAATACAGATGTATAGAAGAACAGAGGGTATGGAAATAGATGTATATCTCTATACACACACACAAACAAGTGTATATTTTGTTTGTTATATTTCAATTTAATTTCTTGTATTAACACATTTTGTTAAATATTTTAATAAAAGATTAACACAGAAAGGTTTTTTTTTTTGTTGTTGTTGTTGTTTTTTTGTTTGTTTGTTTTTTTAGGAAAAGTAATCTACTTTTCTGCTGATACCATCCAACTAGCAGATCTTCTCTTTTGTTAATACCTGAGATGGAGGCTATTGCTAAAAATGATCTTCCATTGTCCACGCTCCCCTCCCCCCAGTTTGATTTGTTTACCCTTACCTGGTACCAGGAGTATGCTCGGTCTGATGGGTCAATGAGAATGCTGATGATCTTGGCTTTGGGGACTAGGGAAGCAGCTCTTTTAGGAGCTTCTTCTGAGTGGAAATAATTGGCACTTTTCTCAAACAGAAAGTCAGTAGTAACATTAGATGGAATTGGGAAGAAATCCATATACCTAGAAAAGGAACATTTTTCTCAAAATAAGATCCTGTTTTACACTTATGTACTAGTGACTGAAGATAATAGAGGTGTTCCACATATTCGTTTCTTTCCTAAATAAAATTCTGCCTTTAAGGCATTTTCCTCTATAGTTAGCAAGGGAAACATCCAGAATACTAATAACGCATTTTAAAAATGTTTTTCTAAGTACATTTTGTTTGCTTAGTAGCAGAATAAAGGTAAGAGATGATAAAAATGTAGACATAGAATAATGGCAACAATAATCAATCTAACAATTTAAAATATATCTAAATGGATTAATACTGTACAGATGAAATTCTAAATATTCAAACAGGAATAAAATTTGATCAAAATAAATGATGTACTCAGTTCAAAGGTATTTTAAATGAATTAGAAAAAAAACATTTTTTACGTTATCATAATAAAATATTTTTATCTCCACTAGTGTGTTGAGTTGATGTTACTTAAATATCTGTAGTAAATATTATTTATTTGTTTCTGTCATATAGAACCACTTACATCTATCTTTAGAATAATTACAATGAAAGATTAAAACATATGTATATGTTTACAAATATAAAACCCAATCCAAATTTCCAAGGTTAGAATTTGTATTTTATCTTTTACAATCTATTTACCTCCAGTGTTAACAAGGGGATACCTGTAGTCTCAAGCACAGAAATGGAGGATTCTGCTTCATGTTTTGTATTAAAGGATAAAAGTTGTCAAGTATAAAAAAATCAGCAGATGATCATATATATTTCAAAAGCAAAAAGGGTCATGTTTTAGAGGAAAAAGGATTCCTTAGAAACTACTTGGGTTGCATACATTTTATAATAATAGTTTCACTCTCCATCACCAACCCCTTCAATTCTTAAGCCACTGTGACTATAGACAAACAAGAAAAGGTAATTCAATAATTACTGAACTGAACAGTCACTAACATACATGTAAGGACTTCTTATTATAGTGTGTTGTTTTCTTTAGAATGAGATCATGCAACTTTCATAGACTTTTCAATTGTGAGATCTCATAGTTTCACATAACAATGTTTGTGGTAATATTCCAGTTGTTGAAGCATTACCAACTACAACTGGTTCAACTCGTTATATTTCAACCTTTTAGTGATATCTTAACACTCAGAGAAGTAAAGAAATCCTTTTATGTTTTCTGGAAAATGCATTGCTGATGATAGATCATCCTAGCCTCCTTTCAGAGAGAAAGAAATATACAAAACTTTTGGGAGAGTTGATGTGGTACATCTTCTGGTATACACTCTAGTTACAGAGAGTGCCACATTTTGGGATATTATTTAGAAGTTGATGCTGGTTGCAGGGGTGCTAAGGTTATCAAGAATGACTAGTGGTATCCTGTTTGATCCAAGCTTGCCTTAAGCTTGCTTGTTTTGAGGATGGTTCCAAATATCACAAAAAAGAGGAAATGAGCTGATTTTAGATAACTTTTAGTTTCTAACAAAGTGTCCTACCTTCACAGCAGTTTTTTATAGCTGAAACAGTTTGGGCTTTCAAATCCTACGTAGTTCTGAATGTTGGATCTATAGTGTGTTAATTTTGCCTGGCCTTAGATGCTCACAGAGAAAATAATATATGATCACCTATATGTTCACAATTTCTACTATAGAAATGTTGAAGAAGTGCCATATAGATTTGAAAAAAAATTGATCAATAAGCAAATAAATAAAAGAAATCAGGTTCATATTTATAGTATGGGACCTGGATGCTCCCAAAAATGTTCACTTTTGGAAAATACACATTCAGATTATCCATTGAATTAGCAAGCACACTAGAATGTCTTAATAATTTGAGGGTTAGAAGTGAATGCCTGCTTCCCTCAGCTTTGCTACTTCTATTAAACATAATACCTCAGCATTTTTTTCTATCTGAAAAATGTATATATTTTTTTCTTTTTTCAATACTCGACATTTATTTGCTATTTGTGCTGACTCTGAATATTTATATTTTTATTTGATTTTACTTAAAGCCACATTATGACTATAGGGGTTCTAAATGTTAACAGGATTGTATAGCTTTCCAACCTTCCACGAATCCCCATGTAACTCAAAATAATAATACCAATGGATAAACCATTAAACTTACATGCATACATAACTCAAATATTTTTTTCTGAGAAGTTCCAATTACAAATCAACTATTTGTCAAAGATAATGTTTTCTAATTTTTATTTGCCTTACTTTGTTTGTACCCTAAGCTGCTTGTCAGTTAAAGCAACCCTAGCTTTATCCATTCTCAAAAAATGCAGATCCAAGAACCCAAATAAACTAGCTGTGCCTAAGTTAATTCTTTAAATGACCCTGGGACTCTGAGACACACAATCTTCTACACCTTTTGGAACTACGATTATAAAAAGATACCTAAGTAGTTAATGCTTCATAGAGAAGCCAGACCAGTCTGATAAATGTGAATATTTGAAGTTGTTGCATGCAAAGCTATACTTAGTGTTATATATTAAAATTTGCAATAATTATCTGTCATTTGGATTAACTGCCTTTTATAAGTATATACTTTATCAATCAAAAATGCTTGTGTTTGGGGTAATTTTAGTGAGTTATATTTAAAATCCTTCATTGTTTTTTAATTGTCTATTTATTTAAGTCCTATCCTTATAAATGGCTTAAGAAACTTTTTGTTCATATAACAGTGCCTATACTGTACTAGCTATGATCAAGAAGGTTTTATTTGATATAATTCATGACAACAAAAAATTGATTATTCCCACAGTCAAGCAGCAGCTGAAGTAGTTGATGGTTCTCAATCCTCCATGCTATTATTTAACACCACATAATGAACATCAAGCTCTATATAGAAAAATTGGCAGTGACATACATAACAATTTTAGCATATGTGAATTCTAGTGGGTGTTCAAATTTGACTCGATCCATTAGTTTACCTTTTCATTCAGACTACCTCAAACAACACTTGTGGTGGGTGGTACTTATAAAACTGAGATCACATAATGTGACAAAACAGATATTAACATACATGACTCTTCTTGCTAAAATCAATGCAAAATGTGTGTTTATGCTCTAGAATTATTACAAGAATTTCACTCCTTTAAATTACTCCATCTAGCATTATACCCTAGCAGCAAAATCTCCTGATATATTTCATGATTAAAATGTTACATTGTACCATCCATTTCTACTCTATATTATAGTTTTGTATGTATCTACACTTTCACATTTTAACTATTTTCTTAAGATATCTAATTTATTTCTAATGTCAATTCAAAGGTAAAAATTTAAATTTCATAAATTTTTGATAGAGTTTTTATTGCTTTCATTACTCATGAGATATATACACATTTATATTTCTATATACTTATTATTATTGCCTAACCAAAACAAAATAAAAAAGTATATACATGAATTATAGCACCACATAATAAAAAGTGCGCAGGAGAAAAATATGAAAATGTTTTCTTAAGAATACAAAGGAATGAAATTTCTGAGTATCATACTATTTTTTTTTCTATTTCACATTTGCGATCATCATCACAGATAATTGATGCCAATTGAAGTTACATGTGAGCCTCATGAAACAATAAGTGACTCCATAAACTGAAATGAGTGTGTTATGAATGATTTTCTGTGTTCCTTCATGTTATTTGATCAGTTTCCAAGCCACCCAGGATAACTTTTATTTATGAATACAAACATACATGTTTCTAAATATTAACACTAAGATTATACTACGCACAGTACACAAACTTTTAGATTTATACTAATAACCCATCTTACCAATCAATCCCCCTGTGGTAGTTATTTCTATTAAAGAACTGTACCTCCTCAAAGGTTTTTGGGCTGGGGGAGTTACTAAGGATGGAAGGATGCATAACCAGGAACAGAAACAAAGCAGTGGTACCTGAAAAGACAAGAGAAATTTAGAAATTAATGTAATGAAAAGAAAGTTTCTACTATTAGCATTTCAAAGTTATTAAGAAATTAAATAATGTAAGGATCCAAACAGATTCATTATAATTACTTCTTGGATTAATGTTATAGATATCTAGCATTTAAAAAGAAACATGTTCTAAAAAAAATGGAGATAAAGGGATGTGAGAAGAAGCCTCTTTCAGGGATTAAGAGAATCATCTTTTCATTTTAGTTCAATCACTGATTTGGTCTGTGGCACTGGCTTTTAGCTTCTTTTTGTTTCACTTTTCTTAAGTCCTTGTATATTTCATGTGTTTTCTCAGTGGATGAAAGACATAGTGGATCTGAAGATATTTTAATTTAATATAGTACTGTATAAATAAAATATGTTATTAGTCAATATATTACATTACCAAAATGAATAGTTTGGTTCTCCTATAAAAGTTCTTGCTAAGGTTGATGAAAGTTAATTAAACAGAATTAAATCTTTTAAGAAGTTTTCATAAACTTGAGTGTTCTTTCATATTTATAACAGTAATATAGATATTGTTTAACTTGTTAAATTTGAAAAAAATAGTATCATTTCTTATTGACATAACTTAAAATATTAACAGTTTATTGAACAGAGAATTGTCTATCCTAGGAATCCATGTAAATTTGCAACTATTGTGGAACAAGGGTGTGAATTTTTTTAAGCGAGCAATGTCATAAGCTAAAGATTACTATTTTATTTGTCTAAATTAAGAGGTAGAGCATGCAGCTTAGTCATACATCTACAAAAGAAAGGGAGGCAGGTTAGGTTCAGTTTTTCAAAGATTTAACCATGTACTTAAAACTGTGAGTGTGTTTATAAATCACAACATAAAAAAAATTTCTGTACTATATATTCAGTACTCCTGGAAGAAAAATACACTACAGATTCTACTTCTCTATTCTAATGTGACTCATAGTTTATACAATCTGATGGAATAGGCTTTGTTAATTGTATTCCAAGTTGATACATAGAAATAGTAATCAGACATGATCTTGCAGTATTTCTCTTACTGGAAAAATTACTGTTCTAACTTTGCTTTGTAATACTGTCATGTTGCCATTTGCACAAAAGTTTGAAATTTCTTATATCTCTGATAAGCTTTCAGTAGTATTGTACTTAAATCTACCATATCCATCAATAGAAAAATCATTAAAATTACTATTTTTCAACTAATTGAATATTGACAGGTAAATTAATTGAAAGAAATAGTGTTTCTAGATTACATCTGAGCCAAACAATGAACGCTTTAAATATAATCACAAATAAATATAGGAAATAAAATATATATCTATGATATACAAAGTAAAAATGTTCTTCACAAGTTTCACTTAAAATAGTAATTTTCAATTTTTATCATATATCAGATTCACTAGAGTGCTTGTTACAACACAGATAGTTGGGACTATCCCAGAATTTCTGGATTGAGCCATACTGTGGTGTGGCTCAAGAATTTGTCTAGCTGGGGTTGTGGCTCAGTGGTGGAGCATTCGCCTGGCATGTGCAGGGCCCTGGGTTCGATCCTTGGCACACATAGAAATAAATAAATACAGGTATTATGCCCAAATATAACTAAAAAAAAGTTATAGTATACATATTAAAAAAAAGAATTTGCACTTCTAACAAACTATCTGGTGATACTTCGGCTGCTGGTTTGGTGATCATCTTTGAAAATGACTGAATTAGAAGAAATGTTAAACAATACACAAAACTTATTGGGGGAAAAATTTTATAGTATTTGACATTTACAGTAAAGTATAAAGAGCATGCTATTTGGAGTCAGGTAAATCCTAGTGTCAAAACTTTTGTTTCTAGTACTTACCGGCTATGTGAAATTGAATAAAAGTTATTTAACTTTCTGAATCTCAGTTTACTGATATGTGTAGTGGAGAAGAAAATACTTGATCAAAGTCAAGTGAGATAATCTGTGAAGTATTACATATTTAGTGCCATATCTGAATATTTGTAAAGCATTTTTAAAAATAAATTAATTGGAATGTGATTTAGAATTTAAATAAATAAAAATTCTAAATATGTTTATATCTCAACAATATAGTTGAGATACCATTCAGAAAAAAGCATACATCCTTTTAATTAATTAATTAACTTATTTTTGTTGTTGGGGATATAACCCAGGATTTAATGCATGCTATACAAACACTCTGCCTCTAAACTATATACTCAGTCCTAAGTGTCTTTTTTATTTTCAATGAAAAGAATAAATATTTGTAAAAATAAAAATCATAAATACTATAATATGAAAATAAACATTGATTATTTTCTGAAATATTTTGGAAAAACACTCTTTTCTGATTTTTATTTTTAAGAATTATTGCTTTTTAAAATAGAGTTTCATGACCAGCATCAATTAAACAAACAGAAAAAATAAATATAATGTAATTAATTTTCATAGTCAATAAAAGGTATAATTTTTCAGTGGTCAAAAAATAGATACATGATTTCTGAATTCCATCTTTATCCACACATATTCTGTGGGCTGGATAAACTGTTTTGTATATACATTTTGTCAATAGTAAATCAAGTACATAATGATAGTTATATACATTTAAAAAAACCTGTGAAGCTTTAGTTTTTATTTATTTTTTGTCACTGTAAAACACTCAAAAGTATTTGAATATCCAGATAACCAAAAATCTATACAAAATTAACCAGGAAAATACTTGTGACAAAACTGAAGTTAAAAGTAAAGTTATTTAGTGTGGTGCATGCCTGTGGTTCTAGGGGCTGAGGGAGGAAGATGCAAGTTTGAGTTTAGCCTCAGTAACTTAGCGAGACCCTCAGAAATTTAGCATGACCCTGTCTCAAAATTAAAAAGAAAATAAATAAATAAAATTTTAAAAGGAGGGGCTGGTGATGTAGCACAATTGTACTTTACAATACAGCAGTAAAGAGTCCCTGGGTTCAATCCCCAGTACCCTCCCTCCCCACCCCCCACCCCCCGCACACACAACAAAGTGTGGGAAAATAAAGCTATTTAGTTCTTATGGGATTGATCTGAGGAAATATTTTTGTCTGAGTAAAATATTCAGTTCCATAAAATGTTGATAGATATAGATAGCATGAATGAATCTTAAAAGTATCATGATAAATGAAAGAAGTTAAATACAAAAGACTATACACAGCATGGTTCCATTTATATGGAATTCTAAAAAAGGTAAAACTACAGTGATAGAAAGTAGTTGCCTTTGGCTGGGGATATGATGCAGCTTAGAGAAACTGGCTACAAAGGGATATGGAGAACTGTTTTGAACAACACTATTCTATAATTTGAATGTGGTGGTAATTATGTAACTACAGTTCACAAGATTTATCAAACTGACATCTAAAATGGTTGAATTTTAATGTAAGTAAATTATATCTCAATAATATTGGGAAAAATCAATTTCTATGAAAGGGAATCATTTTCAATATTATTTTCCAAAGACAAATGTCATATCCAAATAATAGTATATACATTTGGAAACCAAACTGAGTTTAGAATAAGAAATAATAATTCTGCCATCTAACCATAATATTAAAATACCTGTTTATCCAGCCCAGCATAAGAGGAAGCATCCCCTGCAGGGCTTCCTGAAGCAAACATGGTATGTCAAGCTTCAGAGAGTAGATGTACTTATCCTTGTATTACTGACAAGGTTATTTGATGACAGTGGGAGTTCACTGAAAAGGCTTCAGTTTCAGTGTTTTCCTAGATATCTTTTGACTTTAGATAGATAAAGACAAGTGAAATGAATAAGCACAAAGAAAAAATGTCATCAATACTGTTTTCAAATTGATATTTGCAAATGGGACTAAGAAAAAAAAATTAAAATACTTAACTCTCTGTGGACCTTGCATAGAATTCTCTTCAGCTTTTTCCTGAGTGGAATAGCAACAGTGCAGTTGAAATGGCTGTTTTCCATGAAGCCAGAATCCAAGAGCCTCAAATAATTTATCACGCAGGATACATTTTAAATGTCTGGCATTTTAAAGCTTCCATTGGGCTTCATTTTACTACTGATTCTTACAAAAACAAAAAATTTATGGAAAAAAAATTGCACACCAATTTAGGAAATGGTACAAAAGATTTCTCTTGGGTATGAATAAATACCATTTTTAGCACAAACTTTTTTGTTTCACGTTTAGGAATTCTGCTTGTCACCTATCTTTTAAACTTTTAAAAATTTGTCATCTCTGCAAGATATTGTTTACAAATAAATTATATCATGGAGATGGCAGACTAAAGAGGAGTTTACTATAGAGTACTAGATGGGGTTGATTATAGAGTACTAGGTATTTATATGTGTTCCTGTTGACTTTTGACAGACTCCTGTCACACTTTCTAAACACATGATTAGTTTTGCTTTCCGTTAACGTTTTTCAATAAAGATCTTTGGGAAAAAATGATATGTGCCACCAAATTAACTGCTGGATATTCAAAATGTATGACATCTACTTCATCCTTTTCATTAAAAAGAAACACTTTGACAAAACACTTAAGTCTATTACTGAACTAAACAAAGATCACGTAAGAAGATAACATGTTATTTATCCATCAGTTTTATAGGAAGTTTAAGAATTCACTGTCTAGTCATTTATATTTTTACACTCTTGGGTTAATCATAGCATTAAAGTTCTTACCAGTTTTCTGGGGTCCTATTACTAAGAATTTTGGTAAGCGATCACAGGTTTTTTCCTTAGACCATATGTCTCTGTGGCGTTTGTCATCACAAGGATTCTAAATTGAAGAAGAATATAGAGATGTATTTGTGTATGTTTACTGTGTATCATCATTTTCAACTTTTATCCCTAGAAGATATCACAGGAAGCAACAGGACAAACAAAGACAATTCTTTTGGTTTTTAATTTTTTTAATTGAAAGTCCTGAAATGGTAAATGGTATGACAGGTGTTTAGAGTGATGTCTTTTCATACTTAAGCCGAAAGTGAGGAGGTGGGAGAGGAGATATATTTCTATTTGGATATAAAATCTCATAGTATTTATAGTTTAACATTTTTCTGTTACTGGCCAGTTCTATGTTCTAATTTTTTGCATATATATATATATATATATATATATATATATATATATATAGAGAGAGAGAGAGAGAGAGAGAGAGGAGAGAGAGAGAGAGAGAGAGAGAGAAGCGCTTGCTAAGCAGACTATACTTTCTGCCAAACTAAAAGTTGACTAATTCAATATCAATATTAAATAAATAAATGAAATTTAAGTGTCAGATTTTTATTCTAAGTAACTTTAAGCTTCCCTGCTGTGCTTCAAAGGGATTTCCCTGCTGTGCTTCAAACTGTGCTTCAAATGGATAGGGATCTAATCATTATTATAATATTTAAAGAGATATCCAACCCTTCAGATGCCTTCAAAGATTGGTAATGTATATCTAAAAATGTAACTTTATAGACTGTGATGTTAAAAAGTACTAAATTTTAGAAAATGGGTAAAATGAAGGTGAATTACTTTTAAGATTCTGTTTTATACTTATAATAACTTAAAACCAATATCCATTGTGTAAAATATATCTAGAGTATCCCTAATTTTTAACTTCAAAGTTTGTATTATGTAATATTATGTGAATTGGGAAGAATTACAGTATCCCTGAATATTTTGTCAAGACTGGGCAAACAGGACCATTTTTTAATTTATATTCAATTAATACTGTAATCTGTTTTTTAGTGAAGACTAAGGTAAGAATATTCATATTGCTGTTGGGAAAAATGTTATTTTAAACTTGTTATCTAAAGTAATGATTTTGTTTAAAAATAAGGTGTTCAATAAGCAGGAAAATTTTATGTCTTTCCAGTGGATAACATTTGATGATGTTTTTGTAGTAGTAAGATGAAAAGATACTTGTTATAACAACTAAAAAGTAATATGCAGCTATAATTCCACAACCACCAACTTTAACCTGCTAAATATAGTTATGTCTCTTCTTGGAATTATCTGTTTATCCTCGAGGAGTAATTAGTTTTCAGTTCAGGGCTGAATGGATTTAATATAGAGTTCATAGTTGACCACAACTTTGTGAATATATTGAGTTTTACTTCTGAAGACTGTGTTGTTTTGTCATCAGCTCTGCACAACCTCTGGAGTCAGCAAGCATGGAACTGTTTCATTCTCCGCAACAACAGTAGATGTGTCACTTTGCTTAACTGACTCATCCTGTTTTTGACTTAGTATGATCATTTATAAAGTGCGATAACAACTATACCTACCACATAGACATTTGTGTTGGTTAAATGAATTAACAGATGTGAAGAGACCAATGTGGCAAATAATAAGTATATTAAGTTATTTGCTAAGATTATTTCTTTTCACAAGTTATGTTATAGAAAATTTTGGTTCAACATGGTTCCCACAGTTCTACAACACATAACTGTGCTTTGAAATCTGGTTATCCCTAGAGCAGTTTAATGTGATTTTTTTTTTTTTTCCTTAAGAAGTTCAGTGATTTATCCATGAAACATGCTACCATCCCTGGTTCCAAAATAATCCACAAATAATATTTCTGAAAGCAACTGCTATTCTGTAGCTACAAGTATGCCTTGTGGTTCAGGAAGCAGATGTCAGAAGTGAATGCTTCTCTGAGACCCTTTAATGTGCATTAGTCATTTATAGATAGGGGGATGTGTTAAAGGCTGACTGGTTGACTATCTGCCTAGCACAAAACCTGTTTACAATCTTCTAATCTTTTAACCTATTGAAATCTGCAAATAGATATCTCACTCCTGATTGAAAACATTATATCCACTGAATTTCCCACTGAAAACACCATAATTTCTAAGGATCAATAAAACAGAATCCAGCTTAATATGGAGCAATAACAAGACTACAATTATGAAAGAAACAGTTTCTCAGGTACACTAGCATTTCCCAAATGTACTTTTTTTTTTTTCAGATGCCTTCACTCTTTCAGATTTGGAATATCTCATAGAGGTATACAATATGATTGTGGGATTCATTAGTTGTACTAATAATTGAACCAATTTTACCTGCCAAAGAGGGTCTTTCTGATCAGGAAAGAGTTCAAAATACTTATGAGCCAGTTGCACTGGTGGCAGAGTCTGAAGACGCAGGTTGGTCCAGGTCTGCATGAAGTTGGCCAGATTAACAAATGTATATAATCCCAGTCGGTCATTCCCATAGTTAGACAAATGAGTCATGAAAATACTGATCTGAAAAAGGCAAAGAACTTCAGTGTAAACATCAGTTATTTTAATACTAGAGGACAACATAATCATAGCAATATTAGTTTTTCCCCCCTAAGGAGACAGCGTAAGGTTTTATAACTTTGAATTTCAGACATATTTCTAAACTTCTCTCATTATATTAATGTATACTATAGGATGTGTTACAACAAGACCTGATGGACACTTTCCCTGAAATTTTGATATATTTCATAACAAAAATAACAACAAAGCTGAGTGTAAACCAGTGGTGTCACATACCCAAGCCTTTGTAATAAAACTAATCCAGAATAAGGTATCCTAGATATCAACACCTAAGACCTTGTGATATGTAGATGATTAATCATATAGAGTGGCAGTATTTCAGGAGGTTGGGATTTTGTAATTTGGTCTATTTAATTCAGTTTATAACACTGTATTTCCAGTTTAAAGGGCATAAGTAATCAATGAATTATTATTAGCATTAACTGAACCTCCTCTGATATGCATTTCTTAGAAGCTATAATAACAAAAAGTGCCTTAGTTTTTATTTTCCATAAATAATACTCAGTGTATTATTCCCAATATAAAATGCCTTTCTAAGAAAAGTTTTTCAAGGCTGGGCATAATGTGCACACCAATAATTGCATTGGCTCGGGAGGCTGAGTTCAAAGCCAGCTTCAGCAATTTATCGAGGCTCTAAGCAACTTAGTGAGACCTTGTCTCTAAATAAAATATAAAAAGGGCTAGGATGTGGCTCAGTGGTTAGGCGGCCCTGGATTCAATTTCCAACAAACATACCAAATATATATGTTGGAGAAAAGATAGTCTTTTAACAAATGACGCTGGAAAAACTGGATATCTGTATGTAGAAAAAATGAAATTTTATCTCTATCTCTGACCCTGCACAAAAGTTAACACAAAGTGGATCAAAACCCTAGGGTTTCAGAAGCAGTGAAAATGCTTCAAGAGAACATAGAGTCAAAATTCTAACACATTATTCCCGGCACCAACTGCATTAACAATACTCAACATTAATATCAACACATGACATTAACAAGCTCAAGAAATAAAACCAAAAATATATAGATGGGATGGCATCAAGTTAAAAAAGTTTCTGCACAACAAATAAAACAATTAAGAGCACAAAGAGAGAACACACAGAATGAGAGAAAATCTTTGCCAGCTACTCTTCAGATAGAGCATTATTATCCAGAATATATAAAGAACTCAACAACAAAATTTAATACATACATATAAAACAAATGTAACTCAAATAACCCAATCAATAAAAGGCAAATGAATTAAACAAACATTTTTTAAAAGGAAAAATAAAAAAAAATGACCAGCAGATATGTGAAAAGTATTGAACATCCTTAGCAATAGGGAAATGTTAATCTAAGTGACATTGTGATTTTATCTCACTCCAGTAAGAATGGCAATCATAAAGAATACAAATAATTATAAATGCTGGTGAGGATGTATGGGAAAAGGTACATTCATACATTGTTGGTAGGACTAGAAATTAGTTCAATCACCTTGGAAAGCATATGGAGACTCCTCAAAAGACTAAGAATGAAACCACCATATAATCCAGATTTCCCACTCCTTGCTGTTAATCAAAAAGTACTCAAATCAGCATACTATAGCGATACATGCATACAAGGTTTATAGCAGCATAATTCAGCCACATTATGGAACCAATCCAGGCACTTATCAACAGATGAAGGAATATTGAAAATGTGTATATAAACAATGGAGGATTTCTCGGTTATAAAAAATGGAATTGTTCCATCTTCTGGTAAATGAATGGAACTACAGACCATCATGTTGAAAGATATGAAAGTCTAACTCAAAAATTTGAATATTATCTCTCATATGCAGTAAAGCTAGAGAAAAATTAGAATTAATTAAAGGAGAACAGTGGAGCTGAGGAAGGGACTTGAAGGGGAGGAAAGAGGCATGGGAAAGTAGATGAACTGAAATGAAACTGACCAAATTGTGCCATGTGCATGTATGAATACATCACAATGAATTGCACATTCATCTATTAGGTACAAACAAAAGAAAGAAAGAAAGAGAGAGAGAGAGAGGGAGGGAGGGAAGGAGGGAAAGAAAGAGAGAGAGAAAGAGAGAGGAGAGAAAGAGAGAGAGAGAAAGAGAGAAAGAAAGAAATAGAGAGGAAAAGAGAGAAAGAGAAACAGAGAGAAAGAGAGAAATAAAGAAAGAGAGAGAAAGAAAGAGAGAAAGAGAGAAAGAAAGAGAGAGAAAGAGAGAAATAAAGAAAGAAAGAGAGAGAAAAAGAGAGAAAGAGAGATAAAGAGAGAGAGAAAGGGAGAGGGGAGGAAGGAAGGAAGGAAGGAAAAGAAGGAAGGAAGAAAGAAAGAAAAAGAAAGAAAGAAGGAAAGAAAGAGAGAGAGAAAGGGAGAGGGGGAGGAAGGAAGCAAGGAAAGAAAGAAAGAAAGAGAGAAAGAGAGATAAAGAGAGAGGGGGAGGAAGGAAGGAAGGAAAGAAAGAAAGGTAAAGTACAACGAAAGACAGTAGATGAAGGGAAGTTGGAGGAGGAAGGAAGGAAGAGAAAGTGGAAGCAATGGAGATTGAACCCAGGGGTACTTAACCATTGAGCTATATCCCCAGTCCTTTTTTATATTTTTCATTTAGAGGCAGGGCCTCACTAAATTGCTGAGGGTGGCTTTGAACTTGTGATGCTCCTGCCTCAGTGCCCCCAACCCCACTGAATTTCAGGCATGTGTCACTACACCAGCTAAGTAATGGGGATTGTAATAAATTATTATATTATATTATATTATATTATATTATATTATATTATATTATATTACATGCATGTATAAGTATTTCAAAATGCACTCCACTATCTGTAACTATGGATCACTAATAAAAATGTTTTTAAAAACGTTTGACCTTGTTTGTATATACATAAGTAAAAAACAAGGTACTTGTTTTTTTATAAAAACAAAAAGCACAAGGTAAATGGTAAATACTATATACATTACCATTTATTAAATATATATATATATATATATATATATATATATATATATATATATATATATATACTACTTGTAAACCTGTAGCTAAGAGAAGGATAAGGGAATCTATGCTTTCCAACCTCAACCCTAAGATTCTGTTAAGTTCCAGGTATAGGGGATGCATGCATTGGTACCAAGATTAAGAAACAAAACATAGGTTGTAGTGCAAAAGCAATTGACAATGCCATAATTATTCTTTTTCTTTTGAGAAGATGGAGGACAGTAGAGGAAATAGATATAAAAAGTTGTTTTATTATTATTCATCTTCATGCTACTTAGATCAAATCCCTGCTATTTTCATTTTACAGAATCATCTGTAACGGTCCTAATGATGATGACACCAGAATATAATTTGAGGATTAGTGCAAAGACTCTGATAAAACAATATGGAGATTACACAAAAATCTAGGAATGGAAAAACCATATGTCCCACCTATCCCACTCCTTACTATTTATCGAAAAGAACAAAAACCAGCATAGTATAATGATATAGCCACATTAATGTTTATAGCAGGACAATTCACAAGAGCTGAGCTATGGAACCAGCCTAGATGCCTTTCAATAGATTAATAGGTTAAGAAAATATAACATATATACACAATGGAGTTTTAATCAGCCATAAAGAAGAATTAATTGATGGCATTTTCCATTAAATGGATGAAACTGGAGAGCATCATGCTGAGTGAAATTAGCCAGATTAAGAAAATCAACAATTGAATGTTTTCTCTCATATGCTTCCACCTTCTGATAGAGCAAAATAAAGAGCTTGGATATTATACAGATATAGGGAAGATGAGAGGAGCAGGAAGAGATCAAGAAGTGGGGAAGAGGGATATGAAAGGGGAGTAAATGAAGAATGAATTTGACAAAATTAGCTGTGGGCATGTATAAATATACCATAGTAAGTTCTTCTTTTATGCTACTTATAAATTACCAATGATAATAAATTTAAAACTGAGTGAAAGGAATGCTAGTAGAGTAGAAGGAAATTAAGTAACTTAACGCCTCACTTTTGCTGAGGCTGGCTGTGAACTCTTGCCTCAGACTCTGGAGCCTCTGGGATTACAGGCATGCACCACCATGCAAGGCATGATATAGTTTATTTTAAAAGGAATGGGATTTAACAGAAAAAAGAGGGAAGTGGGTGGGGAGAAAATAAACGAAGACTTGGAAGGCAGAGTTCAGGGAAAGGAGTATGGAGTGAATGGGGATAAAGTTAAAGTAGATGTCTCTAAATAAAATACAAAATAGGACTGCAGATGTGGCTCAGTTGTCAGTGTCCCTAAATTCAATCCCTGGTAGCCCCGTGCCAAAATAAATAAACTATTATCCTCTTGTCTTTGACTTTGTCCTTCACAGTAAAACAGGAAAAAAAAAGGTGTTTTCTGCCATTTATCAGCTCTGTAATCTTTAAAAGTTATTTCAACTTCCAGTACTTATTTGAAAAGAAAAAAAAATCTAACAATAATAACTACCTGATAGGGTCATCATGACAATAATATGCAAAATAAAACATTTCAAGCCCTGCCTGTCACATGATTGCTTAATACACAATTGCTATTTATTGCTTTTGTTATGTTATTGTTATTTTGGAGAAATATCATCCTTCATTTTATAGCTTTCTTTTATCTTTCTTCCTAGACCTTTTCAGTATAAATCTCCAGTCTCTTAATTCTCCATTTTTTCTTGCATCTGTCTTCAGATCACTTCCTCTACCAGGCAAGAGGCTATGGTCAATGATAAGAATATCCCTCTTACAATGATCTTCAGATTCCTAAATCACCTTTCTGTTGTCAGTGCCCTGTGAATCTGAGGCTTTGGATCAACTTTCCCAGATAATTATTTCAACCCCACATAGGGATTGCTCAGTACATCTAGAGAAAAACACACAATAGGAGCTATTCTTATCATAGAAGCATGTGATCCCTGATCTCAATTAACCCTCAATAGTATTAGATTTTCTTTATATTATTTTTTGTCACCTCACTGTTGAATTTCCTTTAGAAGATATTTCAAATTTTCATCCCTCTTTTGAGGCCTTGGCTAATCTCCATTCTCTTTAGCTGCTCTTTCTAAAATTGACAGGGAGTAAATGTCATTAGGCAGTAACTTTGTCAAGTCTCTTACCCTCTGCATATACATTTGCCTTTGCCAGTACCCTCAAGTAAAGCTGTACAATTTCATATTCAAGGCTACTATATTTCCCAAAGCTTTCATGCCTTCTACTTTCAATTCCCACAAGATCTTACTGATCACTTATTCCTCTGCTTCCCTCTATTTTCAATACTTTTTATTAACAGGATTCCTCACTAAGGAAGGATCCTTCCCTAATAGCTGAAAAAAATTTCTGAATCTCTCTCACCTTAGGTTCACTCTTGAGTTTTTGTCTTTTCTAGCCACTGTCCTCAGTCAAGTTCTTTGAAGAACAATACATAGATGCTGTCTTTATTCCTTGCTTCCATTCAAACCTTTGAAACCTGGTTTTTGTCCCCTTCCACTGAAAATGGTTTCCCAAAGGTGTGTGATAGCCTCTTAGTTCCCTAATCCCATGGACACTTGGTAGTCTATATTAACCAACTGCACCAATTCACATCATCAACCACATTTAATTTTTTTCTCTAGTTTTGGTTTTTGTGAATGTTTTACTTCTACTCCCTTTCTTCTCCTCCATTGATTCATCTCTCTCCATATTACATTTATTTATTTTTTCCATGTTTTAGTTATAAATATTTTAATTATTCAAACATCATTATGAAGAAATCAAATGATTGAAATGCAGTAAGACTAAAGGACAAGATAAACTAGAACGGTGATAACTACCAGACTTCGGCTTCTACTTTAAATTTTTTTTTTTAATTAATTATTTTTTTTTAGTTCTAATCAGCTATAAGTGCTTTTTAATTCATTGTACACAAATGGAACAGACTTTTTTACTTCTCTGGTTGTACTCAAAGAAGAGTCACACCATTCTTGTCTTCATATAAGAACTTTGAATAGTGATGTTCATATGATTCCATCATCTTTCCTACCCCCACGGACCCTTTCCCCCTTCACATTGTCCCATCCAAAGTTCCTCCGCTTTTGATGCCCCCCATTATGGATTAGCATCCACTTATCAGAGAAAACATTCAGCCCCTGTTTTTGAGGGGGGATTAGGTTATTTCACTTAGAATGATATTCTCCAACTCCATCCACCTGGAAATGCCATAATTTCATTCCTTTTAAATGGTAATATTGCATTGTGTATATATACCACAGTTTCTTTATCCATTCATCTATTAAAGGGCATCTAGGTTGGTTCCACAGTTTAGCTATTGTGTATTGTGCAGCTGTAAACATTAAAGTGACTGTGTCACTGTAATATGCTGCTTTTAAGTTCTTTGGGTATAAACCGAGCAGTGGGATGGCTGGGACAAATGGTGGTTCCATTCCAAGTTTTCTAAGAAATCTCCATATTGTTTTCCAGATTGGTTGCACCAATTTGCAGTCCTACTAACAATGCATGAGTGTGCCTTTTCCCCCACATCCTTGCCAACAGTTATTGTTGCTTGTATTCTTGATAACTGCCATTCTGAGTGGAGTGAGATGAAATATTGCAATAGTTTTGACTTGTCTAATTAATAGAGATGTTGAACACTTTTTCATATATTTGTTGATAGTTTGTATCCATATTACCTTTAAATAGCTGATGTTTATCAGGGTTTTGTTCTTTACCTGCTGTCTCCATGTACAATTACCATATTGATCTCTAAATCTCAAACTACCATTTGTATCCTCTTCTCAAATTTTATGTGGAAATATCTAAATGTCTAGTTGTCATTTCTTCTGAATGTTCCATAGCCATCTCACTTTAAACATGGCTAAATTGAATATTGTATATGTTCCTAAGAGAGTTAAGTAAGTTCTAGGAAAGCAGGGACATCATTTGTCTCATCATTGCTAGGTCCCTAGCACCTAACCAACTAGAAGATGAGGACAGAATAGATTCTCAGTAAATAAAAATTTGAATTAAGTGAAGTTTTACACTTTGTCCAGTTTTTGTTTCATATTACTTAATTTTGCCTAAAGTTAGTACTGTTCATATGATGAAAAAAAAAAAAAAAAGGTTATCCTGAATACTTATCAACTCCTCACTCAACTGATCTGATTTGTTAACATTGTCTCTTTTATAATTCATTTCCTCCTCTTTATTATCATTTGTACTTATCTGGTATAAATCCCTTATTGCCTCTTACCTGGTTTCTTTTAAATCCTTCTGAGTGGTCTTCATCTTTCTAGTATTTTAGTACTATAATTGGTCTTCAAGAATAGAATTGTCCAATATATATATATATATATATATATTTGTCTTTTATACTAAAAAATTTAAATTATATATATATATATATATATATACAATTAATTTTAGTGATGTATTTAGCCTTATAATAATATTATCACTTAGTACATAATAAGTATTAAAATTATTAATGAAATGTTTTAAATTTTTTTAATACTAGGTCTTCAAAGTTTGATGTAGCATTTTACATTTATAGTACACATCAATTTGGAGTAGCCATACTAGACAGTGCAGCTATACTGTCTATTCCCTCAATGCTTTAGAAATCTGTCATAATCTAGTATGCACCTTCTTTCCATCTACTTTTACTTCTTTTATAGAAAATGCATCCATGAATTTGTAGATGCAATTTGATCTATCTGAAATTCTGACTTCTATTTTTAACATCCAAGACTTTCCCAGTTTAAGGAGATCACTCTTTTTTTTTTTTTTTTTTTTGTCTCCACTGTTACCTTATGCACTCTTATAGCAGCTATTGCAATAGTTGTCTTGATGTGTTATATATTCCTCTTAGTGAACTAGGAGCTCACCAAACACAGTGACCATGTTATAATCTTTTTTATCTATGGTATACTTCATTTAAAAAATGCTAGTTAAATGTAAGTTAATTGTATAATAGACTAATGATAAGTGTTTGTTGAACAGATTGAAATCTATCTCATTTCATGGAGTCTTTTTGCTTTTAAAAATCACATATTCAAGGTGAAATAAAACCATAAAACATTCTAAGAAGAGATAAAAATGCTCAAAATTGTTTTCTCTAAATTGTTTAATATGGAATATATATAGTAAACATTTTATAAATGGTTGTATATATAAATTGTTTTTAAAATAAAATATTGTTTGTGCATCTTAAAGTATACTATAATTTGGTACAAAATATTTGTCACAATATTATCTTTAGAATGTTACTGTGTAATTCAAAATGCTTTTAAACCTATACATATGGTAATCTAATCATGAAAATTTACATAAAAAGCTTTCTGCTGTTGACCTTTTAGTGTATTGTGTATTTATTACTTATTTACTTCATTTTTTTATGGTTCTGGGAGTCAAACTTAGGGCCTTGCACATGCTAGGCATATGGCTGGCCACAGAGTTGTACCCCCAGCTACCTTTATGGTATTTATAGGTTTTTATTGTTGTAAACAATACTGGAGACATTGTATTTATATATTAGACTATTCCTAAGAAAACATTTTAGAAGTGGGTGAAATCACTCAAACACAACAGCATTTTAAAGGCTAGTATTCTATGTACCACCAGGCTTAGATTCAGCACATTATCCCAATTCCCTGGGCTTTGTTCCCTGTTCTCCAAGTGCATGAATAGACACAAACCATGAAGAAAAAGCAGTTTACTGTAGTCAATAAATTTACAGTTAAATTTAGGAAAAACTGCCCTCTTAATTTCATCATTGGTTTTTATTTTATATAATTCTTCTGGCTGGGATGCATTATTTCAAAGTTGTATTAGCTTTGACTATTTAGATTTGAATTGATGAGTCACAGTTGAGTGAGAAACCAAATGTAAATGAGAGGTAATAAGGGAGTTGGATAAGTGGTCTATCTTTCATTAAACTATGAAAGAGGAAATGATAGTTTTAATAGTTCCTTTTGAATTACTTGTGAGGATTCAATGAGATAATACATGTTAAAAGCTTCTAACAACATGGTGAACATCCAAGCATTCTGAGAAAGATGCAGGCAATTAATTTCATTGGGTTAAACATGAGATTGAAAACCTGCCTTGAAATTCTTATATCAAGGCTAACTTGTCATAGTTAGTTTATCTACTCTGAAGAAGGTGTTTTCAGTTAAGTTTTTGTTCCACTGTGATCAACACATCAGACAAAAAAAACTTAGAGGAGAAAAAGTTTATTTTGGCTCATAGTTTCAGAGACTCAGTCCATAGTCATAGCTCAGTCAACTTTATAGATCTGGACCTGAAGTGAGGCAGAACATTATGGCAGAAGGGTGTGGCAGAGAAGAACTGTTTAGTTCAAGATAGTCAGGAAGCAGAGAGGACACAAAAGACAAAATATAAACCCCAAAGTCATGTCCCCAGTGACACACTTCCTTTAGCCACACCCACCTACCTATAGTTACCACCTAGTAAATCCATATAAGGAGATGAATCAGGTGATTAGATTATAGGCCTCATAAATTGATCATTTCACCTCTTCACAAATTCAAAAATATTCTTGCATTGTCTCACACATTAGCTTTTGGGTAGCACTTCATATTTAACCATAACAGAACCTGTGTGAACATACTCTAAAATTCATTTGATTCTTACATCAGGAAAAATAGTATGAAATAACAATGATAAGAAAAACTAGAAGAGTAGGAAAAATAAGTCAGCTAGAGACAACTTTGTCCTTTACTTTTTTTTCCCCCAACCAGATGGTCTCTGAAGCTATAGGATTGTTTTGAAATAAATGGTCATGACATAATCTCAGTGACATGCCATATGATATTGTCATATATTATATGGGCAATAATAATTTTTATCTTTTATCTTAGACATTAAAGAAAAGGATACAAGAGAAAATCTGAAAGAGGAGTAGGAAGAGTTTATTATACATCTGCTTCTCTTGATGTATTTGTAAAATGCAATTAATGGAATAATTTATGGTAAGTTTCTTCATTAGGTCATCATACACATTTCAAGGACAATATTTGCCTTTGAAAAAACTGTGTTCTTAAAAATGACTGTGACCCCAAACTAAATATATCCTCCATTCAACTTCCACTTAAACCCCAACTGACATGAAGGAATATTTGATAGAGGGAAAGATAGAAAGGAAAACAGAGTGTTTGCAAATAAATTGTTTTGGGGCCCATGAGAGTAGGGGGCTTTGAGTCATTAACTTCTTTAGTTTACCAGTAATCCCTCTTTTGAGGAAAAAGGGAGAGCTCTGAAATGCTCTGAAATGCAGAAGATTCTAAAGTGATTACCAACAAAGGAATAGAAAACATTTCACTTGCAGTGTATTAGGATATGTAGCAGTTTATGAAAGTTCAGCTACACAAATTTACAAATATTATTTTCTAACTTTAACTAAGCTAGCCATCAGAAAATATCCAAGTATATTCATAAAATTTTTAGGAAATGATAGTTTGTAGCCAATACTAATAATGAAAGTACAAGTGAAGAACAGGAAATCAGCAGAGCCAACACTTGTACTATTTCTAGTATAAGGCTGTCAGCCACTTAATAAGATGTAAACAATGATGCTGTAATCAGATTTTTAAAATATGGATTTATAACCACTAATCTTAATAAGGAAACATTCTGATTAATAAGACATTTAGGAATTTTAGATAGTTCATCATTTAAAATTTTATATTTGAATAGATTCTTATGGCATAAAAATATTAATATAAAATGCCTTAATAAAATAATATTTAATAAAAAATCATTGTGTAATATAAGCATTAAACAGAATTCATGAGATATAATAATTAAAGTAGCCTTATTGCTTTATCCAACTGCCGTTTAAAATATATTCAGTGTCCTGGTTTTCCCCTTATCCTTGGGTGAAGGTGAGAACAGGGATGGATGATCTTATGTAGCTTTAAGTTGATAACACAGACTTGACTTAGTAGTTTAAATCTTCTGATTCAGGTAATAATCAAAATGCCAACTTTGTTGCAATATTAAATATTTTCTTCTTTTCCAAGCTGCAATTTGATGCAAAAGAGGATAGATTGTCTCTTCTTGAGTAAATGATTTTGTTGTTTTGCAAAGTTTTTGAACCCTTACTATTTGGAACATGAAGGTAAAGGAGAGAAAAGAGATGAAAGGGAAAATCCCTACTTGAATTGAATACTGCCATAAAACTGTTTATAATCACCTTTGGAGTGATCACTGTTGGGCTTCATCAATATAACTCTCTTTACTAGACCAGCATACCACCCTTTGCCAGGATCCTTCTTGAATAAGGTTCCTTTCAAAAGGTCCCCAACTAGACACTAGGATTTAGAGGCCTTTGATTTGACTTTGAAAAAGAAGTTGTGAAATATCCATATGTTGTCTTCCTCTGTTGACAAAACTCTTTAGTTAATCTTTCTCATCCTTTCATTTTATCTGTTGTGAATCAGCCATCAATTTACTGGTGTGTCTCCTGCAGAGAATATCTACCAGGGTTTCCATGGTCCTAGTTGTTAGGCAGTAACTAGCAATGAGCAGTGAAATGCATGGCAAGGTCACAAGTGTTCTTTAATTTACTTTAGGGTTTTCTTTAAACTACTTTCATAGTGGATAAGAAAGCAAAGGGTGGTAGTTTCTTTGTAGAAAATAAACAGAAGCAAAGGAGCTCTTGGAAAAAATATGTCAAAGAAAAGGCTTAATGGGACTAACTCTTGACAGGGTCCATTGAGGTTGGTATGAAGCTAGGAATTATGGCTAGCTATGTCTGGGAAGGAAGATTCCTTTTAGTAGTGCAGGCTCACTAAGGTAACTTCTCACCAGCTGCTGACCCCAGTTCCCACATTAACATGGGCTTAACTTGTAAATGAAGCCCCTCTGAATAAGATGGCCATCCTGACATTCTGGAGAGGACCAACTAAGGTCAAAAACTAAGGTAAAAATGTGAAGGAGGAGTTGAACACATGATTGGTGAAGGTTGCTAAAAGAGGACCCCAGTTCAGTAATAAATTTGGAGATAGCATGTCTCCTTTGTAATTCTTTGCTCAGAGATGGCTCACTCATTTTCTCAAGAGTGCTCCTTGTTTGAGCCTTGCTTTGCTTTGTCTTCACTTTCAACTAACTTTCAGTTATAATAAATTTTCTTGCATGGTTTTTGGTGTCTGACTTTAAATTTTCTTTCTTCAGATCCAAGGTTTGGAGTTTCAGCTCCCCACTCTTCTTTGACACCAGTGGCTCTTGAGTCAGAGCTGAAGTGAAGAGCAGAGGAGGCATTCCTGCCTCTGTTCTCCCAGGGGTACACATGGTGGGGATCATGCTCTCTGAACACCAAATTTGTTACAAGTTTTCCTCACAAAGTCTTCTTAAGTTTCAGAAACTTTTTTCCCTGGATGTGGTTGGTAAATTTGAAATTTTAGCATGATGGTCCTTCTCATAGCTCCTCACTTTTCTGTGTAATGTTTTTTTTTTTATATTTTTTGCTATCAGAATTATTTTATGATAAAAAATAAAATATGCTAAATGTACTGATTTTATCCTTCTCCCATGGGAGCAAAAGACATTTCTGTGGTTTAAATTCATCATGCACTGTTTTTTCTATCCAGCTTGTGTGCCTTAGTCATCAACTAATACTCTCAAATGAAGGCTCAATTGCATAATAATTTGGCAAAGAGCTTTTAAGATTTCAAATTTGAAATCTGATAGGCTTTAAAAGAAAGCTGAAAGGGTAAATCAATTGCTCTCAATTAGGCACAGGTTTCAAAGGAACAGGGATGAGGTCAATGTAATTTAAAGCAATTTAGCTTGAAGTGATTTGCCTTTTTTATAACATTTATGTCTCACTTAATTTTTCTGGCTATCCATTCAGAACTGCAAGTTCAGCCTTTTTATTACAAGCTACTGATTGATGATCAATTAACATTTCTGTTAGGTATCAGAAGAAGTAATTCCATTGGTTTAATTCATTGATATTACTTTAACTTTCTGAAAAAAAAAAAACATTTACATGCCATGAAAGTGTCTGCATCTCTCAGACCACCAATTTTCAAATACTTTTGCCAGTGTCCAAGGCTTCTGTTGTTCTGATTGTCTCTTCATTACTCTGAGAAACACTGCTGCAGTTATTTAGAGACCAAACAACAGCTGAACTTGTTCTATTAGACTCACTAAGTGACAGGATAGTGAATATATCTACAGCTTATTATAGATTTTAAAAATGATTGATTAAGGGAAATCCTTTTTTTAAAACCAGAAACATCACAAAGGTTATGTTAGATTTTGAAAAGGAAACATCTTTGTTTTCTAGCAAAAAACCATTTTGCCTCTAAGTTTTAAAGTAATGCCTCCACATCATAATGAAGAAATAGAGAGGGAATCAAATTATATGTTGTTAAAGTTATTTAATTTAAACTCAAAGACTTCACAGAATTTGTAAAAAAAAAAAAAAAAAAAAAAAGAAAAGAAAGAAATCTTTAAGAAAATTGGTCCACATGAAAGTCTGACTTTGGCTCAAATGTGTATGAATCAAATTAGGTTTGGAGTTCAGAAACTTGAACTTTTTTCCCTGGATGTTGATGGTAAATTTGAAATTTTAGCATGCATGATGGTCATTCTCATAGCTTCTCACTTGGCTGTCTAATATTTTTTATGTTTTTGTGCAATCATATTGATCAGCTTCACCAGGAAGTTTCAATTAATTTGTATTTTCTTATGTGGTTGAATTTACCTTGGAGTGGGGAAGATATCAACTTACCAAACAAGCATATTTGTTTATTAGTTTTGTGACTTTAAAAAAAAATGTTAGGTTTACAAAAGCTGGTAAGTACTTGCTAAGTCTCTAAATATTCAAAATAATTTACAATTTTAGTTTTGTTTATTTATTTTACGACAACCCTCTAATCATAAAACATTGAAGATTTGGAGTACTAATCTTGTACATACACTAAAATCTTTAAATATAGGATAAATACTCAAAGGACAAGCAAGTACAATACTAAAGAATGAACACTACTTAGGTGTTAACAAAATCACCCAGAATTAACTTTAAGAGAGAGAAAATATAGTCCTTGACTGGACTTCTGTGAGTTGCATGTAGCTGTTTTGATTGAAATAGAATGTTTCAGGAAATAAAATTTGGCCAAAGATAACAAAAATAATAGCTTTTCCAGAGCTTTGGAATGGAGAAGACAACCAACCTACATTCAAGAGGTACTGTGTAAAAAGTTTATCAAAATCAAAAGACCTAGAAAGGAATTTATTTAAAGATGTAGAAAGACCAGAAATCTAAAACATTTCAAACCTTTATGAGTCAGCACAACTAGAAGCTACCTACTGCCAAAGCTGCTGGAAGGTGAAGCGGCTGAGTTCAGCTGTAGTGTGAAAATACCATGATAGAAGTTTCTGTAGACAAAGTTTGTAACTAGACCAGTTATCTATTTTTAAAGTAATTTAGAGAAAGTCCAACATTTTAGACTATAATTCGTTAGTCTTACTTTAAATTATAACTTCTTTAAAATAGCTTACAAACCAATCTATTTGGTAAGGAGGAGTTTTACTTCTAAAACTAATCATCTTAAGGAACCAGGTAAACAAGCTTATTAAACAGAATTACCATTTATAGCTGTTTCCTTTCTAAAAACACCAAATATTATATGGTAGCAACTACCCAGAACTGCATAGAAGAGATATAAGGAATTTAATGAGGTTATGAAATCTGAAATTTAGATTCAGTCAGGAATAAACATTAAGATTTCATTGACTTATAGGAAAATTTTAAAAATCTTTGCTTAGATGTTATCATTGTTATCACAATCAGGAAAGCCTGAAGCACATTAGACTTTTTTTTTTTTTTTGGGGGGGGGTAGTTGTAGATAGATAGAATGCCATGTAGTATGCTGTCTTTAAGTCCTTTGGGTATAAACTGAGGAGTGTGATGGCTAGGTCAAATGGTGGTTCCATTCCAAGTTTTCCAAGGAATCTCCATATGTTTTCCAGATTGGTTGCACCAATTTGCAGTCCCACCAGCAATGTATGAGTGTGCCTTTTCTTGCACATCCTCCCCAACACTAATTGTTGTTTGTATTCTTAATAGCTGCCATTCTTACTGGAGGGAGATGAAATTTTAGAGTAGTTTTGATTACATTTCTCTAATTACTAGAGATGTTGAACAGTTTTTCACATATTTGTTGATTGATTGTATATCATCATCTGAGAAGTATCTGCTAAGTTCCTTGGCCCATTTATTGATTGGGGTTATTTGGTTCTTTTGGTGTTAAGATTTTTTAATTCTTTATATATCCTAGAGATTAGTTCTCTATCTGATGTGTGTGTGTGTGTGGTAAAAATTTGTTCCCATTCTGTAGGCTTTCTATTTACCTCACTGATTGTTTCGTTTGCTAGTAAGAAGCTTTTTTAGTTTGAATCCATTCCACTGTTGATTCCTGGTTTTATTTTTTGAGCTATAGGAGTCTTATTGAGGAAGTAGGGGCCTAACCCAACATGATGAAGATTTGGGCCTATTTTTTTTTCTATTAGGTGCAGGATCTCTTGTTTAATTCCTACGTTCTTGATACATTTTGAGTTGGGTTTTGTGCATGGTAAGAGATAGGGGCTTAATTTTATTTTTCTGCATATAAATTTCCAGTTTAACAGCACCATTTGTTGCAGAGGCTATTTTTTCTCCATTATATGTTTTGTTACCTTTGTCTACTATGAGATAACTGTATTTATGTGGGTTTGTCTCTGTGTCTTCTATTCTGTACCACTGGTCTACAAGTCTATTCTGGTGCCAATACCATGCCTTTTCTGTTACTGTTACTCTGTAGTATAGTTTGAGATCTGATTTGTGATGCTACCTGCTTCAATCTTCTTTCTAAGAATTGCTTTAGCTATTCTGGGTCTCTTATTTTTCCAGATGAATTTCATGACTGCTTTTTCTACTTCTGTGAGTTTTGTCATTGGGATTTTGATTGTAATTGGATTAAATCTTATAGTGCTTTTGGTAATATGTCATTTCGACAATACTAATTCTGCCTATCTAAGAACAAGGGAGAGCTTTCCATCTTCTAATGTCTTCTTTAAGATAGAAAACTTCAGACCAATATCTTTAATAAACATAGATGTAAAAGTTCTCATTAAAATAAATTGAATACAAAAAAAAAACATATCAGAAAGACAGTGCACCACAATCAAGTGGGGTTCTTCCCAGTGATGCAAGGTTGATTCAACATATGGAAATCAGTAAATGTGATTCATCACATCAATAGATTTAAAGATTACAATTATATGATCACCTCAATAGATGCAGAAAAAGCATTCCACAAAACACAGTATCCCTTTACGTTCAAAACACTAGAAAAACTAGGGATAACAGGAACATAGCTCAACATTGTAAAAGCTATCTATGCTGAGCCCAAAGCCAACATTATTCTAAATGAAGAAAAATTGAAAGCATTCCTTCTAAAAACTTGAACATGACAGGGATGCCCTTTTTCACCACTTCTATTTAACATAGTTCTTGAAACTCTAACCAGAGCAATTAGAGACAAGAAAGAATTTGAAGGGATACAAATAAGAAAAAAAGAAGTCAAACTATCACTATTTGTCGACGATATGATTCCATACCTAAAAGATCCAAAAAATTTCAAAAAATAGAAAACTTCTAGAACTAATAAATGAATTCAGCAAAATAGCAGGATATAAAATTGACACCCATAAATCAAAGGCATTTCTGTACATCAGTGACAAATCCTCTGAAAGGGAAACAAGGAAAACTACCCAATTTACAATAGCCTAAAAAAATGGGAATCAACAACAAAAGAGGTGAAAGACCTCTACAATGAAAACTACAGAATGCTAAAGAAAGAAAATTCACCGTTTAAGGGAGGTTGAGTAAGGGACGGAGGAGAGCAGAAGCCTTATATTCATTATAGCTTAAAAACAATTTTCTACTCTTCTCTAAATATCTGTTCCTAAATTCTTAATTTAAAATTTTCGTTTTGTTTTTGTTTTGATATCACCTGCCTGCTTAAGATCATAAGCCTCCAGATGTTTAAGTGCCTCATCTGTAAAACTGGATGATAATTATATTCCCCAAGTTCATGATGCTTTATATTCTCTTTCTGCTTAAAGCATACAATCTACAGTTCTCTATCCTCCATTTCATTCTATAAAAATGGCACAATACTTTTCACAAATTTCTGTTCTTGCCAATCTGTATTCTTCTTTTTTTTATTAGTTGCTCAAAACATTACAATGATCTTGACATATCATATATCATACATTTGATTCAAATGGTGTATGAATTCTTATTTTTCCACATGTACAGATTGCAGGATCACATTGGTTATACAGCCACATTTATACATACTGCCATACTAGTGTTTGTTGTATTCTGCTGCCCTTCCTATCCCCTTCCTATCCGCCTCTCCCCTCCTCTTCCCTCCCCTCCCCTCCCATCACCTCTCTCTACCCCATCTACTGAAACACATTTCTCTCTCTTTTTTTCTTCCCCCTCACACCATCTTATATGTAATTTTATATAACAATGAGGGTCTCTTTCCATCTTTGATGCAATTTCCCTTTTCCCTCCCATTCCCTCCCACCTCTTGTCCCTGTTTAATGGTAATCTTCTATTCATGCTTTTCCTCCCTGTTCTGTTTTGAGTCGCCCCCCTTATATCAAAGAAGACATTCAACATTTGTTTTTTTAGGAATTGGATAATTTCACTTAGCATAATCTGCTCTAATGTCATCCATTTCCCTGCAAATGCCATGATTTTGTTATTTTTTAGTGCTGAATAATATTCCATTGTGTATAAATGCCACATTTTTTTTATCCATTCATCTATTGAAGGGCATCTAGGTTGGTTCCACAGTCTAGCTATTGTGAATTGTGCTTCTATGAACATTGATGTAGCTGTATCCCTATAGTATGCTCTTTTTAGGTCTTTTGGGAATAGTCCAAGAAGGGGAATAGCTGGGTCGAATGGTGGTTCCATCCCAGCTTTCCAAGGAATCTCCATACTGCTTTCCAAATTGGCTGCACCAATTTGCAGTCCCACCAGCAATATGCAAGTGTACCCTTTTCCCCACATCCTCGCCAGCACTTGTTACTGTTTGACTTCATAATGGCTGCCATTCTTACTGGAGTGAGATGGTATCTTAGAGTGGTTTTAATTTGCATTTCTCTGATTCCTAGAGATGGTGAGCATTTTTTCGTGCATTTGTTGATTGATTGTATATCGTCCTCTGACAAGTGTCTGTTCAGATCCTTGGCCCATTTGTTGATTGGGTTATTTGTCTTCTTGTTGTTTAATTTTTTATGATTGCTTTTTCCTACCACCAACTTCTGGTAAATTATCTCTTTCAGCTTATAGATAACACTCTGACATTATCTGACTTTAGGGTTTTTTTTTTTTATTTTTTGTTGCAGATGAACAGAATACTTTCTTTTTTTTTTTCAAACCCAGTGCCTCACACGTGCTAGGCAAGCACTCTACCACTGAGCCATACTTACAGGTGTCATCTAACTATGCTAATATAGATTGCCATATAGTTTATTCAAAAAGTTCTTGTGATTTTGTGCTATTTTGAATAACCTTGTCTATGCTTCACTTCACTTATTTGGAAATATATCCCAGGACAAATTCTTGGAAGTGTAAATATTGAGAAAAAAAATAGTACATATCTATAAATCTGAATAATTAAAGAAGTTTGAAAATTGGAAGATTTCTTAAATGAGAGTTAGAAGTATACTGTGTACCCAGATTGCTCTCCTAACTTTTAAGGAGGAAGGTGGTCTTACTTTTTGATTCAGTGAGTAGAGAACCATATCCATACCAAAAGAATGGTACATACTTTTCTGCATTAGTTGAATTATCAGATGAAGGATCTCCAGAGAATGAGATAAGAAATTCCTGACAAGCTCACACAGTTAATCACCTAAACCCTAAAATCCAGAAAGCAACCATTGGAAGAAGTAAAAACGTAAATACCTTTGGTCTTCATTTTTTCTTATTCTTCATTGTCTCCCTGAATAAGACCCTAGACTGTAAGGATTCTGGCTATGAAAATGTACAGGACAGCATTCCTCTGGTGAGCAAATTCCCTGGGGATAACAGGTGCCCTGTATTCCACACTTGGAATATTCTGCAGTTTCTACCAGGAACTGGTAAGTTAACTAATACATGTGTAATGCCTAGCTGCTGTGGCAATGCCCTGCATGAGGAGGCTCTGTGCTAGAGTCTTTTCAGCCTCACCATTGTTCTCAGGCACTCAGCTCCTTGGAATAAAGTAACTCTCTTGTCAGACAACTACAGTGTTTCACCTAGCTCTGCTGTGCCTGAACCTGTCCATATAATAGCAACTTTAAACAATGGACTTTCTTGAGAGCTACACAAAGCTCCTAACATTGCACACCACAACTATAGTATGTAACTGAGGAATAAGATGCATAATGTTGCTAACTCTGTAACCTGCCTAATGACACAATGAATAATAATGTACTACCGATGCCAGTGACCTAATGAAACTTATTGATATAAATAAAGCTGGCAGTGTAGACAAGGGGATTTCTGCCATTCTGCCATCTTGTTATTCTGCCACTTTGCCTCTGCACCTTTATTTCTGTCTCCTTTTGATTTTCTTACACTAGACAGGTTAGAAACTATTGTTAACTAGAGATTTCAGTCAAGAATTAAAAACAAAACCTACCATTCTCCATTTTCTACTGAGGGTTTCTTTTCTGCAGTAGACTAGAGCTATTGGATGGGCTGAGAGTTCAGAGAAATTTAACTTTGAATGAAATTCACTACTTTCACTATTACACTATACTTACTAATTTGAGACATATTTCATTACAAAAGTGGCTAGATGACCTTAATCCTAGGAGTATAATCCCCTCCAAGTTCTGAGGCTTACTCGAGTTCTTTTTCTATGGAGAAGAAGTACTAGCCCTACAGACTGACTTACAGAGATAGGCATGGGAAAAGAATTAAGCTGCTTTTTAATATTCCTGTGAGTCCTTCTCATTAAAACCAAAGATACAAACGTGTTGAAAACAATAATAGGTTTAAGACTGGAGGATATTTCTTCATTTTTCCAGGTGACAAGCAACTTTTCTAGACTTTTCTCTAGGTCTAATTAAGAGTGGACCTCTACTCTCACTCCATTACCCAAACTCTCACCTCTGTCAGATGATTGAAATTACATTTCTAGTCAGTATGGTAGAAATAAAGGCTTGGAGTTAAAATTAAATTTAATGAAAATAAAAATTAATTTTTGAAAGTCCTGATTTATGTACTCCATTTTTCCTGATTTATAGGAATAAATGTTTTGTTATATTTAGTGCTAATGGTGTCAAAATATTATTAGATATTTGTTAGGACAAGATTTCAATGAGTCTCTCACATTTCTACGTGTCTTATGAGCAGAAATATTGACTGCTCTCTTCTAAGCTAGCTTTTCTCTAAGATTTGAATATGGCTTAATTGTTTCCTTACCCAAAATTTTATGTCATAAAGTCTTGGTCCCCACAGTGATACTACTTAGAAGAAGCAGAACATTTTAAAATTGGGTCCTGGTGTAAATTCCTTTGGTCATTGGGGACAGGCTCTCTGAAGGCAACTCTCCTACAGGCCCATGAATTCTTAGTAGAAGATTGTTGTGAAAGAAGCAATCCTAGCTGCACCAGCCCTTTCTGCTTCCTGACTTTAGGTGTAATTTTCTTGGTCTCACAAGTATTCCACTATTGCTATCTATTATGAGGTATTTGAATACACAGAATATATAAGCTAAATAGACCACTTTCTTTCTTAAGTGGCCCAAATGACCAAAGCCATATTCAAGAATATTTATAAAGTAAACAGCCTTAGAGGACAGACATAGTGTTTCACAACCAGCAAAGGATAGATATATCTCACGAGCATGATTAATAAAAATTAACAACTTTGTCTAGGGCAAGAGTTAGCAAGCTTGCTGCCCATTATATGAGATTGAGTTTTCTGAACTTGGGTTCCCTGTTATGTAATCAGTCTTACTGCGTGCAGATAATATTTGGCTCTCTTCACTTCTCTTATGGGATTTGGGGTCAGAAAACCAACACAAATGCTGATATTCTGACTATTGTCATTCTTTAACTAAAGAATTGCATGCCTTCTTTGAATATACATGAATGGAAGCTGACAGTCTTCGAGTTTGTAATAATATTAAATCATAATGGTTGGCAATATTAAAATCATTTCACATCTATCACACATCTCCTATTTAAAAAAAAAAAAGTGTTGGTAAGGTTGTAGAAACTGGAATTCCCGTGTACCATTGGAAGGAATGTAAAATGGTGCAGCTGCTATTTGAAATGGTATGGTTATTCTTCAAAAAATTGAAGATAGAATTATGATATAATCTATTCATTCCAATTCTAAATCAAACTGAAAAGAAATGAAATCAAGGTGTTGAGATATTTGTACACCTTTGTTCACAGCAACATTATTCATAATGGCCACAAGGTGGAAGCAGTGTACATGAAAGGATAAACAAAATGAATAATGGATAAACAAAATGGATAAACAGAATGAATGGATAAACAAAAACTGGTATAAACAATAGGATGTATTATTCAACCTTAAAAAGAAAAAAAATTCTGACACATATTAGTGAACCTTAAAGACATTATGCTAAACAAAATAAATCAGTTATAAAAAGACATTGTATGATTCTAAGGTACCAAAAAGAGTCAAATTCATAGATGCAAAAAGTACAATGATGGCTGTCAGGGAGTGGAGAAGAGGTGACTGAAGAGTTGTTTGTTTAATGAGTACAGAGTTGTAGATTTGTGCCACAGCAAGGTGAATATAATTTAACACTGTTAAGTTTTATACTTAAAAATGGCTAAGATGGTAAATTTAAGGTTACATATATTTTACCACAAATTAGAAAGCATTACAATATCACATATGGATTTTTATTTCAGCCTTGCTACATAGATAATACATGTGCTTAATACAATTATTAAAGGGTACTTTATATATAATTTATACCTACCGAATATCTATTAAGAAATTAAAATATTATGTATGCAGTGGCTGAGTTAATTACTCACTCATGTTAACCTTATCCAATGTTATTTCTCATAATTCTCTAACATTAGATTTCCATTTTGGCAAGTACCTTCCAGATTTTCTGACCACTTGAGGACTATTCTTTCTCTAGATGGTTGCTGTCCCCTTGTCTTCACTTAACTGTGCACATTTAGGAAGACTCATTTAAGTCCTTCATTCTTCATTGAAATTTCACAACACTTACCTTTAAACATTTTTTTTCAGAAGCACCATGTGCTGCAAAGTTAATATTATTTATAATCTTAATCCAGGATTACCCTTACTCTGTAATATTAATTACAATCAGAAACACAGAATTTTTATGATACACCAAGAGCAAAACCCCTTACATTTCTTTTTGTTGTAAAAATACATCAACTTTGTAGTCTTTAGTTGTGGTGAAATATCTCAAAGGGTAATGATGTTTATGTTTTTCTGTAATATTCAACTATTTTAGAAGATAGGTTGATATTGTGCAAGGAGAATAAGATTGAAATAAAAGAATGCTTTTAATGTTCTTAAAATGGAATCTGATAAAAGCAATGAACTTAGTGATTTTATCCAGGACAAAAAATACTTAGTAGAGTATGTTTTATCTTTGCTTTGAAGATTAAATTTTTAGAAATAATCCAGTGTGCACATCATATCAGATCTGAATGCTAATCTAAATGCTATTTTGTTGAAATCAAGAAGCAAATGTCAGAATGATTCTTAATCTATCTCTGTACTTTGAATTCAGGCCTATTTCACAGGAGTTCTCAATATCTGTACTCTTGCAAGCACTTTCACGTATTTTATCTTCACAAACTTGATCTTTATCATAACACTGTGAAATGGGTTTTTGTAATGTTAAAGAAATGTGATATCTGGATTATTTAAATAATTTTCTCTTTTACTTTTTTGTTCCAAGACTCTTACCCTAAGGTAAGCATGTTTCCTTCTGGTTCTGTTACCTAACCTGCTCCTTACTGCCTATGTAGATTTATTCCTTCCTGTTCTGAATTTCTCCTCATCTCCCCACAATTCAGGGACTTCATTGTCCACTTAATATTTTAATTTTTCTTCTAATTCAATTTAAATCCACCATCTCCTTGAAGTTTGCCTTGAAGACTGTCATTGCTGATGAAGTTAACAATATTTTTCTGTCAAATTTCACTTGAGAGTAATAACTACATAATATTTGGGAGGGGTGGGGCTGGAATGGAACACAGTGGTGCTTTACCACTGAGCTACATCCCCAGTCCTTTTTATTATCTATTTTGCAATAGGGTCTCAATAATTTCCTTAGGGTCTCACTAAATTGTTGAGGCTGGTCTTGAACTTTCTATCCCCCTACCTCAGCTTCTGGAGTTGCTGGTATTACAGGCATGAACAAATGTACCTGGCTCAAGTTACATAGTATTTTGGTTATTCTCCATTTTCCAGATGTTTACTTCATATCTCCAAAAATAAAATGTAAATTTTTCAAGAGAAATAGTAATGGGTTACAACTTTCTTGTTCTGTTAACATTGTGAATGTCTTGTATTGTAGGCTGAGTGCATATTTCTTAATACACCCTTCTCAGCCATCTCCTTGACAAAATTCTATCCTGGAAAAATTATCAAACTATTTATTTTCTAATTCTCAAAAAAAGGCACATAATTATGGAAGTGAACTCAACATACAAGTTGGATTCATTAGTATGTTAGGATTTATTTATCTCAGGTTAAGATGGATGCTATGATGAACAGGTCATCATCAATATCGAGGTGAAAGATTAGAGTATAAAATGGTCTTTGGTGAGTCACTATCATGCATGCCTATAATCCCAGGCAAGCCTCAGAAATTCAGCAAGACTCTGTCTCAAAGTGAAAAATTAAAAGGGCAGGGGATTTAGTTCAGGAGTCATGAGTAAAACACCCTTGGGTTCAAAAAGAAAAAGAAAAAAAAAACTCTTTGGCCATGATCATAATCTTGCAATAATAATAATATGTATGCAACCAATTGTGTATAATGTTATAAAGACATTATGTAAATTAATTTAAGAAGAAACACTTAAATGAATTTATGTTAAATGAATAGATAAATCATTAAAAACACATAGGGAATAGGTAGGCTCACAGGTCTTTTTCTTAAACTTATATTAAATGATAACTAAAATAATTATTTTAAGCTAAATATTTTAGAGGTACATCATAAAAGTTGCTAAAAATTTTTACCTTCTAAATGCAAACATTTTACTGAAGCTGGTAGAGCAAAATGACACACATTATCATTTTCTTCCTCACTTTGTTTGGAGGTAAGAATGTGCAATGTTTTGAGAAAAAGGAAATGGATAGAAGCATAGACTGACTAACCAGTATCTAACCATCTGAGGGTTTAACCACAGAGACAATTATAAACATGGAAAAACAGTTCCAAATTGAGAATATGAATTTATGTGGAATTTTTCATTGGAGTTTTCTAATTCACAGTGGAATTGTCTGTTTTGATGGATGTCAAGCTTTTTTTCCTACATTAGTCCAGGCTAAGAGAGAAATATGATATGTCTACACATCCCTAGGAACAAACAGAGGCAAAACACACAACTGAGGTTGTTATTAGTTGCCACAAAGATGTAGTTGAGCTTCACCTTTTATTAATGAGAACCTAAAGCTCACGTCTAGGTTCTAGAAGGCAGGTACAATTTTTATCTGGGAAAACCATTTTATAATTTTTCTGTTATTAAATGGAGGAGAAAAGATGTTACCTCAAAGATGTATACTATAAAGAAAGGAACCTGGAAGTGATAATAACTTTTAAACCAGAGAAATTAGCCAATGTCAGGACTACTTAGTGATAGGTGAGTAATAATTATCAATATATAATATTAATATGACTTTGGAGGAAATAATATAAATAAATGAATTGAGAGCAAAAAAGGAGACTTAAGTTATTAAAAGAATGAATGTGAATAAAAGCTAAGCAAGATAGAGTTGGGAAAAACAAAAAAAATGGTTTATCAGTTAAGGGGAATTTAGTTGGAAATACTGGAACAAATATCCTATTAAATGAAAAAAAAACTAAAAAAAAATGTGGAAAAAGTCTTTGGTACATCTTTGAAGCAAGAAAACAATCAGTGAAATCAAGGATCTTCACTGGAGTACTCAATTGATAAATAAAGTAAGACACAAATTTTATAGTCAAATCTGAGAGGATTGCTAGTAAAATATGGGGCATTATAATGGTAACATGAAGATTTCTGTGGAATGTGCTGAATGATCAGATTTATGGTCATGGATTTTTAGCTGATAATCTTATGAGGGTCATGGAACAGTGTTGAGAAGAAGAGGTGAATTTTAGAATAGGTAGCTGGTTCAGAGCAAATTAAATAAAAAAATTATAGTTGACAACAGGGAAGGTGTCAGCAGGACAGTAGGTAGTCGCAGAAAGATTTTCTTAAAAGGGTTACTGAAGATTAACTCAATGTTATTTGCATCTGCAACTGTGAGAATTCTTTTGAGGTTTAGAGAGTCAAGAGAAGTAAAAAATTGGAGTGAAAACTTTGCCAATATTTTCGTGAATACTTATGAATGTCTTCCTGGGCTGGAAATGGTGTTGGGAGCATTTAAACACAAAAATTATATCCATTAGAAATGTTCAAGTTAGCAGCATGATATCAAAATATTCCGTCTTCTTTGACTTGGAAACATAAATGCTTTAGGATCATGCTGGGCATCACTGTTGAGATCTTTGTGCAATAGTGGTTAGTTCACAGTTCAGCTAGCTGTACAGAATTATGAAAGCATATTTCAAAAGTTTAAATGAAATGGTGTATTACTTCCTATGTAGATCATCAGATCTGATTTCTCTGGTAAATATAAGTAAGGAACATTTGCAAAATAACAGAGTAAAATTTCCTGTGGAGACAGATGCTTTTTATATTTATAAAGCATGAGTTCCTTTTTTTCTTTTTAATGTTCTGGGAAACTGGAAACTGATATGATTTTTCATATCAAATTTAGTTTAACATATGGCAAAAAGCTCACTCAGACTGTCTCCAAACTTTGCTGTTAACAGTTTCCAGCCTACACAGGAAACGAAGCTGTACTTCTGACGCATTCCTGTTATATGGGAAGACCACAGAGAACAGCCTAAAGTTAAACCACAAAAATCATGTTTATACAAAGTGCAGCATTTAATTTAAACCACAGTAGCATAGGAAGTTTCCCTTGATGATTCAATTTCATTTTTAAGTTGTACTAGCAAAATATTTCAAATGCATTTCAATAACCAAGTAGCTGTTAAGTCTATACTTCAGCTTTTAGACAGGTAGATCAGCAAATAGTGAATTCTGAATCTTTATATTAACTTTTCTGAGGGGCTTTGATTTAGTAATCAGCTTGCATATATAAGTATTCTTCTGGGTTCTCATATATTACAAAATGAAACAATGAAATACTTTATCTTTGGACAATTGAAGGAGAGAGGTTGCCACTGTGCAAAATAATTTTGTGTTATATTACTTCTATTCTATTAAGTACATATAAAATTTATATATATGCACATACATGTATATACACACATGTATAAACATGCATATATGAATAATTCTATATGTGTATTTATATGTAAATATAAATATATTTATATTTATAAATATATAAATATATTTACTATATATATATAATATATAGATATATATTTATTTATGTTTATTTATGTATTTATTGTTTTCATCGGCTTTTCCTCTGCTATATTTCTAGCATTCTTCCCCTCTTTTCCCTAATGTGCTAATTTTTTTTAATTTAATACATCCCTTAGAACAAGAAATCAATGTAAGAAATGTGGCTAAATTGTGGTAAAAAATAGTTATTTAAGGCTTTCTGTGTGGGCCATGAATATATCAAAGCAGTGACAGTAAAAATAGTGCAGAACTTTTCTTGGTCAAATTTTGTAATCTCTTTGAACCTCAGTTTCCTCATCTGTAAAATCCCTCACAGAATTTCTGTTACAGTCAAATAAGTTAATGTATACAAACATCTCATAGAATTATTGTGAAAATTAAATAAGAACAGCATGTGACACATTGCTAGGCACAAAGTAAGTTCCCTTGGTCTCCTTCTCTCTCTTCTCAAAAAGCCTTTCCTGGCTTTTTTTTTTCCCTTGTTCTTGGCTACAGTCTATATAGTTTTACAGGGAAAAAAGAGATTACAGATAGTCAAAATATTACTAGTATTTATCTCTTCTCTAGTGAACTTCTAGATGTTATTAATGTTTTGAAATTTGAAGAAATTCAATGCATATGATTTAACATCAAATTATTATAGATAAAATATTAAGAAATTCAGTTAAGCAATACTTTTTTGAGAATGTAAATAATAATAATTAGACAAGGTTAATCATTCTTAATAAGGACTTTTAAAATTAATGTTTTACCCTCTTGTTATAAAAAGTAATGGAAACTCATTAAAGAAAATTGTGAAATTCAGAAAATTAGAAAGAAAAAAAATCAACTTTCAACATTCAAAGATGAATCATTTCATTATTTTTATGTATAGTTTCTGAAACAAAATTTTGACACTATGTAAAATATTATATTTTATACATATTTCATAATTATAAAACCAAAGTATCCCTAAGCATACATTTAAAATCTACATACTTATTGTATTAAGTGGACATAATTTATTCCTTCAGTTGGATATTCAATTTGTTTCCATTTTCTTTCCATCACAATTAATACTTTTTCTGTATTTAATACTCTTTGCTTATGATAGATGCCTAGAAGTGGGGTTACAATAGTGTTCCAGAGTACAAAGGTTTTTGCCAAGTGGAAATATAGCAATTTTAGAATCAAGATTTGACTCCAAAGGGTTGCTAGCCAAGCATTTCTGGCATTTTTCCTGTTTACTCCAGATGAATGTGGAAGCCTTTGTTTTGCTATGGATGGAGAATCTCATGTGGATATTCCCTTTACTAATGCCAACTGCAATAAGCACTTCAATGTTTTGATAATACTCTTTGAAATCTTGATTTTTTAATGTCTACCAAATTTCTAATTTCTCGTGAGACCTTTATTATTATTGCAACATTATTGACATTTTATAAAAATGTGGCATGGCAGCACAGTGTAAACTCAGCAGGAGAACTGAAGAGAGATGCCCTTCCTTTGTTCTGCCAGGACCTACTCTGCTCACTGGTGCCAAAGCTGAGAGTAAGATCCTCAAGCCCTGCTTAATACTGGTTTATAAAGAAAAGGTTAACACACCCACTTATCTTAGAAAACAGAAGGGCCAATCTCAATCAACCAGTTATCTGTGTAATTGAAATTATACATCCTTTGAAAGCATACAACCTTTAGAATGACCACCAGTTCATTGAGATCCTTGACTGAAATATGAGTGAATACTGCCCATTCCACAAAATTTTTCCAGCCACCTTGTTTTAAAGCTGCAGTTACCACCTAAATCCAACCTCATAATAGACCTGAACCCAGAATCACCTATTGCAGTCTTTTCCAAATTTTGACCTACAGAAACTATGAGCAACCACAGATCAGTGGGAAAAAAGTACACACACACACACACACACACACAGACATGAATGGGTTCACTTATGGACTGCTTTGTTCCACTGGTCTATATATTTTTATAACAAAACCAGATTGCTTTAGTTACTGTAACTTTATAATATCTTTTAAAATTAGGAAGTGTGATGTCCTCACTTTGTTCTCTCTCAAGATTATTTGAGCTATTTTGAATCATTTGTGTTTACATATGAATTTAAAATTTTTTATTTATATAAAAATTTATTGAAATTTTGATAGATATTGTATTGAGGATCTGTAGATTAATTGGGTAGTATAGACAGTTTAACAATAGCCTCTAAATCAATACATGGGAAACCCCTCTATTTATTTTGGTGTCTTTAATTTTTGACAATATTTTGCAGTCTTCTGTGTATCGTCTTTCACTTTCTTGATTAAGCATTTTATTCTTTATGCTATTATATGTAAGATTTTTTTTTATTTTGTGATGTGTTGTTATTAGTACAGAAAACAATTGATGTTTGTATGTTGATTTAGTATCCTGCAACCTCATTAAATTTAATGGGACTTCATTTTTACTTTTGTTTTTGTTTTTTGTTTGATTTTTAAGGATTTTCTACAAATGAGATTACATCACCTACAAATAGGAATCACTTTATTCTTTTCTCTCCAATTTATATTTCTTTTTCTTGTCTAACTATGTTGAAGAGAAATGGTGAGAATGGATACCTTTCCCTTGTCACTTATTTTAGAGAGAAATCTTCAGTTTTTAAACATGGAGAGTGATGTTAGCTGTGGGCTTTCTAAATAAGGCACTTATTATGATGAGATAATTTCCTTCTATTTTAAACTTTTGTTAAGTGTTTTTACCATGAACATATGATGAATTTTTTCAAATGCTTTTGCTACATCTAGATGGTACACTTTCTTTCGTCAGTGTGATGCCTCACATCAATTGATTTTTCTTTGTTGAACTATCCTTTCATTCTAAGAATTCCTTCCACTTGGTCATGGTTTATGACCTTTTAATGCATTGTTATATTGGTTTGAAGGTATTATTTTTAAGAATTTTAATATTTATGTTCATTGGAGATTGACATCAATTGATTCTTCTTTAAATATTTGGTAGAATTAATTATTAATCAGTAAATCTGTCTTACCCTGAGGGTTTTATTTTTTTTTTTTTTTTAAGGCATTTGATTACAGACTCTGTCTCTTTCCCAGTTATAAGTCCTTTCAAAATTTCTATTTTTTTTATCACTTAATCTTGGTAGATAGAAGAGCTTAGGATCTTATTTATTTCTAGGTATCCAATTTGTTAGTGTAAAGTTTTACATAGTAGTCAAATAATATCATTTTTCAGTTCTAATTTTATTTATCTGAGTATTCTCTCTCTCTCTCTCTCTCTCTCTCTCTCTCTCTCTCTCTCTCTCTCTCTCTCTCTCTTTGGTGGTGCTGGGGATCAAATCTAAGTCCTTAGGTGTGTAAAGTAAGCACTTGTGAGAACCTACTAAAGACCTAAGGCCACTTATATTTCGGAGCTTCAAATTTCATTTACTTGCAAGCAGGTAATCTGCCAGAATGAAGTTTTATTTTTTTTAAAAAAGCCTTATTATTATTCACATTTGTATATGCCATGAATCAAGTCATGCCCTTAAACAACTCTTCCAGCATTGAGTTAATCTTTTAAAATCATTTAATGACCTCTTAGTTGCATTAGAAACACTGATTTAGATAGTGCAAAGCACAAAGAATGAGACACACAAATCTTTCTTATAATGAGAATTCCCTCTCATATGGTAGGAAAGATATATACACAAACAATCACATTGTGAGGTAAGTGTGACACAAAATATAACACAGAGAATAACTAGAATTGAATAAATGTTAATTCTCCAATAAACTGATAACACAAAATAATTCCATTTGAAATTGTCTGAAGACCACACTGTTCCCACATGATTCAGATTTAGTCCATAAAGTAGCCATAATGCTTGCCCCTTTGCTGAAAGGATATCCCTTAGGCAGACTTGCTTAGTCATAGATTAGAAAGGTTTGGGAATTACCAGAGTAGACATTTCACAGCAGGGCAGGACTGACATGAGCTGACTAAAAAAGGTGAGCTAACCCAAATAGATTGCCTAGCTTGAACATTTGCCTAAGAAACCACAAGAGGATGAAGCAGTCATCAGTAAGAATTGAAACTGAATTCTGATACAGAGTAATCACACTGGGACATGAACCATAAACAAGAAGCACTTTTGAGAGAGAAGGAATACAAATACACACAGAGATGGCAGGCATTATGGTCATGTTAAAGTACTAAGGAAAGATCAAGATCAGCAATTCTCATTTCCATGGGTCTAAGAGCTGCCTTGGACTCAACATCTTCTGGTCCTGTGATACCTGAATGTTCAGCATTCTGGAGTCCCATGCTCCTATTACTTGAGGTAATTTGTGTAAGCCTATAGTCCTGAAACCAGAGAAACTCAACAAAATCAAGTCTCCATATAGGAAGACAACTAGAAGTGAAGAGTGCCCAACAATACACAATTCATCCCCAGTCAACTCAAGAAACAGGTTTTACTTATATTTTTAATGGGGAACTATCTTACTAGGACATATATTTCCTTTCCTTTCAGATTTACTGTTTATACCAGATCATTAGAAAAGCCAGTCTGTCTCCTTTAACAACAATGGATGTTAAATTTTTTTAAAAAAAAAGGTATAGGTATTACATTGGGATACTTTTGGAATTGAATGCTTTGGGAAACTAAAGACACATTCTCTGTGACCAAAAACATCTTAATAGCACTCACAATTAGAATGCAGGACAAGAAGTGCTTTGGGTGAGTCTACAGAAGATGTTATGAAAACAAAATGAGGGGCTTCTAAGATTTCCCAGCCAACGAAAGAGTTCTCTGGCCCCTTTCCCTCCCCCTCCCCCTCCTCCTCTTCCTCCTCCACCTCTTCCAGAATCATTTTCATTTCTGAAACCTTGACCATAGGAGGTCCTCAATTTTTATCTTCTTTTCCTTACTCTACAGAATTTTGCAAATTTATCTGATCATTACAATCACATTAAGCACATAATAAATATGCAGTGTTCTTTCCCCTGTAGTATCTTATGCATTAAGAAAAAAAAAATTATCAAGAATCCTAGAGAGTTTCCATCATTAAGTATGTTCAGGTATCACTTTCCCATTGTCTAAAATTGTGGTTGTTATTCTTTACTTATTTTGCAACAAAGACATGTAAGTAAACAAACAATTTCCATTAGGCAAAAAAAAATTTAGATGATTTTTATAGTCAAACACATACTAAACATACAAATGTAAATTACATTTTCTTCAATGTGAGTTAATTTTTATTTATATAAGCTATCTTCTTTTATGAATTTTGTTGTCTTAATTGTAATCCACCTATATCTCTTCTTCTCATAATAGGATATTCACTGTATTCACATGCATGCCTTTGTTTTGGTTTTTTTCTTTAATAAGAGAAACACAACCTAGATTTAACTTCCAGGAATGCAAATAAAAGGGTACTGAGGGTATGGCAAATTGAAAACATGGAGAAAAAAATTAATAAAATGTGGACATAAAATATTAGCTACTGGTTTTGTGTTATGCCGATCTGGAAGGAAGTATAATATTCTTAAGCTATCAGGGATGCCAAGCAAATGTGATGAAATGTGGCAATACAAAACCACTTATTATTAATAAATAAAGCAAGTACTGACTTTATTATCAAGCATGTTGGAAGATGGCAAAAATGTTCCATTGATATCAATTATTAATGACACAATATCTAAATTGTGTTTACTGAGAAGGAGTGTAAACAAAGACTAGAACATCTGTGGTTAGAAATTAGAACAGTGAAGTAAGAAGGCAACATCTTTGCTTAGAATATCTACAATGATTACATGGTGCCACAATAGTAAAATTTTATGTAAATTGGAATGGTTCCATTCATCATACTTAGGAAAACATGTTAAATATTATAATATCTTCCTAAGATCATCTTCCTAAAACAGGTGGAACTGGAAATTAAACACTGACACAGTCCATTTCTCAGGACAGCATCAAATTAGGAAACTAATAAATAAAAATAAGATGCTATCTATTAGTTTTAAATGGGGAAATTATGAATTAGAAAATAAATTAATATGGAATCCGTGCAATCGGCAGATTCTTTTGTGGCAGTTAGACGGCATGGGAAATATTTATCAATTAAAAGACAATTTATAAAATTAATTTGGAAATTATTATCATAGTTTCTGTGATCAACACATTTTTTCCTATAGTATTAACTAAGAAGGAAAGCAAATTATGATAAGTATCTTGACAGTGAGTTCAGAATCAGAAAAAAAAGAACCAGAACTAAATTCTTAAAGGACCCAGGCTCAGATAGCCTGATGTGTCCACTTTCCAAGTGGATCTTAACCTAAAAAATTATTACTCAAACACTTGCATTTAACCCACATCTGAGGTTTCCAAGTCTATGATTTGGGAAATATTCATTTAGAAATGGGCAAGGTTTGCTCTCCCCTAGGCATTGCTAACATTTGTCTTTGTAACTTTTTGTTTCTATTAAGTTTACTTAATTGACATTTCTTTGCTTAGCTATTGAAAAAGTACTTTGCTAACAGTAAAACACCTCAGTTGAGAAAGTTATTCCATTCAGGTTTTTATCTTTCTTGTGATATATTCCAATTTAACCCTAAAAAATTTTATTGCAATCATCTGTCACCCTAATTCTTACCAATTATTCTAAAACTTTGATATTATGTTGACAAATGACAAGATATTTAAAACTTCATTAAAGTCTTTATTACATTTTGTTTTAAAATGAAAAGTATATAAATGTTTTTAAGTTTCATGTTTCCAGCACACATCTAAATTTTTTCAGTGAACAACCTAATTTGGCATTCTCAGAAAATAGTACTACTAATTGAGGTCTGGTGTGTTACATGATCTTGCAATGGTTATCTTTGAAATCTACTATAATTAAAACTTAATTTTTTCTTGCAGCAAATATACATTTCTCATTCTTATTCTAATCTAATAAAAAATATCATCTTTCCTCAGAAAACTTGGAATGGAACCACCATTTGACTAAGTTATTCCACTTATTAGTATATACCCAAGGAATTAAAATCAGCATACTACAGTGACACAGCCACATCGATGTTTACAGCAGCTTAATTCATAATAACAAAGCTATGGAACCAACCTAGATGCCCTTCATCAGATAAGTGGATAAAGAAAATGTGACATGTATACACATGTATACTCAGCTATAAAGAATAACAAAATTATGGCATCTGCCAGTAAATAGATGGAACTAGAGATATCATGCAAAATTATATAAGCCAATCCCTAAAAACCAAAGACTGAATGTTCTCTCTGAAGGTGGATATTAACCCAAAATCAGGGTGGGGAGTGAGGGGATGAAGAGAAGAATAAAAGTCCACTGGATTAGACATAGGTGAATGAAAGGGAGAAAGGGCAGAAGGGAATAGAACAGACAGTAAAATAAATAGGATGCAACTTTCCTATGTTCATACATGAATACATGAACAATGTAACTGCACATTATGTACAACTGCAAGAATGGGATCTTAATAAGAATAAGTTTTACTCCATGTATGTATAATATGGCAAAATTCACTGTACTGTCATGAATACCTAAAAAGAACAAATAAAAAAATTAAAGAGTATCATCTGCTAAATTAATAGTATGCCTCATGATACCTGGTAGCTTTTTATTCCAACATTTAATTTCAGTATGAGAACTTATGGGAAACATGCTAAATTTTCTCAATCACTTCCTGAAGGCAGACATCACTAACAACTGCAAAACTCATTTTTGTTTGACTCAGTTGAGTTTAATTTAGATTTCTCAACCACAAATCTTCAGGTAAGTAGAACTGGAGCTGGTGCACCAAATGAGGGGTTTAGATTCCTGGTCTATCTTGTAATATATGACAAGGTTTGCCACTTATTTTGAGTCTGAGTATTTATCTGGAAGTAATTATCTTCTAAAAATTTTCTGAACCAAGAAAGAGTGCTTTTGTAAAGTCCTCCAACTACTTTATTTCCTATGGATCACTTCATCAAGATAACTAAAATTGCCAAATATTGTTGATAAGGTCTGAAAAGCAGTGAGGTTTGCTAAGTCTGATCAATTAGAATGGTTCATAGTCCTATTGCCCTATCACTAGAGGAAATATAAATGTAAGAATTTTATAGCTCATAAATAAAAGGCCTTACAATTATAGATTGTTAAAAAATGTTAACATTTTAAGAGTATTTTAACTGAATCTTTGGTTCATAATTAGATATCTGTTTAACTCTTTTTGCCTTTGCATAGCTGGCTCTCTTCTAAAGAAAAGAGTCATATCATGTAACTCAAAAGATAGTTACATTTATAAATAAACAGGTAACTTAGGATTGTCAGGTTATTTCTAATATGTAAATCAGAATTATTTATGCTTTTTGGTCTGAAGGTTGATAAACTTTCCAAAATGTCTTTTGGAAATGTGGCATTTGGAACATGCCACACTGTTCCAAAGCATGTTGATTTTTTTAACACACCTGAAGATTTTTCCCAAATATGAGTTATCTCATTTTCTAAGGGTTAAAAAGTTATATAATTACTAAATAGGAGTAGGTGATTTAAAAATTTTAATTTGTAGAACCTGTAAAATTGAAGTCATGAAAGTAGTCTTTCAAATTTTAATGTTTATTTCTATCTTATCCAACTTTTATCTTGATAGTTTTTTTTCTCCACATTAGAGATAATTTGCATTTTTCATTTTGAACACTGCTAATGCCAGTGGCAAACCTATACATCTGATAAATAAACTTAACTTTACTTTTTATGTTAGTGATTTCCCTTCTGGGGAAAAAATCACTAACAGCTTTTCCTTATACAGCTTACTTAAATTAGTTCTTCCATCTTTAAACAACTTTATAATACTTGCCTCAATGGAAATATGTGCAGAATGTTTCACTGGGTACTGATATTATGGTATTAAGATGTGAAGGAGGAAGAGGAGGACTCCCTGAAACAGGACTACTCTGTGATCTAGCAATGTACAATGTAACATGAAGGTAGGGATAATGACTATATTTGCTTATCTAATTCATTTCCTTCATGCTTATCAGATACAAATATTTTTGTTTATGGCTTAAGTAGGAAACAAATTAATAGATGAATTTGTTCACAATGTGCAAAAAAAATGGCCTCCAATAGAAATAGCAGAGTTTTATAAGTGAAAAATCTTTCTTCAAAAACACAAAAATCCCTAAATTCTGATCTTCTGGAGTATTTTTATGTTTCTGCCAGAAGCTCCTCATGTCACCTTTGCTTTTAGAATAAATGAGTCCCCACTTTGGGATGGGATCCCATTCACATTTCCACTATTGTTTTAGAGCTGGAACTTCATGTTTCTTCAGCTGATAAATACCCGAACCTATTGTCTATGTAAGTGTTATTTTTACCTGCTTCTGTCATTTTTTCATTGTTTTTATTTATTTATTTATTTTATTGGTTGTTCAAAACATTACAAAGCTCTTGACATATCATATGTCATGCATTATATTCAAGTTGGTTATGAACTCCCAATTTTACCCCAAATACAGATTGCAGAATCACATCGGTTACACATCCACATTTTTACATAATGCCCTATTACTAACTGTTGTATTCTGCTACCTTTCCTATCCTCAACTATCCCCCCTCCCCTCCCCTCCCATCTTCTCTCTCTACCCCATCTACTGTAATTCATTTCTCTCCTTGTTTATTTTCCCATTCCCCATTTTTCATTGTTTATTTGAAGAGTAGCTCCAAATACTTACTGGGTTGAGTACCACAGTGAAGAAAAGTTCACCTCCTTGGATACTCTTATCCAGCTCTCTAGGACCTCCTGGATATTCTTTATAGAAAATCGTATGAGTGAAAAGTCCACAGGTCTGTCTTGGAAGAACCTGAAGAAAAAATGACCAAACGAAGAAAATACTGCGCTCAACAAATCACTTTGTTGAAATTTTTCTCACAAAAGATGATATACAAGCTGCTGTCATTAGTCAATTTTAACTCTGGTCCAGAAAAATGCTTTAAGCTCTGGGAAAGAGAGAATGCTATTACAAGAGAATGAATAGTGAAGAAAATTAAAAGAATATTTTACAACTAAACTAGGCTTGAATTATTCTAACTGCATTTCTACTGTAAGTATCAAAGTCAGTACTTTAAGTATGAAACCTAATATGTTTTAGCATCTTTTTTTTTCTTTTTTTCTTTTTGTATCGGGGACTGAACTCAGGGGTGCTTAACCACTGAGCCACATCCCCAGCCCTTGTTTATATTTTGTTTAGAAACAGGGCCTCAATAAATTGTTGAGGCTGGCTTTGAACTCGCAACCCTCTTACCTCAATCTCCCCAACCTGGGATTACAGGCTTGAGCCACCTCGCCTGGCGTGTTTTAGCATCTTAAAAATTAAAAAGTAATAATGAAAATTTACAAATATTGGAATTGTCTGTGCTCTATTGTAATCATAGTAGGCAAAAAATGTAAAGATTAATACCTTCTGCCAAGTTGTACTCAAGCATTAGAAAATATAGTCATTATTAAATTACTTAATGTGCTTCTTAGGAAATGACATTTTAAAGTAGAACAAATATTTGAAGCACAAATCAGTTCTAGAAAGAACTATATCATGCTGCCCAAAATTCTAGGTGTGAAACCCACTAATTTCAAACATAAGAAAGAATTTATCCATTTGGTTCACAATTTTTAGAGAGTTTTATAAACAAAATGATAAATGGTCACTACTGTAAAGGTTTTCTTTTCATGCTTTGTGTATGAAAATCATTATCTCATCAATTATACACATTTGTGATAAAGACTAATTTTTTATAGATTTCCTGATAAAATATCAGTGAAATTATAAAAGAAGATGTTCAAGATAGTACAGTTTTCATCTTAGTATCATATAATAACCTCATGACAACCTGTTTGTCACTGTACATTTGAAATGGCAGAAAATAAATGAATATATTTTGGAATGCTACAAATTTTAGAGCATCTAACACAAGCAGGCTTTCTGCTTATTGCCCTAAGCAAGTAAATCTTCATTTTTTATTGTCTTAACTATTAAAGCAAACTTTTTTGAGTATATGCTCTTAAAATATAGCCTGTTCAGGACTTTCCACATTTTGCAAAACTTTACAAGTATACTAATTCTTCTGTTGTTGTTTTCTTAGTAGTTTAAGTAAACAATAGCTTAAAGAACAAGTTTAAATCAGAGTCATCATTTGGTGATGACTGTTTGAAAGCTTTTATACAATGTCATAAAACTATGCACAAAATCACAAAATCAACAACACCAAAAAAGCACTAAAAAAGGAAGTATGATTAAATTAAATATATTTCCTAATGATTCTTAAAAATATTATTTCCTGGAAATTAAAGATAGATAGATATCTTTCTATATAAAGATATCTTTATATAGGAAAATATAAAGATCTCTCTCTCTCTCTCTCTCTCTATATATATATATATATATATATATATATATATATATGCAAAGATATGTCTTCATACATAAATATATATAATTTATTTTTAAAATGTTATTTAAACTGAATTCTAATCCATATGAGAATAAAAAGACACGTTTTCTACTCTTGAAAAATTTAAGATACATCAAATAAAGAGAAATATTCAAAAGTTAAATAAGAAAATACATGTGATTATATACCAGGTTGTGTTACATGTTACAAGGATGTGACTAACTAAATCACTTTTAGGATTTCACTTGATTATTTTACTTGAAAAATTACAGAATGCATTCAGAGCTGTCCTTGATAATTTATTGCTCAGATAATTCTATACTAAACGGAGAAAAATGTAAATAAATAAATAAATAAGATTTGTTGAAGAGGAAAAGCCACGCTTTACCTTGCAACTAAGGGTTACTCCTGATGCAAGTAGAAACATCACCATAAACCCTAGGAGAATCCAAGCACCACCACAAGAGGTTAAAGAGATAATTGGGAGTTTGATAAGGGTCAGAGTCCACTGTTCTGATTACTGAATACAAAATTCAAGACACTGAAGATGTTTCTTGAAATGGCTCTCTTGTGCTAGAGAAAGAATTATTGATGGAATTTAGAGATCACTCCTCAGTTGTTTTTTTTTTTTTTTTTTTTGGTATAGTCTCTTACTATGAGGGCATACTGGCTATTGTGGTCTCCACCTGTATTTGTATTTGGATGGCTCCTAGAAGTGTCCTGTCTCTCTTGTTGCATAATCAACTGCTTTCTGAACATTTCTCACTAAAAAACTCTCATCCAAGAGCCTATAAACCAAAATAGAAAGTTTCCATGAAAAAGTGGGACCACAGGGATAGTTCTATCAAAACACAAAATCTGTTAAAGGCTTTATTACCTGCAAGATTCATGCATTTATAGTATAGGTAAAATATTTTTTCAGGAGAAAAAGAAAATGAACATTTCTCAAGGGACATATCCCAGCAAGTTTTCTGTCAGTATTGAAACAGAAATAAAACAGAACAACATTAAATAAAGTCTTTAGAGAATTAATTTCACTGTCATAAGACTGTCTACAATTTTAAAATGACAGGGAGTATTGAATGCTTTTAAACTTTCTGGTCTGAAAACTGGCAACTTGAGGGGCAGTAAGTTCATTTCAAATAACGAACAAGGGCAGGCTGGGATAAAATGTGACCATTATATCTCCATCTAGCATTTATAACATTTTTTTTTTATTGAGAGAAATGTCAAGATGTTAGCTGATCCAAGTTAAAAGTCATTTTCCCCTGTAATTTTTACTGACATTAGAAAACTGTCTTTAAAAAAGTCAGTTACACCTTGGTTAAAACAAAGATATCTGTTCAAACATACAAACTTTAAAGTTGCAGTGGTTCAAAATATCATGTTATTTTCAGTCTTTCTTCCCAGTATGTGAGTCTAAATTAGTGGATCCATTGTTATCTTCACTGGTACTTTTCTTGGTACTTGAGAAAAATTAAGATTTTTAATATTTCCTTTGGGGGGGCATCTTGCAAAGTATAAGGTGGCAGAATATCTTGACAATATACATTTGCCCAGTGAGTAAAAGTAACAAAACAAAACAGAGAAGCTCTGGAGAGAATTAGGCAATTGATAGTAATGATTTAATTAATATTGTCATTTATTCTCTGTATTATCCTCAGTTAATAATTATGCAGGATTTCACATGTGGCTTCTTGCTGCCAATAGTTTAGTTATTTTTAGCTTGCCATGGTAAGAAAAAATTCAGTGTAACTGGCTTATAAAAGAGATGGTGAATATATCAGGTTGGTGTCAGTTTTACCTACCAAATAACTTTTTGAAGAAATGATGGCTTCTAAAACTTTTTGACAATTTGATATAATACTGTCTTACATTGTCACATCAGTGCCGGCTTACCAGCCATAGTGCCAGTAGAAAAATAAATAAATAAATAGATTTGAAAAATTGAAAAGAAGTGACTTTGAGAAATCCTTTGCTTAGATATGACAAATGTGCTTTCTACAATATAGAGCTTTTCTTACATTTATGCTTTTAACTTTTTTCTCTCTCTCTTCTTATACTGCTTCAAATGAGAAATGTAAGCTTGGAAGATTTAGTTGTACTCAATGCATACCAGAAGAAGCTCACCATGATGTTTTTGTGGATGAAGCCCCTCCGATATCTAGCTGGTTTCAGATGTGGATATTCTTCAGTGCTGGTGATTTTAATATTCCAAACCTTCTTCCATGCTTCATAAAGCTGTACATGTACAGGGTAGACACCTGAATGATGAGGAGCCACTGCATAGCCCATGTCAGTAGGAATGCCATGCTCCTAATAAGATCAAGTAAACATTAATTAGAATATGGGAAGATTTGACCTGGCCATGTTTTACCCAAGAACTTTCCAATATACTACAAAGATATTTGTTTAAATCAATCATTTCTTATTATTTGGTAAAGTTAAAGTGACAAATATTAAGACCTCTAGACTTCAGGAAGCAGAGTAGCCATTTCACCAGTCCTGATCTCCATATACTTGTGATTGAGAGGGAGTGGGACAGACAATGCATGGAACTCCATTCAGCACATCCTGTCATAGCCACATTTTTTAATTGTTTAAAACTTCTATAATTTAAATAACAAATACTTGTTACAAACAATATTTACAGTGCTCCACAGAATAAAACCAATATTTATCAGAACAGTGAACATTCCAAGCTCACTAAGACTGATGACAGGCTTTTGTCTGCTACATGGTTTCTATCAAGTCTGTCACATTTCTGTTGGTCTCTCAGCATGAGGCCAGTAATAGACAACATTCTTTGTCTCAGGAGAAGGGCAGGTCTTTGATCAAATAATGTGGCAAAATTCTACAGAGCAATTTACTTTGAAGCAGAGACCTCCTATCCTGAAAGTAGACGATGCTGAAAGAGACAAATATTCTCAGAATTTGTTGCTCTGGAGTGAAATTCTACATATAAAATTAGTCCAATTTAATAAATGTTTCCAAAAAAATACCAGTCTCTCAATATCTTTCTCTCTCCACCACCCCTGACACACACACACACTATACTCATGAAATAACTAATCACATGTTGCAATACCTTTTTCATTTTGGGGGGTGGGGTAGGGGACAGATACTAGGGATTGAACTCAGGGGTGCTTGACCACTGACCCACATCTCATCCCTATTTACAAACTAGGGCTAAATAAAAAATTTATTTAGAGACAGGGTCTGAGTTGCATAGCACTTCACTTCAAATGGTCCTGCTAAGATTCTGTCAATTCCAAAAATAAATCTATGTAAAATCTGGATTATTTTAGAAGGGATTTGGGACAACTGTGTATAAATGTAATTGCTTTTCTCCACTTGTGGCAGTCCCTTGATCATGATATATTGCTCTTTGGCATAGAGGAAAACTGCAACGGCACAAAAGATGAAATGTCTTTTAGAAATAGTATCCCGTGGCTTCAGTAGTGGACATGAATTTGTTTTAAAATAAATGTTTTGTTGTTGTTTGCATTTTTTAATTTCTTGATAATCTTCAAAGATTCTACTTAAAGAATTAATCATGGCTTTCTTCATGCCAAAGTACAATTTCACATATACACAACCACAGTTACGCTAATAAAGGGACTGAACTCAAGAAATGTGCTACAAGTGGAGATGTAAAAAGTCAAATATGGCCAGCTTTGTTTTTCAGCCTAAATAATAACAAAAGGACAAGGATGTACAAGAAGCACCTGAACAGAGAAGAAAAATATACTCCCAATGGTTTGCCATTAGCCTTGTACCTTTTCATATTTCTTTACATGGCAGACTCAGAATTTGGTCCCAGATTATCAACTTCATCTCCTATTAGCATTCACTTCCACGCCAATTTTCCATGTTTCCTTCAAGTCTTTTCCTGTATACAGTATAGATTTCCCCTATCAATTAGAATGTCCCTTTTGTCTTTTTTTTAAAATCTTTATTTATTTATTTTTATGTGATGCTGAGGATCGAACCCAGGACCTTGCACATGCTAGGTGAGTGCTCTAAAGCTGAACCACAATCCTAGCCCCTCATCTTATCTTAAAAAGCTTATTCATTGCTGATAACTCAGTTCAGTCAGGTATAGTTAAGGACACTAGAAACGAGAGCTAACACATTGCTGCTGATAGAAAAAGAATAGGTAGTTGTAGAGGTAGAGTAGATAATAGATGGGTTGCTAAAGGATGAGAAGAAAAAATTGACATTCATCATTTTATCTGAAACCTTTTTAGAAGTTTATATAACTAGGCAATTATTATTATATCATCTATAACTCCTGCAAAATTGAGATGAATTCTCTCATTTTTTAAAGAATTCTCTCATTTTTTACAAACTCAAGTAAAGCAGTTTTCAATGAAGTATCACGTATCAACATATAATTTGTGTTAGAAAAGATCATCAAAGTATTCAACCAAAGTGGTTTAAGAACAAGGGTGAACAATAAAAATAAAAATGGAAGAAAATGAATGGCAATCATAATTAAGACAAATTTTGAAGGAGGAAACAAGGATGAAGTTCACAAAAACTGGAGCTATAGTGTGAAATTCAAATGCCTGAAGATTTGTAAGAAATTACATTAATCAAAATCTCAAAATAGTTTTACATTGCGGTAAGTAGTCAGCTTTATCTTCAGAAGTTCTATATAGTAAATCGATGGTTTAACATAACAGAGACATTTTTTCCTCTTTTGGACTGTTTAACAATATTTGGCAACCAATGTAAATAATGTTTTCATTTTTTTTTCTTTCTATCTTGTGGCACTAAAGTTTCATCATTTTGTGTGCTGGTGCAGTGTGGCACAGTGGCAGAAAATTACACTCCTGGACTCATATATCTGACCATTTCATGTTCCCATTTACAATCTATGTAACTTTGGTGAAATGACTTATGATTTAGAGCTTCATGTTCTATTCTCAAACATGATGATAAAAGTGTACTTACGTCAAAGGGTTTCATGTAATTAATATAAGGAAAACATTTAATATAGTTTCTGAAACATATCAATGAATGCTATTCATTATTGTTTCTATCATTACCCTACCTACATTGTTTTTATATGCTGTGATCCTATTACTCAATTATAATGTAGAAATTATGAATATTCTGGGCCACCTATTTTAGCCCCAAGTGATAGGCTGTGTTTTCTACTCCTGTAGATTTTGTGATTCTGTCTTAGAAGATTTCTGTGGCAAACCATGGCTTCTACCCCACTACCTTCTCCTGGATCCATTTTCCCTCCTCGTATATTCAAAACTCTCATTCACTGTCAAATAGTGAATCACAGAAAACTGATGAGTTCTCTTTTAAATGAGTTTGAGATAAAGGCAGCATAAATTTTCCTACCAAATTTGCATTCAATATGAGAGAGAAAACCTTAAATCTTAATGAATAAAAAAAGTTAATGTTAATATTATATGCAGTATACTCTGTAAAGCCAACTCATTTTATCACTAAGTTTAGCCATAATACTATGTTCTTGGCTGATTACTGTCTTCCAAGTTTTTTAATTGGAGACTAAGAACATACTGTTTTGTAATCTTGGAGCAGAAAGTCTAAAATAGTAAATATTTTAATTTAAAATATTCATTATGCTTTTTCATTTGACCTTGATTAAATGTAGTATCTTAGATCCAGGAACACTATAATCTATGTCAAGATTTTCATGGAGCAAAAAACTGGGGCACAGGGCTAAGTGACAATAAAGTATAAATATCTAGAACACCGTAGAATTATTAAATCTCAAAAATGTCTCAGTACCCCAATATCAGATCTTTCATCGTGGATTCTAATCAAAGACACTATCAATTATTAATCAGCTAGACAACAGTGTCAAAATCTTGTTTTCTCATTCTTTCCTAAACCAAATCAGCTCATTAGCATATTCTCTCAGTACTGCCTCTAACACATATCTTAAATCTATCCACTTTTCTCCAATTCTGTTGTCATCATCATCATTCTAGCTCAATCTACTATCTTATCTTTTGACCATTGGGCACAAGTTCCTAATATTCTAACTATTTTCTTTCTTGTCTCCTTCCAATCCATCTGTACTCAACAGCCAAAGCAATATTTTAAAAACACTGATAATAATATCTTTCATTTCAAAATTTTTCCATAATTTTCCCTTGCACATCAAATGCAAAATTCCTAGCACAGCCAAAAGTTTTGCAAGATATGACCTTTTCTTCACAATCTAGCTTTCCTCTCTCCTTTACTATATTTTAGTCACATTAACCTTTTCCTGAAACTTACTGTTTTGGTCAGCTTTTTTGTTGCTGTGACCAAAAGACATGACAAGAACAATTTAGAAGAAGAAAAGTTTATTTGGGAGCTCATCATGTCAGCAATCTTAGTCCATAGATAGCCGGCTCCATTCCTTGGGTCCTGTTGTGAGGTTGAATACCATGGCAGAAGTGTGTGCTGGAGGAAAGCAGCTATGGAACAGAAAGTTGTCCTCATCAGGACAAAATATAAACCCCAAAGGAAGGCCCTCAGGAACCCACATATTCTAGTCATACCTTACTTGCCTATAATTACCACCCTATTAATCCCTATCAAGGATTAATGTGCTCATTGGGGTAAACCTCTTATAAATCAATCATTTTATCTCTAAACTTTCTTGCATTGTCTCACACATGAGATTTTGGGGGGGCATCTAATCTAAACCATAACATTTACTAGGCACTTTCCTATTGTCTTACCCTTCTATGTGTTTGTCTCAGCCTGAAATGTTCCTCCTCCAGCTCTTTACCTGAATAAATCTACAATATCTTTTAGGTAATTTATCCTATCATATCTTCAGAGAATCCTTTACTGACAAGCCCCAATTTAAATGAAGTACACATTAAGATTTCTTTTAGTAATCTTCATTTGTTTTTCTTACTATACTACTTGGCTTGAAAGCACCTATTTCTTTTGTATAATTAACTACCAAATGCCTCGCTTTGACACTAAATAATAACCTCCATGAAGTTTGGATTCTGTTTTGTTCACCGCTATCTCTCCAATGTCTTGCTATCATAAGCATTTGACAAATAGTAGTGAATGACTGTGTAGATTAATTCTGGCCATCTCTCTATCATTTGAATTATCACTTTCTCAATTATCTCTGTAAACTGTTAATTCAACTGCAAATTCTCAATTACCTCAGTTAAACTGTAAACTCATCAGAAAAGTGAACATATAGTAATTAATCCAGGAAATTGTGATGCCTTTAAAAGTAATAATCAAAAACCCTTTTGAGATTGTAATTTAAAAAAATTTAGTGCAAAACACACATTTGTTTATTTATATAATTATGTTTATATTTATGAATTTACATATTTATGTTTATACTTATGAAATTTAAAAAAATATTAGATTTTCCTAAACTATCATCCAAATATTTCTAACTAGTTAGTACTAAAATAAAATTTTATCAAGTAAATAGTGATTTTGTAGTACTTTAAATTTTCTCCAATATACTAAAACAAGAAAAAAAGTCAGTATTCAGGTAATAAAGCAATATAATTAATTATTGAAGAAATCATTGCTTATTACTATCTTTGATGGCATTTATTTATTTAAAATTTTAATAGTAATTAAGAATGACACATTGCTTTTAATGTTTATCATATTTCAATCTTTCCAAACAAGAGAAACTTTTAAATTTCCATTAATGACTAGAAGACCCATTGGCTCTTTCTATATTTCACAAATTATCAAGTATGCAAATTAATGTAATTTAAAAAAAAACAGAGCGATTATAGACAAACAATATTCTTCACTCTACAGAGGAAAAATAACTTTAAACTTCACTACAACATAATTTAGAAATACTTCTTAATGCTTTTCTGCATTTCATTTTTATTGGAATGCCCCTTTTTCTCAGTATGTAGAGGTTCATCCTTTGGTTAACTGTCTCATAGTATTAAGAATTCATTTACCAGTCGGAAGCAGGTGAAGCCTCGAGAACATCCAGAAGAAGGAGGAGAATTAATTGAAGCTTCCAGACAATCCATGAAGGATGTATCAGAAATTAAGCCCATGAGTGCAGGATGGCCGAGAATAGAGTGCATCACCCCCCCGTGTACTGCGTCACTGCGCAGGTGAATAACGAGTTAGAAGGACCAAAAGCTATCTTGTTAGGAATTTCCAGCAAATTTCCAGCACCGAAACCTAGAGGAAGGATTTCCATCACCAAGGACCAGTTATTGGGTCTCAAACACGAGCAAACTGTGCGACCAGAGATCCAGGCTGACTGATCCGCAGCCCACCCCGCGGCCTGCCCCGGGGCTACAGACATCAGGGCGCGGCCACCATCTTGGAGAGCTGAAGTCACCATTGCCAGTTTCCGACAGATTGCAACAATAAAACAGGTGTGTGTTACTCAGCCCATCTCCCATACAGCGGGGAATTCGCATAAAATCTCTCCCCGGCTTTCCAGGGGAGGGATTATCAGAACGAACCTGCATAGAGAGGTGGGGAAAAGTAAAGACACCAGACCTCCAACTCCCCCTCCCATCAGCGGCGAAAAAGAAACCTGTCTTGCCAGCTCTGGGGGAGGGGCAAGCGGAAAAAATCAAAACAATAGGGTGCCGGTTCCCAATAGCCACCCTCCACACCCAGCAAACTGAGGACCAGAGTACAGTTTGAACTGCCGAGAGGCATCACACTGGGGAAGGCCTGGCTAGCAGGAGAAGCCAGGAGACGAGAGGACAGGAATAAACCTAAGCTAACAGGTTTTTGAGAGACATGAGGGTGGGGGGAGCGGCCTCACACAGACTGTATCCTACAGCCAGAGGGCAAAATCTTGGCCTAGAAGGCACAGCACCACCTACTGGAAGCAAAGAAAATAAAAGCCTAACAGTGCCCTTTTTTTTCTCTTTTCTCATTTTTTTTAATACTTTAATTTTTTAATTTTAATTATTTTTTGTTTGTTAATTATTTTTTTTCTTCAATTGCAATTTTTTTCAATTGTAATTTTTATTTTACTGCATTTCATTATTATTATTATTATTATTATTATTATTTTATCATTTCTTTTCTTTTCTATTCTTTTCTCTTTCTTTCTTCTCTCCCTCTCTATTACAAATAGACTAGATCAAGTAGAAGCCAGAACATCAGATAATGAAGACAAAGTTTATCAACTTGAAAAGAATATAGTCCACGCAGAAAGGATGCCTAAAACTCATGAGCAATCTATCCAAGAGATATGGGATATCATAAAAAAACCAAACCTGTGACCACCCACAGAACAGGACCAGCGGCCTGCTGAGGGGCAGAGCCGCCCCCCACACCCTGCACCTGCCAGGTAGGCGGAACTGTGACCACCAACGGAAAAGGCCCAGTGGACCGCGGAGGGGCAGAGCTGCCAACCACACCGGCAAGGTAGGTGGGCCTGCGACCCACCAGCAGAACAGGTGCAGCGGCCTGCTGAGAGGCAGAGCCGCCCCCCCCCCCGGGCCTGCAAGGTAGGCGGAACTGTGACCACCAACAGAACAGGCCAGACCTGCAACCGACAAACAGAACAGGCCCAGTGGCCTGCGGAAGGGTAGAGCCGCCCCACTCCCCCCGCGCCTGCAAGGTAGGCGGACCTGCGACCCACCGGCAGAACAGCCCCAGAAGCCTGCAGAGGGGCAGTGCCGCTGCCTGCGCCTGCAAAGTAGGCAGAACTGCGACCACCAACAGAACAAGCCTAGGGGCCCGCAGAGGGACAGAGCCGCCGCCTGCGCCTGCAAGGCAGGCGTACCTGCTACTGACCTGCAGAACAGGCTCAGCGGCCTGCCGGCGTGGTAGGCACATTGCCCCAATTGGAGGAGGGGCAGAGGCGCAGCCCGCGCCTGCGAGGGAGACGTTGCAACTATACAGACCAATATAAATATATAGGGGGAAAATTCAATAGCACAAAGTTTCACCAAGCAGAAAGAAACACAAACAGTATGAAGAGACAAGGAAAGAAAGGACCACAAGCAATGCAGGTCAACTCAACGTTAGAAGAGGTAATAGCTGCAGCAGATGGAATGTCAGATAAAGAATTCAGGATATACATGCTTCAGATGATCTGGAGTCTCAAGGAAGACATCAGACAGCAAAATCAGACAATGAAAGATAACTTCAACAATGAATTACATAAACAAATCCAAGAAGCAAAAGATCAACTATACAGGGAGATAGAGGTTATAAAAAACAAACAAACAGAAATCCTAGAAATGCAGGAAGCAATAAACCAACTTAAAAACTCAAATGAGAATACTACCAGCAGAGTAGAACACTTAGAAGATAGAACATCAGACAATGAAGATAAAGTATTTCAACTTGAAAAGAACATAGACAGCTCAGCAAGACTGTTAAGAAACCATGAGCAGAACATCCAAGAAATATGGGATAACATCAAGAGACCAAATTTAAGAGTCATTGGGACACAGGAAGGGACAGAGTTTCAAACCAAAGGAATGAGCAATCTATTCAATGAAATAATATGAGAAAACTTCCCAGACTTGAAGAATGAGACAGAATCCCAAATCCTAGAAGCCTATAGGTCGCAGAATGTACAAAATCATAAGAGATCCACACCTAGACACATTATAATGAAGATGCCCAACATACAGAATAAGGAGAGAATTTTAAAAGCTACAAGAGAAAGGTAGCAGGTTACATTTAGGGGTAAGCCAATCAGGATAACAGCTGATCTTTCAACACAGACTCTGAAAGCTAGAAGATCCTGGAATAACATATTTCAAACACTGAAAGAAAATGGGTTCCAACCAAGAATTGTGTATCCAGAGAAATTAAGCTTCAGGATGGAAGATGAAATTAAAACCTTCCATGATAAACAAAAGTTTAAAGAATTTGCAGCTAGAAAACCATCTCTTCAAAACATCCTCAGCAAAATATTACAGGAGGAGGAAATGGAAAATAACAATGAAAACCAACAGTGGGAGGTAGGACAGTAAAGGGGGGGAAATAATCAAAGAGGAAAACAAACCATGTTTAGTAACAGAAATAAACAAATATGGCTGGAAGAACAACCCATATCTCAATAATAACCCTAAATGTTAATGGCTTAAACTCACCAATTAAGAGACACAGGTTAGTAGAATGGATCACAAAACAAGACCCAACAATATGCTGCCTACAGGAGACGCATTTGATAGGAAAAGACATACATAGGCTGAAGGTGAAAGGTTGGGAAAAATCATATCACTCATATGGACTTCGGAAACAAGCAGGTGTGTCCATACTCATATCAAATAAAATAGATTTCAAGACCAAGTTAATCAAAAGGGATAAAGAGGGACACTACATACTGCTTAAGGAAACCATACACCAACAAGACATAACAATCATAAATATTTATGCCCCAAACAATGGTGCAGCTATGTTCCTCAAACAAACTCTTCTCAAGTTCAAGAGTCTAATAGACCACCACACCATAATCATGGGAGACTTCAACACACCTCTCTCACCACTGGACAGATCTTCCAAACAAAAGTTGAATAAGGAAACTATAGAACTCAATAACACAATTAATAACCTAGACTTAATTGACATATATAGAATATACTACCCAACATCAAGCAGTTACACTTTTTTCTCAGCAGCACATGGATCCTTCTCAAAAATAGATCACATATTATGTCACAGGGCAACTCTTAGACAATATAAAGGAGTAGAGATAATACCATGCATCTTATCTGATCATAATGGAATGAAACTGAAAATCAACGATAAAAGAAGGAAGGAAAAAGCATACATCAATTGGAGAATGAACAATAGGTTACTGAATGATCAATGGGTTATAGAAGACATCAAGGAGGAAATTAAAAAATTCTTAGAGATAAATGAAAACACAGACACAACATATCGGAATCTATGGGACACATTGAAAGCAGTTCTAAGAGGAAAATTCAATGAGTGGAGTTCATTCCTTAAAAAAAGAAAAAAAAAAAAACAAATAAATGATCTCATACTTCATCTCAAAATCCTAGAAAAAGAAGAGCAAAACAACAGCAAAAGAAGTAGAAGGCAAGAAATAGTGAAAATCAGAGCTGAAATTAATGAAATCGAAACAAAAGAAACAACTGAAAAAATTGCCAAACTAAAAGTTGGTTCTTTGAAAAAATAAAAAAAAATTGACAGACCCTTAGCCATGCTAGCAAAGAGAAGAAGAGAGAGAACTCAAATTACTAGCATACGGGATGAAAAAGGCAATATCACAACAGACACTTCAGAAATACAGAAGATAATCAAAAACTATTTTGAATCCTTATACTCCAATAAATTAGAAGATACTGAAGGCATAGATAAATTTCTTAAGTCATATGATCTGCCCAGATTGAGTCAGGAAGATATAGACAACCTAAACAGACCAATATCAATTGAGGAAATAGAAGAAACCATCAAAAGACTACCAACTAAGAAAAGCCCAGGACCGGATGGGTATACAGCAGAGTTTTACAAAACCTTTAAAGAGGAACTAATACCAATACTTTTCAAGCTACTTCAGGAAATAGAAAAAGAGGGAGAACTTCCAAATTCATTCTACGAGGCCAACATCACCCTGATACCTAAACCAGACAAAGACACTTCAAAGAAAGAAAACTACAGACCAATATCTCTAATGAACCTAGATGCAAAAATCCTCAATAAAATTCTGGCGAATCGGATACAAAAACATATCAAAAAAATTGTACACCATGATCAAGTAGGATTCATCCCTGGGATGCAAGGCTGGATCAATATACGGAAATCAATAAATGTTATTCACCACATCAATAGACTTAAAAATAAGAACCATATGATCATCTGGATAGATGCAGAAAAAGCATTCGACAAAGTACAGCATCCCTTTATGTTCAAAACTCTAGAAAAACTAGGGATAACAGGAACACACCTCAATATTGTAAAAGCAATCTATGCTAAGCCTCAGGCTAGCATCATTCTGAATGGAGAAAAATTGAAGGCATTCCCTCCAAAATCTGGAACAAGACAGGGATGCCCTCTCTCACCACTTCTGTTCAACATAGTTCTCGAAACACTGGCCAGAGCAATTAGACAGACGAAAGAAATTAAAGGCATCAAAATAGGAAAAGAAGAACTTAAATTATCACTATTTGCTGATGACATGATTCTATACCAAGCAGACCCAAAAGGCTCTACAAAGAAACTATTAGAGCTAATAAATGAATTCAGCAAAGTGGCAGGATTTAAAATCAACACGCATAAACCAAAGGCATTCCTGTATATCAGCGACAAATCCTCTGAAATGGAAATGAGGACAACCACTCCATTCACAATATCTTCAAAAAAAATAAAATACTTGGTAATCAACCTAACAAAAGAGGTGAAAGACTTATACAATGAAAACTACAGAACCCTAAAGAGAGAAATAGAAGAAGGTCTTAGAAGATGGAAAAATATACCCTGTTCATGGATAGGCAGAACTAACATCATCAAAATGGCGATATTACCAAAAGTTCTCTATAGGTTTAATGCAATGCCAATCAAAATCCCAATGGCATTTCTTGTAGAAATAGAGAAAGCAATCATGAAATTCATATGGAAAAATAAAAGACCCAGAATAGCAAAAACAATGCTAAGCAGGAAGTGTGAATCAGGCGGAATAACGATACCAGACTTCAAACTATACTACAGAGCAATAGTAACAAAAACAGCATGGTACTGGTACCAAAACAGGCGGGTGGACCAATGGTACAGAATAGAGGACACAGAAACCAATCCACAAAACTACAACTATCTTATATTTGATAAAGGGGCTAAAAGCATGCAATGGAGGAAGGATAGCATCTTCAACAAATGGTGCTGGGAAAACTGGAAATCCATATGCAACAAAATGAAACTGAATCCCTTTCTCTCGCCATGCACAAAAGTGAATTCAAAATGGATCAAGGAGCTTGATATCAAATCAGAGACGCGCCGTCTGATAGAAGAAAAAATTGGCTATGATCTACAGTCGGTGGGGTCGGGCTCCAAATTCCTCAACAGGACACCCATAGCACAAAAGTTAATAAGTAGAATCAACAAATGGGACTTACTCAAACTAAAAAGCTTTTTCTCAGCAAAAGAAACAATAAGAGAGGTAAATAGGTAGCCTACATCCTGGGAACAAATCTTTACTCCTCACACTTCAGATAGAGCACTAATATCCAAAGTATACAAAGAAATCAAAAAATTAGACAATAAAATAACAAACAACCCAATCAACAAATGGGCCAAGGACCTGAACAGACACTTCTCAGAGGAGGACATACAGTCAATCAACAAGTACATGAAAAAATGCTCACCATCTCTAGCAGTCAGAGAAATGCAAATCAAAACCACCCTAAGATACAATCTCACTCCAGTAAGATTGGCAGCCATTATGAAGTCAAACAACAACAAGTGCTGGCGAGGATGTGGGGAAAAGGGTACACTTGTACATTGCTGGAGGGACTGCAAATTGGTGCAGCCAATTTGGAAAGCAGTATGGAGATTTCTTGGAAAGCTGGGAATGGAGCCACCATTTGACCCAGCTATTCCCCTTCTCGGTCTATTCCCTAAAGACCTAAAAAGAGCATGCTACAGGGACACTGCTACATCGATGTTCATAGCAGCACAATTCACAATAGCAAGACTGTGGAACCAACCTAGATGCCCTTCAATAGATGAATGGATAAAAAAATGTGGCATTTATACACAATGGAGTATTACTCTGCATTAAAAAATGACAAAATCATAGAATTTGCAGGGAAATGGATGGCATTAGAGCAGATTATGCTAAGTGAAGCTAGCCAATCCCTAAAAAACAAATGCCAAATGTCTTCTTTGATATAAGGAGAGTAACTAAGAACAGAGTAGGGTCGAAGAGCATGAGAAGAAGATTAACATTAAACAGGGATGAGAGGTGGGAGGGAAAGGGAGAGAGAAGGGAAATTGCATGGAAATGGAAGGAGACCCTCAGGGTTATACAAAAGTACATACAAGAGGAAGTGAGGGGAAAGGGAAAAATAATACAAGGGGGACAAATGAATGACAGTAGAGGGGGCAGAGAGAGAAGAGGGGAGGGGAGGGGAGGGGGGATAGTAGAGGATAGGAAAGGCAGCAGAACACAACAGACACTAGTATGGCAATATGTAAATCAATGGATGTGTAACTGATGTGATTCTGCAATCTGTATATGGGGTAAAAATGGGAGCTCATAACCCACTTGAATCAAAGGGTGAAATATGATATATCAAGAACTATGTAATGTTTTGAATAACCAACAATAAAAAATTAAAAAAAAAACCAAACCTGAGAGTCATTGGGATAGAAGAAGGCATAGAGATTCGAACCAAAGGAATGAACAATCTATTCAATGAAATAATCCTAGAAAACTTCCCAGATATGAAAGATGGAATGGATTGCCAAATCCTGGAAGCCTACAGGACCCCAAACATTCAAAACCTTAATAGACCAACTCCAAGACACATAATTATGAAGATATCCAACATACAGAACAAGGAGAGAATATTAAAAGCTACGGGAGAAAGGAGGCAGATTACATTCAGGGTTAAACCAATTAGGTTAATGGCTGATTTTTCCTCACAGACGTTAAAAACGAGAAGATCCTGGAACAACGTATTTCAAACGCTAAAAAATAATGGATTCCAACCAAGAATACTGTATCCAGCAAAATTAAGCTTCAGATTTGACAATGAAATTAAAATATTTCATGATAAACAAAAGTTAAAAGAATTCGCAGCCAGAAAACCAGCACTGCAAGGCATCTTGAGCAAAACACTACAAGAAGAGGAATTGATAAACATCACCCAAACCTAACAGTGGGAGGTAACTCAGTAAAGGGAAGGAAAAAAATAACCAAAAAGGAAAAACTAGCCATATCAAAATAAATAAATAAACAAGCATGACGGGTAGTACTAACCATATTTCAATAGTAACCTTAAACGTTAATGGCTTAAATTCACCAATTAAGAGACATAGGCTTATAACCTGGATTAAAAAAACAAATCAAACAATATGCTGCCTTCAGGAGACTCATATGATAGGAAAAGACATACACAGACTGAAGGTGAAAGGTTGGGAAAAATCATACCAATCACATGGTCCTCGGAATCAAGCAGGAGTGGCCATACTCATATCGAATAAAATCAACTTCAAACCTAAGTTAATCAAAAGGGATAAAGAAGGACACTATATACTGTTAAAAGGAACCATCCACCAAAAAGACATAACAATTATCAATATATATACACCAAACAATGGTGCTGCAACGTTCATAAAACAAACTCTCCTCAAGTTCAAGAGTCAAATAGACCACAACACAATAATTATGGGTGACCTCAACACACCGCTCTCTCCATTGGACAGATCCTCCAGACAAAAGCTGAATAAAGAAACTATAGAACTCAATAACACAATCAATAATCTAGACTTCACAGACATATACAGAATATAACAACCATCATCATGTGGATACACGTTCTTCTCAGCAGCACATGGATCCTTCTCAAAGATAGACCATATATTATGCCATAGGACAACTATTTGTAAATATAAAGGTGTGGAGATAATACCATGCAACTTATCTGATCATAATGGAATGAAACTGGAAATCAATGATAAAAGAAGGAAGGAAAAATCCTGCATCACCTGGAAAATGAACAATATGTTACTGAATGATCAATGGGTTACAGAAGACATAAAGGAGGAAATCAAAAAATTCTTGGAGATGAATGAATATACATACACAACATATCAGAATCTATGGGACACAATGAAAGCAGTTTTAAGAGGGAAATTCATTTCCTGGAGTTCATTCCTCAAAAAAAGGAAAAACCAACAAATAAATGAACTCACACTTCATTTCAAAACCTTAGAAAAGGAAGAGCAAAACAACAACAAATCTAGTAGAAGGCAAGAAATAATTAAAATCAGAGCGGAATTCAACAAAATTGAAACAAAAAAAAACATTGAAAAAATTGATAAAACTAAAAGTTGGTTCTTTGAAAAAAATAAATAAGATCGACAGACCTTAGCCATGCTAATGAAGAGAAGAAGAGAGAGAGCTCAAATTACTAACATACGGGATGAAAAAGGCAATATCACAACAGACACTACAGAAATACAGAAGATAATTAGAAAGTATTTTGAAACCCTATATTCCAAAAAAATAGAAGATAGCGAAGATATCGATAAATTTCTTAAGTCATATGATTTGCCCAGATTGAGTCAGGAAGATACACACAATTTAAACAGACCAATAACAAAGGAGGAATTGAAGAAGCCATCAAAAGACTACCAACCAAGAAAAGCCCTGGACCGGATGGATATACAGCAGAGTTTTACAAAACCTTCAAAGAAGAATTAATACCAATACTTTTCAAGTTATTTCAAGAAATAGAAAAAGAAGGAGCTCTTCCAAATTCATTCTATGAGGCCAACATCACCCTGATACCTAAACCAGACAAAGACACTTCAAAGAAAGAAAACTACAGACCAATATCTCTAATGAATTTAGATGCAAAAATCCTCAATAAAATCCTGGCGAATCAAATACAAAAGCATATCATAAAAATTGTGCACCATGATCAAGTAGAATTCGTCCCCGGGATGCAAGGCTGGTTCAATATACGGAAATCAATAAATGTTATTCACCACATCAATAAACTTAACCATAAGAACCACATGGTCATCTTGATAGATGCAGAAAAAGCATTCGACAAAGTTCAGCATCCCTTTATGTTCAAAACACTAGAAAAACTAGGAATAACAGGAACTTACCTAAACATTGTAAAAGCTATATATGTTAAGCCTCAGGCTAGCATTCTTCTGAATGGAGAAAAACTGAAGGCATTCCCTCTAAAATCTGGAACTAGACAGGGATGCCCTCTCTCACCACTTCTATTCAATTTAGTTCTTGAAATACTAGCCAGAGCAATTAGACAGACAAAAGAAATTAAAGGCATAAAAATAGGAAAAGAAGAACTTAAATTATCACTATATGTGGATGATATGATACCCCAAAAGGGTCTACAAAGAAACTACTAGAGCTAATAAGTGAATTTAGCAAAGTGGCAGGATATAAAATCAACACGCATAAATCAAAGGCATTCCTGTATATCAGCAGCAAATCTTCTGAAATGGAAATGAGGACAACCACCCCATTCACAATATCCTCAAAAAAAAAATAAAATAATTTGGAATCAACCTAACAAAACAGGTGAAAGATTTATACACTGAAAACTACAGAACCCTAAAGAGAGAAATAGAAGAAGACCTTAGAAGATGGAAAAATATACCCTGTTCATGGATAGGAAGAACTAATATCATCAAAATGGCGATATTACCAAAAGTGCTCTATAGGTTTAATGCAATGCCAATCAAAATCCCAACGGCATTTCGTGTAGAAATAGAGAAAGCAATCATGAAATTCATATGGAAAAACAAAAGACCCAGAATAGCAAAAGCAATTCTAAGCAGGAAGTGTGAATCAGGAGGTATAGCGATACCAGATTTCAAACTGTACTACAGAGCAATAGTAATAAAAACAGCATGGTACTGGTACCAAAACAGGCGGATGGACCAATGGTACAGAATAGAGGACACAGAGACCAATCCACAAAATTACAACTTTCTTATATTTGATAAAAGGGCTGAAAGCATGCAATGGAGGAAGGATAGTATCTTCAACAAATGGTGCTGGGAAAACTGGAAATCCATATGCAACAAAATGAAACTGAATCCCTTTCTCTCGCCATGCACAAAAGTTAACTCAAAATGGATCAAAGAGCTTGATATCAACTCAGAGACTCTGCATCTGATAGAAGAAAAGTTGGCTACGATCTACATATTGTGGGATCCGGCTCCAAATTCCTTAATAGGACCACCCATAGCAGAAGAGTTAATAACTAAAATCAACAAATGGGACTTACTCAAACTAAAAAGTTTTTTTCTCAGCAAGAGAAACAATAAGAGAGGTAAATAGGGAGCCTACATTCTGGGAACAAATTTTTACCCCTCACACTTCAGATAGAGCCCTAATATCCAGAGTATACAAAGACTCAAAAAATTAAACAATAAGATAACAAATAGCCCAATCAACAAATGGGCCAAAGACCTGAACAGACACTTCTCAGAGGATGACATACAATCAATCAATAAGTACATGAAAAAATGCTCACCATCTCTAGCAGTCAGATAAATGCAATCAAAACCACCCTAAGATACCATCTCACTCCAGTAAATTAGCAGCCATTATGAAGGCAAACAACAACAAGTGCTGGAGAGGATGTGGGGGAAAGGGTACACTTGTACATTGCTGGTGAGACTGCAAATTG